>NW_028301147.1:50000-382500 GCF_049000335.1 Polistes dominula
GGTTCTTTTGCCTTTTCAAATTTTGTCAAAATAACAATTATTTAGCAAAATTTGATCTCTTCTTTAATCAGCATCGGCCGCGAAGAAAACTGACGAAGATATCTCATGTGATATTTTTGATGTGATATCTCACTTGGCGGGAAAACTAAAAGCGACTTTGCGGACCACCCGCGTGACTCATCTTTTCTCCTCGTGCTTTCTCTCGGAATATAGTACAGGAAGTGCAGGTAGAAGAACAAGAAGAACAAGAAGAACGAGAGAGACGGAGCGTGACTAGCGGTGGCGGGAGCGGCGGCGGCCGGGGAGAGGAGAAGGAACGAAAGAGAGGGGAGAGTTAGGTAGCGCGCGACGCCCCAAACGATCAGCTGATTCTTCGACAATATCACCCACTATGCACTCTAGATAGAAAATTTATTAGCTGGACAAATGCACAAAAGAACGAACGAACCAACGAACCAACGAACAAACGTATATATATCCTTGATTTTCACTTGGCAACGAAGACGGTTTCACTTTTTGCAAAATTCGACGAGTTATTTGCAACACTGCTATAAGCTAACCATTGAAAACAAAAAGCTGTTGGATTTGTGTCGGGGGGTGGGAAGGTGTAATAAACGTTTATAAGAGAAAACTGACCGTATCGTATGGAACGCGTGTGCGGCACAGCGGCGTCGGCGACGGCCGGTGAGTGAATGCGCCGTGACGTTAAGCGCCCCTCCTAAGATTCCCCGCAGGTCCCTCGCCACTCTCGTTTCCTACCCTTCCCTCGATCCTCGTCCTCTCTCCTTTCGAAGCACGCTCGTTCTCCACCTTCTCTCTTTCTCTTGCGTTGCGCGTCTTTCCCGCGCGTCTCCCGATACTAACCCACCCTCGCGTGCTTTTCTTCGCTTCCCCTCCGCACAAATTTACCACTACCAATCTCGACTAGTATTACCATCTGACGCGGACCACTATCGCGTCCACCACCGGTATACCACCTTTCGCGGCCCTCCTTTCGATCGACCCCCAAGATCGACTAGCAGCCAGTGACGCCTTTGCTTTTTATTTCAAAACCTCCCTAAAGCCCTCTTTTTCTTTTATTATCCGCGCTCGCTCGCTCTTGTGTGCTATTTGTTGTTTGTCGCAAACGAAAAAGTTTAGAAAAAAAAAAAAAAAAAAAACTAAAAAAACCAAAAAAACCAAAAAGACAAGTAAGAGTGAATGAGTCTCGAATACGTAAGGATACGTACGCTTGGAACGGTTCCGTCCTCTTCTTTCTTTTCTCAACTTTCTTTGCTGCGGGATTATTTCTCCCTCCGTTTCTTTATTTTTTTCAACACACTTTTTCTCTTATATCATATTTTGATATATCTATTTCACAACACTAAACGAAGAAATCGGATTGATCGACGCTGCTGCTCCCCGTCATTATCGTTCAAAAACGCGTTCATGTGAAAAAAATAAAGAAACAAAAAAAGAAAAGAAAAGAACAGAAATAAAAACAATAAGTAAGATCAGAAATAAGTGTGGAGGATAAAATTGAAGGAAGCCAAGGAGGAGAAGAAGAAAAGCAAGAGGATTTAAAACATAAGAGACGTTGGAAATTATCGAATAGGCCGCAACGTTCTTCCCTGGTTCTCATGGTACAAGGACTTTGGTATCCGATTAAGGTAAAACTCACACATTGATGAAACGATCCTTAATTTTGTTATAAGCTCGTAGAAGCGCGCACTTGGGTGCAATTCTGTATTTCAATGTGTATTCACTCGCGGTCGTATCTTCGCGTTGATTGATAAATTCGCGTGATAATCGGTAACGTGTAGCACACTATGTTTAAGGAGCTCGTTTGTCAATCCGTACGGCATGTGTTTCACACACGTAGTGGCACTCGTAAGTGTATGATGCGTGCGTGCGTGCGTGCGTGCGTGCGTGCGTGCATGCGTGAGTAGTCCTCTTGTTGTATGTTACGACAGGCGGCCGGCCCGACTCTTCGAGCAGTCGCGTTGTGACTGCCTCTTCGGACTTGCCACTGAAAGTGGAGAATGGGACGAGAGTCCCACCTCCTCGTGCCACCTCCAACCGTGTGGGTACCAGCCCATCGGACCCTCCTTCTCCTTTCCTGTCCAACGTATCGCTCCTTCTACTCACCACCATTCTTCCATCGAACCTTTAACGTGCGTTACACCAAAGTCTCCACTTTTCCCCCACCTCTCTTATTCATCCGATATATTTACTTCTCGCTCTATTCCAAAGAGACAATAGAATATACCATTCAACTTTTGCCGTTATTTTTCCTTATTCGAAAAACCTTCTAAATGCATCTTTTATCTACATCTTTTTTTATTTTCGACTTAAAATTCTTCACATGCCAGCAGCGGACATGTGACATGTGAATGCTGACGGACACCTAGAGAGAGAGAGAGAGAGAGAGAGAGTGTAGAATTTATTTTTATTTTTCAATAGAATATGTAGGTTCAAGGATTTCCATTCACAACCCTGTCGTCCATAGGATCGGTCATAAATCACGTTTCCCTTTTTGAAGAAAAACATATTTTGTTGCCTCCAAGGCCATAAGATTATTTCTAAATGTAAAGGAATAGCTTCAATAGGATATAGGAAGAAGGTATTTCTTTAGGTCAGGTATGTTAACTAATTGTAATACTCTTAGTAAGTACTCGTGTGTGTTTAGGGGGAGTTTTGGTTCGCGCGCACGAGGATCGGAACGCAAATGGATGGCGTTGTCGTCGTCGTCGTCGTCGTCGTCGTCGTCGTCGTCTTCGGCGCTGCCGACGCCGTGACGCTCGGGTGGCGCCCGAGCACGCGTCACGAGGCGCTAGAAAAGCGAAGGTGCCCACGGATGTATTTTTTAATTATTGATTTTAATGACGAGGAGAGCCGCGCCAACGCCATCTTGGATGCTGGGCGGAGTAAGGAGCGCCGCGGCTTGGTGCCCCTCACCCTCTACACTCCCCACCCCCCCTCTCCCCCTCGCGCCGTCATTCTCGTTCTTCTCGGGTTGATTCTCCATCACCCTCTCTTTCCTCCGCCACCTCCACCTTTCGCTCTTTTCTCTTTACGCGCTCTTGCCCTCTGTCCCTCCTTGTTGCCCCACGGTCCTACTCCTTCCAACGCCACCTTCCTTTACTCCTTCCTTCTCTTACTACCACTACAACTACTACTACTTTTACATACTTCTGTATTCCCCTACCCCGTTCTTTCTCGACGCCGCTTGGTAACCCCCTCGTGTTCGGCCACCCCACTTTTTCTCTTCTCTAATATCGAGAGATAGACGAATGATGATTAAGAAAACGTTGCTAGGTGAGAGCTGCTACGAAGAACTAGTGTCACCCTCTTTTCTTTACATCCTTCTTGTGTTCAACGACAATAGAAACTTTCGGAGGATGCACAATTCTTATATTATTTTCATCAAAAAATGATCTTCGATAGAAAAGGAAACCAAATGAAATGTTATTCCTATGGACTGGATATACCTATCTATTACCCCTTTAGAAGGACAACGAAGGAGGACAGAAAAAATCCTTTTACGTACATTTTTTTTTTTTTTTTTTTTCTTAAAGACGTTATTCTTTGCAAATTTGTCTTTTAAAGACACACTCGACGATATTTAATTACTCTCTTTTAAAAAACCTATCTGTACACGTAAAGGACTCGACTATTCGACGACGACGACGACGACGACGACGACGACGACTCGACTGCTTAGTTGCTTTATCTTATCATACGACTCTTTTCCCGAAGCTTCGTCCCACTTGAAACTCCAACAGTCGCATGATTGTGCGTGTTTCGCTACCTCGCGGAAACTTCGTCCCGACTATGTCGAAATAGTGCATGCCCGCTTAGGGAAAATGCAAAATATAAAGGACAGAAGCGCTTTTTCTCCAGTCCCAACATTTTTCTAATTAAGATAATGTATTTACATAAGCTTGGATCAACAAAACCGAATTCGAAAGCGAGCATTTTTTACGTTAAACGCAATGACCGAATGGTAGGGCGGCCGATAGAAAAGCCGAGCAAGGAAAAGTACCTGTGTGTACGTCGAAACGCAAAGGAAATAAGAGATGTTGCAGTGAATAGCAAAGACGAGCGGCCGTGCGAACGGGATAGAGAGCGAGAAAGAGAGAGTATGTTGGGATGAAACGAAACAAAGAAACGGTACGAAAGGAATATAGTATATGTACGTCGAGTATTCTTGAAACACAGCCCAATTCCTCCTTCTTAGTTCCTTGGGAAGCAGCCTTTTCCTTTCCCCCTCTCTTTCCCTCTCTCTCTCTCTCTCTCTCTCTCTTTCCCTCTTTCTCTCGATTAGGGTAACGAATCAAGCAACTTTCATCGTTGTATTCTCGGTAACCGACTGCGTGTGGCTCTTATAGGCGTCGAGCGCTGATAAGTTGAGACGAGAAAATGCTGAGAGAAAATGATAGCGTACGATGGCCTAGAGGAAAAAGGATGGAACGAGTTGATGGAACGAGTCGAAAATAAGACAAAGAGAGCAAAAGAGAAAAAGAGAAAAAGAGAAAAAGAGAGTAGAGAAGCAGAAGCGGAAGAAGAGGAGGAAGCGCGAGCAGGAGAAACCGAAGAAGAAATGAGAAGAAGGAGAAAAGACGAAGCAGGGTGGTTTTAGCGCTATGCTCTGCCAGAGAGAGGGACAATGAGTGGGGAAGAGGGTGAGACGGAGCGAGGGAGAAAGAAAGAAAGAAAGAAAGAAGGAAAGAAAGAAAGAAAGAAAGTGAGTGAGAGAGAGAGAGAGAGAGAGAGAGAGAGAGAGAGAGAGAGAGAGAGAGTGAGAGGTGGCGGAGGTGGAATTAATGCACGCACCGGGCCACGTACCCAAACCCTTACAGGGCTGCCAGCCTACTTCGTTATACGACAAGTATAAGAGGAGAGCACAGAGACTTTTATTGATCGCCTGGCAAAAACTCAGGAACCCTCATTTCGTCCTCCGTACCCCCGACTCCCTTTTGCCAACCAACTTTCTACCCCCTTTTCTCACCAACCTCGCGAGCCCTTCGACGAAAACGTCAACTGGCAACATAGTCAAGGTCGCTTTTGTTATCGATATAGGTCTATATTATCAGTCGACGTCGAAAGTCATTGAAACCATCATTTGGAATATAACAAGAAACATATGCGCTCTCCCTCCCCCTTCAAGTGAAAGTTTGAAAAGACGATAAGACTTTTGACGATCGATTGCGTCGAGGAGCCGTAAGTTTCCGTAGATCTTCTTTCCGACATACAACAAACGATCGATGGAAACACATCTATTTCAAAGGATCGTTGGAAAGTTTAAAGAACGTCGACGAGGATCGAGTATCGATAGAAAAGATCCTACGATCCTTTCTCTGTTAAAATCCATATGACTCGTAAACAAACTGGAAATTTATTGAAAAAAAAGGAAATGTAGTACAAACTTTTGTAGTCTTTCAAAAATATTTCGACAAAAAGTTCGCTACCGTTGAACGTATATAAATACGTAGGTATGTGCTGTGCGTATGTATGTATGTGCATGTATGTATGTATGCACGTCTTATTATAGTATCTCAGTAGAATAAATCTTTTGAAAGATTTTCAGGTTGCGAAGCGTCGCGGTGGTACCTTTGGTCTGGTTCTTTATACTCTCCAACAATTAACTCTTTGTTTAACATAGAAAAATCAAGTCGCATTGTATGACGAACTCATTTCTTTTTCGACAACGGTTTGCTTCTCTAAGCCGTATCTATGGACGTATCGGTGCTTTTGCAGCTTAAAAACATACAAGTATCGTCGAGTCCAGAGGAAAATGTACTCTCACAGTGGTAGTGGTAGTGGTAGTGGTAGTGGTGATGGTAGTTGTGCGACTTGTGTGCAAGGGACAGGGTGGGTGGTAGCATACCGGCTCGGAGGATGGAGAGGGTGGAAGAGGGTGAGAAACGGTGAACGGGTGAGATGTGTTTGTTCCACACGAGCTATTGTCCGCCAAGACTACCTTCCCATTGTTTGTTACAGTCTCACCCTCTCTCTTTCAACAACAGCCTCCCCCTATCATTCGGTATCTTAGATCGCGCTCCAAACTCCCTACCGTATCCTTCCACGCGAATATTCCGATATTCTTTTCCTTAGTTTTTTTTCCTTTTTTACCCCCCACCCCCACACTTCTGCCTTTTTTTCTTACAAAAATGTCTCTTTTCTCTGTAGTTTTCGCTGGGCCACGTTGTGCGTGTCGAGTCGAGTATTGTACCATGTCGATCGTTTTTACATTTTCGGCACCATATAACATATAATGATTAAAGTCTCGCATAGTCAGCGACAGTCGGGGGTATCTCTTGGGAGAAGAGAGGAGAAAACAAAAAAAATGAGAGAAAGGGTGGCGCAACCTCCTGGAAATATTCTAATAAGCAAAATTTTCGCTTTTGTATTTAAGAAAAGGGAAAGAAGTGGTAGTAGGACGCGCGAGAGAGAACGAACTACGCGGGGGTTGGAACGGAAGAAAGAAATGCGGCGCAGCAACCCTACCGTACTTGGTGTTAGTCGCGATGGTAATGGTGGTAGCTAGCAATGCCGCTTTTCAAGGGGTTGGAGCGAGATGAACAAGTGGAAGTTGCTTCAAGGAGGAACCAACCGAAGAATACGGAGAAGAAGAAGAAGAAGTAGACGAAGAACACGTAGAAGAAGAACACGTAGAAGAAGAACACGTAGAAGAAGAAGAAGAAGAAGAAGAAGAAGAAGAAACGGAGGTGGAGGAAAAGTAGTAGAAGTAGTAAGAGGTGGGGAAGGGGCAAGAGGTAGATGAGAAGGTAGAGAAAGAGGTGGTCGTATTGTCTCAAGGGGATGGTTGCTCGTGGTGCGGTGCGGATTGAGGGGACACCGTACGCGCGGGAAGAAGACAACCGTTCGTAGGGTGGTTTCCTATGCTCGGTACTGTCCTGGTAGTGGAAGGAACGAAACGCCAGAAGAAGAAGCGGAAGAAGGAGACGAAGAAACGCTGCCGGAAGAAAGAGAAAAGAAGGGATAGGTAAGAGGAGTTGAGGTGCTAGAGGGTGCCCGAGGAGAGGGTAGAAACGCGAAGGGGGTAAGACGCTGCATGAAGGGTTGGAAATGTAGATAGAATTTCTTCATTTCGCGTCCTTCGCGCCCCTCTCTTCAGCCCCGCGCGTCGACCACCGCGCGATCCCTCTCTTTCCTCCTTCTTCTCTTCTCCATACTCCTCCTCAACCTACTCGTCGTCGTAGTAGTATTAGTATTAGTATTAGTGTTGGTAGTAGTAGTGGTAGTAGTAGTAGTAGTAGTAGTAGTAGTAGTAGTAACGTCGTCGTCGTTGTCGTCGTCGTCGTCGTACTCCTCCACCTCGTCCACGTCGTCCTCGTCGTCTTTTCCTCCACTTTCCCCAACCTTCTCGAGCTTCTTTCCACGCCGTCCTCTGCCCACCCACACAGCAGCAAGCCGAACACCCCCGCGAAGCCCCGACCCTGCCCTCTCATTTCACCCATCCCCGCCATTCTTTCTCTTAAGACTCCGCGGCAGAGGAATCGTTAAAATCTGGCCGTACCCTCGGTACCCACTCCACCCTTCACCGTCAAGCCCGCTCGCGCGCAACTCCTCTTCATCTTTTTTCTCTCCCACCCTTTTTCTCTTTTTCTCTTGGTCCCCCGACTCCGTGCTTCCTTTGCTTCTCGTTGGAACAACCACCGGCAGCAGCACTCCTTTTCCCTTCTGCACCACCCAGCCCCGGTCCCTTCGCCACCCCGGCGTACAGTCACCAACCCTTGAATGCCGCTCACTCACTACTTACTTTCGCGGGTGGGTGGGAAAAGGGTGGTGGAAGGTAGGGTAGCGTTTGGCTATTAATCGAATGGGTAAGCGCGCTCGAGGGCCCCACCAAGCTCGAGTCCTCCGTTTTTTCTCATTCCCCTTTCTGCTCGAGTATTACGTCGATTAATTAATATTACATGATAGCCTACACTTTCTCGATCTCTCTCTCTCTCTCTCTCTCTCTCTCTCGATCTCATCTTTAGTTTACTGGATAAAACCTTTTGTAGATAGACGTTTCTACGAAAAATATATCAATCGAATTAATCTCGATCTTATTGTCGTTAGATAAATATTTTTGGCATTAGTTTCATATACATATGTTGTTAGATTATGTTCGTTGGATCGTTTGGCAAGTATCCATATGTACAATACGATCTGAAAGATTGTAAATCTTATCGAGACCGTCGTCGTCTTCGTCGTCGTCGTCGTCGTCGTCGTCGTCGTCGTCGTCGTCGGTTGTAAAGGATTTGGAAAACTTTTCAAACAAGTATAAGTTACTTTACGAAGGGAATACTATTGCGCGCACAAACGCGTTCTAGTTTATGCATCGCTATTAATTACTCGTCATCTCTTAACTTTTTATATTTTATGAAAATATCATTATTCTTATTTTACACAGCGGGACAGAGTGACCAATCGCCAAGATAATCTTAAAGTCAAAGATAATCGTGTCGCGGATCCCTTATTTTCGGTTTCTCTACTCTACCACCACCCTCGCCTTACAACT
The DNA here is from genome assembly GCF_049000335.1 of Polistes dominula. NCBI lineage: Eukaryota > Metazoa > Arthropoda > Insecta > Hymenoptera > Vespidae > Polistes > Polistes dominula. Next base: position 58,513 of record NW_028301147.1, read on the forward strand.
CGGAATTGTTCTACTCGCTCATCGTTGCTTTCCCTTTCTCTTTCTCTCTCTCTCTCTCGCTCTCGCTCCCTCGCTAGCTCTTTCGCCTACCCTCCTTTCTCTCTCTCTTCCTCACCCTCTTCCTCACCCTCACCCTCACCCTCACCCTCACCCTCACCCTCTCACTCTCACTCTCACTCTCAGTCTATCCCTTGATGCGAGTACCTAGAAAGTTTTCAACCGATATTCTAGGGTTAACGTTTCAAGTATCGATAATCTTTGTCGCTGAAATATCGATGAAAAGATTTAAGATGAAAGAACGAATAATAATGTATTTTGTTGTTCACACGTTGTCTGACCAAAGGGTTGAATTTTGCTTTTTCCATATTTTCCTTACATTTAAAGAAATGCATATAAAGATACTACGTATAACGTTCCGCGTGTGCAATTTTGTTGTTGTTGTTGTTGTGGTTGAAATTTGACAAAAGGCAATAGCGAGAAAATTTGCGTGTAGCCCATCTACCGCGCGTTTATCGTCGGAAAAAAGAGGCTGGAAAAAAGTTGTAGGGAATCGAGAATGGTAAACCTCTGGCTTGCGCGAAAAATATGTAAAGTATTGATTGCATTTTATAATTACTTGGAGACGGTCGTCTTAGCTACCCTACCTACTCTCGCGCTACCCTCTTATTTTCCCTCCACCCTCATCCACGACGTTCTCTCACCCTACAGAAGGAGCCTTGCGCCGGCAAAGCTTGTCTTTTTCCTTTTCTTTCTTTTCCTCCTTCGGCTAACCTTCGATCTACTTTTTTTCTTTTCCCTTACTTTTGCTGTTTCTTTTTCATTGAAAGGCCAAAGGCGCGTACGGTTTTTGCGCTCACCCCGACGAACGAGCCGGTAAAATATATTACCGGTGAAAAGCGTTGCTAATAATAGTTTTTATTTTGAATAGTGAAAAAGCATTAAAGAATTTAGACGAATTTAAGTATGAGCACGGTTTAGTAGAAGACGCGCGTTTCGGTGGCAGTGCCAGCAGTGCCGACCGGCACCGGTGGTTGCTTGCTCTTCGATAGGGTATACACGTTGCTATCTGTTGGCTATCGTCTCGTGTGTAGCGGCAACGGGACCGGAACCGAGACCGGCACCACCGGCACCACCACCACCACCACCACCACCACCACCATGAAGGCATCGACGGCGGTGGCGGGAGTAGTAGAGTGGTAGGTGGTAGGTGGTAGGTGGTGGGTGGTAAAGCGGCTGGTAGAAACGTACGTAAGGGTTTTCTCGGTTTCTTACGGTAAAGGAGTGGGAGAGTTTGTGTCGGAAGAGGGTTGAGGGGGCCGAAGGTGGGCTGTCGAGGGGATGAGAGGACGGAAAGGGAAGAAGCGATGGTCGGGGGTAGAGCGGCTCTGCCTAGAAGTTGCGCCCAGCATTTTAATCGATTTCATTTGCGCGCATGTGAGCGAGTGAGCTCGACCGAGAGGGAGAAAGAGAGAAAAGAGAGAAAAGAGAGAAAAGAGAGAAAGACGGGTTCGCGCGGTGGAGCATCGCGATGGAGAGAGAAAGAGATGGTCGGCTGAAAAGAGAGAATGAGGAGGATGAGGAGGATGAGGAGGATGAGGAGGAGGAGCAGGAGGAGGAGGAGGGCCGGTAAAGCGGGAAAGACGGAGATCGAGAAGGAGAGAGAGAAAGGTACCCACTGCTGCCGAAGAAAGCGAGAGAGCACCGAGAGGGACGGAAGAAGCGCGGCTCCTCCGGTATATAAACCTTTCTTTGTTTTGCTTTGCTTGCGTCATTAGGGGTTGGGGATGGATGAGAAAGCGGAGGAGGTGGAGGAGGTAGAGCTCGAAGAGGAAGTGGAAATGGTAGTGGTGGCAACACCGACGTCGGGGACGGAGGAAAACTCAGTGAGAGAGGGCGTGGTTCTTCTGCAATCTACATATAGGCATCCGTGCAGACGACCTTAGTTACGTGTACTCTATATACCTACTACCTACTACCTACTACCTACTACCTACCTACCTACCTACCTACCTACCTACCTACCTACCTACCTACCTATCTATCTATCTACGTACGTACGTGCGTGTCTCTTTGCGGGGACATGCACGAGAAAGCTGATACAACGGGAAGGGGAAAGAGACCGCGTGCTTTTCGTACGTGCACGCTCTAACTCTCTTGGAGTTTCAAGTTTGTCACTGCCGACGGGGCAGGCGTTAGTGTTGCAACGGCAAGGCCTTTCTACTTTTACTACTACTACTATTACTACTACTACTACTAATAATAATAATAATAGTAATAATAATGCAAAGTTTGAGGTCGTCGAATAGCCATGTATGTGAGCATTGTTTCCTATTGAAAAAAGGTATTGATACAAAAGAGAATATCCTTCCTATAGGAATAGAAAATAGAAAGAAAAAAGGTTGGCGACTATTAGCTATACTGTACGCTACTATAACGTAGCGATCAGCTGACGCAAAAGTTTGCCACGTGTCCCCCTTTGGAAGATCGTTTCGTCCACGTGGTGACCGGTGGTCGCAACGTGGATCTCTCGGCAGGGAAAGAGATAGGAAAAAGTAGGAAGGGGGAAAGAAAGTTGGCGCGAGAGAGAAATAGAAAGATGAAGAGGGAGGAAGTAGTGGGGGTGGACAAGCGGCTCGGAGATTTTATTGGCGTGGTATGGTCCACTACGTGGTCAGCTGGCGTCGGCGCGCGATGAACGCGTGGTAGAAGAGGCCCGACGCGTGCGATTTTCCTCGGGGCCGAGGTGCTCTGCAGGTGCCAGCGCGCGTCGGAGGTGGCGTCGGAGGTGGCGTCGGAGGTGGCGTCGTATGGTAGAGGGGTCGAGGCTCTCTCGAGAGGGTGCCTCGACCACCACGTGGCTGAGCACGTGGTCGTTTTCTCACTCCACCGAGAGTACACCATTCTCTTTCGCGCTTTCTCTTTCTACGTCACGACTCACGACCTCCTACGTTGGATCAGAGACACATGTTGCCGCGCGTGCAACCCTTTAACGTTAACATATTTACTTCCTTTACGCGGATCGCGAAGAATTACTTCTCACTTCGGTCCTCTCTCAAAAGAAGACCTTTTCTTATCTACACTAGGGTAGGTATCGATCGAACAAACTCGAAAGTTGTTCGTTTCTCTCTAAAGAGGAAGGACTCTCCTTCTTTCAATCTCGATGAATACAAAAATGGATAGAAAAAGATGCCAAAGAATTGGTCCTTTTTTTTGTCTCGGCTTTTTCGTATATTAGACGAAAGGTTCTCACAGGAAGGTCGCGTGTCGGTAGACGCGCTTTTACGTATTACCAACCCGTACGGAACCGATTTTCTATAAGAACGAGATCATGACAGTCACGAGAGGGTGGTGGGTGATAAAGTCGAAGGGTGAGTGGGTACACGATATGTCATGCCGTGCCTGGTTCGCCTCCACCTTCCTCGAGGCAGCAGCCTTCGTTCCCTCGATGGTCGGCAAACTCTTTGCCCCTCACCCTCTTCGTCGTATCCACCGTCGCACATCGATCCGCCTTAATGAGTGGAAAGAATAAGACAGCTTCCCCTCCTGTGAAAGCCGAGTTTCGCCCTCCCTTACGACTACGACGACGACTACGACGACGACTACGACGACGACAACGTTGTGTCGTGTATACGAAAAGAAGGGGTCGCTGAAATCGGAAACAAGTGAGAGAAAGAGAGAAAGAGAGAAAGAGAGAAAGAGAGAAAGAAAGAGAAAGAAAGGGAAAGAAGTAAGGCAAGGAAATGGATAGAAGAGACGAAGATCGTGTATACCTACGTATGATACGCGCGTCTCTTTCGACTTGTGTGCACGCTTTCTTTGTATAGGAGTCTCTTCGCGGGCGCGCGCATTCGAACGTGTAGGAGGTGGAGGAGGAGGAGGAGGAGGAGGTGGGGAAGGAGAGACCGAAGACGAAGAGGAACGAGAGAGGTGAGGAGGTGATGGAGATAAAGCAGGAGGGGTGGGGTAATGCTCCCGTTGTTTCGTTCGCAAGGATGGCATGCACGCACCTCCGATAGATACCCTCCCTCCGGCCGATGGCAACCCCCTCAAAGTCGAAAGAAGCACCTTCTTCTCCGTACCTCGCTTCCCTCTTAACTCCGAAGGAATGTTAATTCCCGGCGCTTTAATTCTTACGAATATTTCCCTCGTGCCTGAGGACGAAGACGATCGGGGTGGAAAAGGAAAAGGGGACACGAGGATTGGAAGATGCTAGACAACGCGTACCTTTATTTGTCCTTTTTCCATCTGGATCGAAAGCAATTGCGATCAATAAATTGTCGCAAAGAAATTGGAAAGAAAGCAATATCGCATTCACCTGCCGCTTAGTTTGTAAATTTGTATTTAAGATATACTTACGTATATATATAGTAATATAAATAGAAGGAGAGAGAAAATGAAAATAAAGAAGGATCGGAAAGATATCATATATCTCGATCGAAAAGATATCATATGGAATGATGTTCGTGGGTAAACGCCGGTAAGGAGAGATGGCAAGCACGAGCGCAAAGATCAAGCAGGATCGTGCGACCCGGGGGCCCCTTCGACCTGGCTCGCTCGCTCGCTCGCTCGCTCACTCGCTAGCGCGAAACAAGCAAAGAAAGGATCCACGCCTGTGATGCAACTTCTCGGATCGCATCCACGGAGTTACCTCACCGCTCTCCTGCCCTCGAATTATGTTGGATAGTTGTTCGAGGGTTCGAGTCGCGCGACGCGTCCAACTTACACACGCGAATAGACTTTCCCTTCTAAGCTCGATGACATAACTAACGGCCAATCTTCTTTTCGACTTTTCTTCGAGGCGACAGATTAGTGTCGCAAGCGCGCAGGTGTATTTTAGCTTGAATTAAAATGGCGTCCTCGTGTTTACTTCGTTAAGGAGTTAATTACGACGATGGACGCGGGACAAATCCATCTCTTCCATTGCATATTCTTCCATCTTCAATCCCCTCCCCCATTCCCATCCAGGCCCCCACCCATCTTTCCTATATTACTGTTTTTCTATCTTTTACGTCGCGAGACTTTAAGTGCCTTGCCGCTCGGCAAATCCGATCGAGGCCTTTCCGCGAAATCTATTTATCTATTTACCCTGGTTTAGAGGTAATAAGGTGATATTAAAATAAGTAGGTAAGCACCCGACGGAGAGACTAACTTTCGTAGCGAACCTCGGAGCGGAGTGATTTGCGGCTCTGGCTCGCAACGAAATTAACCGACTCCAACCATTTTCAGTTTTAAAGAGGCATATCGGACGGACGGACGGACGGACGGACGGACTGACTGACTGACTTTTCTACCATCAAATTTAACGCAAATGATTGGATGAAATTTCAACTAGTGCGTTGTGACACTTTTCTCTTTCTGACGGATAAACGATACAAAAGAAATTGTATCGTTTTCCTTTCGGCTTCGGCTCCTTTAGAGAAGGGCGTAGACTCTCGCTAGGCACTTCTAGCTTCCATCAGCAAAGTAATTAATTTTTAATGTACTTTGCCTGCTTATTTCTTTCGTATCATGGCTTTTTTCCCCCGTCCGCTTCTCGGAAGCGGGTGTAGGGGGTCGACGGTTATGAATTTCTAATGAGATTCCGCGGGAGATCTGCGAGAGATTAGCGTAGCTGGAAGGTGCGGTGAAGGTGCGCCGGAGGTAAAAGTGTGTACATTGCATGTCTAAGGTAAGCAGAGGTCGCTAAGAGGAAGAAGCGAGTCACGGATAAAGAGGAGATGATATCGTCCAAGCCAGCGCCTACCTATTTTCCTTCTATTTTCCTTTTATTTTTCTTTTTTCTCCTCCGAGGAAGTAGAAATAACGCGAGTTAGATACATTTCTCTAGTTAGGTGTCTCTATATCGACGGATATTTTTTTTCTCTTCCTACTATAGAATAGTATAGTATAATAAATTTGTGTTCTTTCAAACGAACAAAGCTTTACTATTGCTTCACACAATAGCACAGTGACGTCAATTCAAACAATTGTGTACACCGAAATGACGATAGAACCGTAAAATATTTGTTTTTCATGTATCGTGTATCCTTCTTCAAATACCGAAATCTTTCGATATGGGAATTTATTAACTGACAGATTCTCTTTTTTTTTTTTTTTTTTCCTTCAAACTCGATCGTGCATGAATTATTCTTTTTTATATTTTATATATATATTTTTTTTTCCAAAGTAATAGGACACAATGTAGGGTCGGATAGGTCAGTTAAAAATATATATCAATAGCCAGACCATTCAAAAAATTATTGAACCTAATCTTTTACTTTTTTTACCTGTTCCATTGTTCAGTACGTGACAACCTTTGTTGAAAAGAAGATGCTTAACCCATGCATACTGTATACATATGGATAGGTGCATATATCGAAAGCCATAAAATCTGTTTTTTTGATTTCCAACAGAGTTGGAAAAATAAGCATATCCTATGGCTTTTCTACTCGATCTTCTACCTACTATTATATAGCACGTTTACAATAATGACCTTCGGAAATTTTTCAAGAAATCTCGATTCTTCAATCTCCCAAGGTGACAATTATACGTTGGAATTTGACGTCCAAATGTAAGCTACATATATTGAGTATGGACCGTTGAGTTGATTTTCGCGTATTGCCGATTAGCGCCTGCGAATCTAATGAAAAAGTGAGCAGAAGAGAAGGACAGTGGGACGGGTTGGGGAGAGGAATTCAAAGAGGGATTCAGAGAAGAAGAAAGGAAATAATGAGTTTTCAACGGCAGCGATCGATTTCTTATCGACGAGCATGTTGCAATACATTTTTCAAATATTTACCAAATACTCGTCAGTATTACGGCTGCAATTACGGCAGGCAGGTAGGTAGGTAGGTAGGTAGGTAGGTAGGTAGGTAGATAGGTAGGTAGGTAGATAGGTAGGTAGTAGCGTCTTGACGCGTCATTGCGTCCTCCTCGGTTGCATCCTTTTGCGCTCCCTCTAATAATTCTTTTTCACGATTCAGCAATTTCATTTTGCTGCTCGGCCTTGCCGATCGGTTGGTTAGCCTTCGAGGAACGCGTAAACCCTTGCTTTCGTTCCCTTATACTTTTATTCACTTTTATTTACAATATTTTTCTTTTCCGATACCTTCATTATTCATTTATTCCTTTTTGCCTTTTTTCCTTTGTTCCTTTTTTCCTTTTTTCCTTTTTTCTCTGTCGAAGAACAACAACAATGCCTAGAAAATATATTTCCCTAGAATTCCGACCGAGAATATATGCTTTTTATATATTTTTTTTGGTATATACTTGTCAGGTAAATCCTAATGTGTACCTATCTCATTCGTCTTTTTGTCGTCCACTGTCCATTGTCCATTAACATGAAAGAGCATATAGAATGTCGACAGGAAAAAATTTCACATTCCTCAAACTTCAAATACTCAGAGATATTGAATAAATGATCCAAGGGTGATGAGATTTTTGTTGTTGTCGTACCACGTGTAATAACAGCAAGGATAGTTACCCCTTACGTACCCCCATATGAAGCGAATAACTCTCTCGTTCTCGATGTTAGTGGTAGCGTAAAATAGGTGCGGAGGGATAATAATTATGAGACATAAAGTGACGAGAAGAGCGCACGATGATCGTTCGGGGAACTGGTCGTCGTTCTCGCACTGTGTAACGTGCAAGAGAGAAAACACGACGAACGTGTACGCACAATTCCGAGAAGAGAAAAGAAGAGAGAACAAGAAGGGAGACCTAACTAAAGCGAGGTTACTTTTCTCCGAAGGTAAGAGTCATGGATATTACGATAATCGGTTTGACGGCAAAGCGTTCTTTCTATTCTTTTTCCGAAAGTCAGGCGACAAAGATTATGCAACATGTTATAACATGTGCCAACTAGTTGTAGGTATGTAGCTTTCCCAAACTTCTTCTTCTCCTTCTCCTTCACGCTGGATCACGCGTCTCCAACACGTATGGAGAAAGAATGTCAACCGCTGAGCCATATATAGTTAGCCTTGATCCTTCTCAGCAGGGAAAGTTTAGAAGAAAGTATAATAAATGAAATATGTAGGAATTGTCGGATTAGAACAGCGGCATGTTGTTCTTATTGAATTTGAGGGAAAAATGGTCAAGGATGCCGAACGAATAGGCGGAGGTAGACGAAGATAGTACAAAGCTCAAAGTACAAAGTTACTGTGTGTAAGTTAGTGTGTGTGTTGAGAAAGCACGTGAGACATCGGTTTGGATTTTGTGTATTTTTCTAACAAAAAATGCGTCATTGCATAGCTCGACAAACTCGAAATCGTTTGAAAGAAAGTGAGTACGAGCAATCCCCGAGTGTATCATGAATGAACCCTCGAAAGGAGCTCGCGCGCACCCCAAGGCGCGTCGAAGCGCTCTCAATGAATTTAACTATTCCTACGTAACGTTTCGCGATGGAAACTGATTTCGCGCTAGGGAGACTCCAGGTATCTATGAATGAAGACTAAAATAGCTGATGCCAGGAAGCACGGATGCTATAATAAATATCTCGTCTACCGAATCCCTGTCTATCTTTCTCTCTTTAGGTTACATTTGCTCTCCCTTTTCTCCGTCGCTCCGAACTGTGCGCTCGGCTTCTTAATAATGCAGTCCAGTCAGTCGCTTCCGCGGTTAACTCGGATAAGCTAATCGTCCATTTTCAGTCTGTCTCTTTAGCGATATTTTCGTATCGCTACGCGCGCGCGTATCTATATTATCTATATTATACGGAATGTATATTTATATATAAAATATATGTTTTCGCTGTTTAGCATAGATCTTTTTGTAAATAAGAAAAACTTGGCGAGAGAGTTTGCAAACGATCTCGAATGAGGAATCGAATGCTCGCCCGAAGGAAGAAGAAAAGCGAGGCAACCGAGAAGCATGTAGTTTCGAACTCGCGAGAAAGACGGACTTGGAATCGTTCGATGATTCGAGTCAGCATACTGCCAGTTGCCAAGCGAATTTAGCGGGCGGCTCGGGTCGCGGGACGGCGAAGATCCGGGGCTATAGTTCCATCGTTAAGGAGTAGTCGGGGTGGTCGTGGGTTGGATAGGGAGATGGTTTACGGTCCATACACAGAAGGAGCTAGGCACTAGCACGTATAAGCATGGAACGTGTGGGGTATTGACTAGCCGGCTGGTCCCGGCAAGGGTTGCGGCTAAGGCAAGGCAAGGAGCGAGCGAGCGAGCGAGCGAGCGAGCGAGCAAGCGAACGAACCAACGACAGAAGGAGTTCAGAGAGAGGAAGAGAGAAGGACGGACACAAAGACAGAAGGAGCGAGGGTAAGGAGGAGGAAGAGCAAGAGGGAGAACGGGATAGTTAAGGAAGGAAGGAAGGAAGGAAGGAAGGAAGGAAAGGTGGGTGGAGGAGGAGGGAGGCAACGGCGAGCTCTCATTGCCAAAGGTGGTTCTAGGACGTGGAAGGAGTGCAAGGGGATAGGGTGGACTACCTAAGACTGATATGGATTGTAGATTATTCTGGACCTCGGGGTGCGGCTTGGCCAAGGGTTAGTATCTCAGAACCCTTGGCGTTCACCTCCACCTCCGGCGCTCTCGCTTCCCTCCGTCTTCTTCGTACTCTATCTCCTCCTTCGCGTATACGGCGTTATCAAAGCTCGCTCTCTCTCTCTCTCTCTCTCTCTCTCTCTCTCTCATTCTCTCTTTATCTCTCTCTCCCCCTGACGGAGCCTCCCATTCGCTCTCGTATCTGCATCCATCGTGCTTTCTGGTCACTGCCTCTCCTCCTCGTCCGTTTTACAAAGTTGGTCCGTTCCAACGCGTCTAGGCCTGCGGCCGATTACATGCCTTACTCCGTAATCCAATGTTTCGTGAATTTCGCGTTTCGCGTTTCGCGATTCGCCAGCCTTCGTTCGCGTTTCAAGTCGTATTACTTGTCGACGATCCACACCAACAGATCGTTTGCCCCGAATCGCTAGCTACCATCCTTCTCTTTCAAACTATCCTCCAAGTTTTGCCTCGGAGTTTCTAACAAAACGAGTATCTCTGTCTCTGCGTTGCGTTGCGTTGCGTTTCGTTTCGTTGCGTTGCGTTGCGTTGCGTTGCGTTGCGTTGCATTGCATTGCGTTATATACTCTCCAGAGGAAATAACAAATTAACCTCTCCGATGTTTTTTTCTCTTTCATCTTATAAACCAAAAATCATATGAGGAATATTAAGGTAGAGTAGTAGACACGAATGGATAAGAAATGAATAAACGAAGAAACGACCATTTACTACCTCAAAGTTGACTTTCCCTTACCAATTGGACGACTTTTCGTATCCTTTTTCCGTGGGTTTTGAGAGGTAGCCGTGCGTTGTTAATGACTGTTAATGACAGTTGTTACGGCTCGGTCGGCGACTATTAGTTTCTCGTGTACCTGGTACGCCGCGGCACACGCTCCGTAATTACGCGTACCTTACATCGACCGTCCTGAGTTCTGCAACGTAAAACAGCTACGTTGTTGTTCAATGTTATCTTCGAAGAGACAACTATTTCAACATTCGTAATGGCGGCCAGCAAACTCAACATGGTTCGAAGACGCTTTTAAAAATGGTCGCGCGATGGATAACGGAGAACCCTTGAAATATATTTTTCTTTGCAAAGTAGAATAATGAAGGGAGGAAAGGAAGGGAGGAAAGGAAAGAGGAAAGGAAAGAGGAAGAAAGATGCAAGTTGTCGTTGGTTTAACCAGCACCGGTCGAGAACTCCGTTTCTCGCATCGTTCTCACTCTCACGGGGCAATCTTTCACATTCTACGCATACTTGCGCCCACCCAAGCCATTCTGTTGGATAGGTAGTATAACCGAGCAGCCGAGGTTCGCGTTGCCTTAGGAAAGCCTTGGCAGTTTCGCGGAAGCAACAAGCTGTTTATGGCTGCACCTTGCACTCCCTTTACTCTACTGCCGGTGCGCTACCAACCGTGCTATCTCCTTTCCTCTCGAAAAGTAGACGCTCCAACTAGATGGTATGGGGTGCGACGAAAAGAGACCAATTCTCCGGGGAGAAACCAAAGAGCGTGCCAAGTGGCTGTTTACATCAATTTTATCGGCGATTTCTGAACACCAAAGAAGGTTATATATAGATATGTATCTATAAAAATTTTGATTGATAGATTTTGGAAAATAGCAAAACGATCGATCGGATCTATGAAAAGTCTTGAAAAAAGGGTGATCAAGAAGGACGTGTGTGTTGGCCAAGCGAACGCGAAGATGGTCGTCGTCGTCGTCGTCGTCGTAGTAGTAGTAGTAGTAGTCGTCGTCGTCGAACTACGTAACATTGCCGGGGTGGTAAAGACAGCCTGAGAAAGAGAGGGTGGCCACCGAATCGAAAGGAGAAGACGGGAGAAGCCGTGTATAGTAGATTCGCGTACACGCGGCTTTTCCTCGTATGTATTAGTGTGTGTGTATGTGTATGTGTGCGCGCTCGCTCGAGCGCCCGCGCTAGAGAGAGAGAGAGAGAGAGAGAGAGAGGAAGAGCTTGCTTCTACAATAGAGAAACGGAGGAGACGGCCTTCGGAAGACGGCAGGGGGCCGCCGAGGGAGTAACATGCTAAGAGAGAGAACGGAAAGGAAGACGGAAAGTACGAGAGAGATCGAGACCACGGAGGGAGTACCGTTAATTCCCCGATACAATGCTCATATCACCTTCCCCTCTCCCTGACCACCCCACCGCACCGCAATCTTCCCCGCTTGCCCTTCGCTCCGTTCTCTCCCCACGAACCTCTACCCCGACGACCCCCGCCTTCCTCCAACGAGCCTTCGCCTCGCGGACGTTCCTTGTCTTACTGGCAAACTTAATCGATATTTCACAGTTTCTTACCCCCTCTCCACAACCGCCACCCTCCCTATCTCTCTCTCCTTCTTCCTCTCCTTCGCAACCCAACCATACGATGCTTCTCCCCCTCTTTCCCTCTCCCTCTCTCTCTCCGTCCGTCTTTCACCGATCTTCGTGTCCAGCCGCAGAAGGTGGAAATACAGAAGGAGGAAAGACAGAGAGAGCGAGAAAGTAGGAGAGTGAGAAAGAGCGAGTAGCATCTTCCTTCCCTCCAATCGCACTTCCGAGAGCAACATGGGGCAGCGAAACATCGCGCTGCCGGTGGAAGGAACTAGGTGCGCGGCTTGCAAATATCTATCTGCATATTGTATTACACGTCACAATAATGTACATTTTCTCTTTGAAAATCTCTTTGTCGATGAATTATTATCGACAATTAATATGCATATTCCTGATGCTTTCTTCCATTGTTGCAGATGTTGCCAAATGTTTCATATTTTTTGTATCCTTGTTAAAGAGATCCTATAAATCAACGCATATCGATAAATGAATAGAATAATAAAATAGGATTCGAGTAAGGAAGAAAAGGGGATATTCGATGCGTAACTTGGGATCACAAGGAAAGTTGTCGAGGCGCTAAGAAGCTAGGGGCGAAATGGAAAATAGGAAGAACCGAGCGAATAGATAGCCGCCGCCGCCGCATAAGGTATCCCGTAACAGAGGAGAGAGATCCGTTACTGTCAAACAGTGGCGGACGTCGTTGCTACCTCTTCCTCCGAGCACCTCGTACACGTGAATCAATAGCATTAACCCATTCCACCCTATCAAAGGAGGAGGAGGAGGAGGAGGAGGCGAAGGAGATCGATTGGGAGGTAAAAGGGGGTTGAAAAGGGGCGGCAGAAACGGTCTGTCGGTCTGTCGGTCGGTCGCTCGTTCGGTCGGTCGGTCGGTCGGTCGGTCGGTCGGTTGGTTGGTCGGTCGGTCGGTCGGTCGGTCGGTCGGTCGGTTGAGTGGGTGGGTGGGGTAGCAATAGTAACAATCCTGAGGTATTTAGCCGCTCGGCCCCAGGACACCGAGGGAGCCAAGATACCGTCAAGACCGTCCACCTACTCTACGCCATCCATCCCTTTCTTCTCTCTTACCGTTTCTCTTCATCTTCCTATCCAGCCCGTTCACCTAGGACGAATCCTAGTATTTCTCATACGTATTATTTGCTCGACTTGTATTCGCTGGCCGAATGTCCAGGAAATCTAGGCCTGAGAATAAATCGATACTTTTTTGTTTATCCTAAACATACTTAACACCTACATATTACGAGTTTTCTGCATAACGTCAATAACTATAACCATCGAATCGAGATTGGTTGGAAACAACGAATCCGCGCTTTTAATTATATCCTTTTAGAGATGAAATTCTCATATCGAATTAAATAATTGTACTGTAATCTCGTTTATTCGTAGACAAATTTCATTTTCTAAAATGACCTCAAAATATGTTCCACCGACCAAATACTATTAAAGATAATTACGACAGATTTCTCAAACAATTAGACGACGATTATGCAAGTCGAGCGTCAAATCAAATTTGTCGATCTATGTGAAAACTCTCGTCGAAAAGTAAATCGCTGGATTTAATAAATCCATAATAAAATTCGTCGCGACGATTAACAAAATTTGTATAAAAATATTCGAACGGCTTTGGTCGTTTGAACGAATAATTAAAAAAAAGTCAAAAGTTGGATTTGTTCTGACCTGGTACGCAGCTTCGAATTTTCTTATTATATTTTGATGAAAAACTAGACTAGTTAGAATAATATTAATAGGATAGTGTGTTCATGGAGGCGGTGATTTGCATTAGAAATTGTGTGAATAATTTTGAAATCAAAGAGCAAGTGTACTCGCGATATCGAAGCGATAAAAGTCGAATGATGCGAATTGCTGATGCATGACACAGACCGCAGTCCACCACATCCGGCATCGTTCGCCGTCTACAATAGTTGCTCAGAACGGTATACGGTAAGCAGAGTTTTCTCATCTTTCGACGAGATGATCGTAAATCCATTAGTTATCCATCCAATAGATTGGACCTACGTTCGTATCTAGATAGGAATTGGTTTTCAAAGCCGAGGTTTTAGAAATAAGGTGAAATACGGTGAAATAAGGTGAAATAAGGTGAGGGGACCTCTCTCCTCGAGGATGGTAGGATAGTTTTGGAAGATGTGCTATAGGTATAGGAGAAGGGAAAAAACGTCGAAGCGATTCGTGTCATACTCGAGTGGGTTGCTCGAGCTAAATGTTCGGCGCGCATTACTGCGCTCTAGTGAGTTCCGGCTTGGCTCCACTTCCTCGGAACAACTAACGCCGCGGTTAAATCTAAAAGAGACAGGCCGCTCCTCCGTCGCGTCGTTTCGCTCGACGATTTTCTCCGAGCGGACCGTGCACTTCTACAGATCGCTGCTCGCGTTAATGCTATTCTTCTCTCCAAATATATTTCTTATTTTTTCATATCATTCAAATTCAGTAGCGAAAATTCGCGGAAACTCGCGAAACGAGCGGAGACTCCGATGCCAATCTTATACCATTTTCAAATCCACCTACTTTCGTGTCGTGCCAATTATTTCAATGTTGCTACAAAACTACCTACCAATTCCAACCTAAATGTTCCAACTAATTGTTCCAAAGAGTAGACGCGTACACGCGATGAAAAGGAAAGTATTCTTACGTCTCGATACGTTTCGATTTCGATTTTTTTTTTTTTTGTTTTTTTTTTTTCCAACAGAGCGGAGCTTAAACTGCTTTTAAGTGAAGTCCTATACTTGCCACGATCGACCAGAATTCTCTGTCTTTCCCTGATTCTGATTTACTTCCGATTTACCTCACCCTCGTCGACGAGCTACCCTTTCAGAGAGAAACTCGGATTCCACGAGTGTGAAACATAAAGGACTAAATTGTTAACAAATTTTCGGTCCTTTGCTTTTTATTTTGGATCGATTAATATTGGAATTGTGTGTAGGAAGGAATTTGATCGAAGACGCGCGTATCTTATTTCACGTTTACGTAACTCTCACGTGTATCGGCGGGGGCCGCGTAAGTGACCGAAAGGAGAGGGTGACATTATGCTCAAAGTAAGTTTGCGATACTTTGCGTACTTTGGAAGGCGACGAAGCTCTCCTCGGGCTACGTCGGTGCTCGTTGCGTGTTTCGCAAGGTTTAGACGAAAGCGGGGGAGGTGAAACGTAAGCGAGGGTGAGAGCGAACGCGAGCGCACGTACTGTAGACGTATGCGTGCGCGAGCTTCCGGGGGTGAGTTGGAAATGTAGAGTAGGAACGGTGGAAGGAGGAGATCTCGAGGGCCGCTCGAGGGGCGCTCGAGGGGCGCTCGAGGGGCGCTCGAGGGGCGCTCGAGGGAGGTAGTAGCTTGGCATGAGAAGCGTTCATCAGCCCCGAGGTTTTAAATAGAAGCCGAGGAAGGGAACTAAGGAAGAAACCACCCCGTCTCTACCCTACCAGTGACGGATTGATTAAAAATCTAAGGGGCGAAAATAACATCGGGCTCTTCTTTCTTCGAAACGCGAATCGCGCCTCTCGATGCGGATTACGCAAGACGACGAATAATCGGAACTTGGGAGGTTCGATCGATTCAAAAATCGATCCAAAGATCGATCCAACTTTGCCAAAGTTTTTGCGCTCGCGCAATAAATGATAGATGAATACTCGCGAGTGAGTCGCGGCGAAGCCTAACTGCTAAGGAAGAAAGTAAAGTGGGCGCAATTCTTAAGTCGGCCCTGAGTTCGTCGCCTTACGCATCAGCTATGTGTAGTTTTAAATAGTCCTCCTCGTCGGAGAAGGTACTCGGGGATGGGATGGCTCTTCTCTTTCTCACGTTCGCCTTGGAAAGAGGCGAGCTAAGCAACGAGAGAGAGAGAGAGAGAGAGAGAGAGAGGAAGATGAGAGACGGGACGAAAGAAGGAGACAGGATTCTCCGCCGAGAGACACGGAAAAAGGACGGAAGAAGATAGATAGACGAGTGTGACGGAGCGAGTCGGAGGTGGAGGAGGTGGAGAAGGTGGAGGAGGTGGAGTAAGGAGATGCTAGGGGCCGGGAGAAAAAGAGAGAGAAAGAGCAGACGACGGGGGCCGTCGGAGATAAGACGCAAACGAACCCCCCTTTCGCGTGTCTCGATCGATAGCTCCACGCGGAAAATTCGAAAGTAAGATGCAATTAAACAGCGAGCGAGGGTAAGCAAGAAAAGGGGTGAGTTTTCCAACCCCGTAGGCTCTCTCCTTCCTCCTTTTACTCCTTCCCCGACGGTCCTCTCGACTCTTCTCCTCCAAACCGGCACCTTTCTCTTTTTCTTCCTTCTTCTACTTTTCCGCTTCTTCTTCTTCTTCTTCTTCTTCTTCTTCTTCTTCTTCTTCTTTTACTACTACTTCTTCTTCTTCTTCTTCTTCTTCTTCTTCTTTTGGTCCTTATCTTCGTTCCTCCAACGGCTCGATTTCTCTTTCCCCTTTCATCGGGAACGCGTTCCTCCCCCGTTTCGTCGCGTCCCTCTCATTTTCCCTAGGTCTCCACCACGTCCATACACGCTTCGGTCGGCGTCGTCGGCCCGAAGGGAAGCAACCCTTTTTCTCAACCCCCTCTAGTATTTATATTGAGCGTCTTAAAGCATCTCCTCCTCCAACTCCAGCCGCTCCTCCTCCTCCCGCTTTTCTTCCTTT
The DNA here is from genome assembly GCF_049000335.1 of Polistes dominula. Classification (NCBI taxonomy): domain Eukaryota; kingdom Metazoa; phylum Arthropoda; class Insecta; order Hymenoptera; family Vespidae; genus Polistes; species Polistes dominula. The sequence goes on from NW_028301147.1 coordinate 74,969, forward strand.
ACCACCTCGCCATCAAGCTACCGCCCCCCCTTCCGCCCCGCGCTCTCCCGCTCGCGCTTTCGCCCTCCACCTCGTCCTCCTCCTCGCTGCTGCTATTCCATCGGTTCGCCTTGCCTCGATTCGCTTCGCTTCGCTTCCTCACCCTACCCAACCCTATACTCCTCCGTTTCTTCTTCTTTTTCCTCTTCGTCCTCCGCGCATACCCGCGCGTGACGTCATTTTAAATACTCTTTCAGAGGAAGGGCGGCTGCTTCCGCTGGTCGCTGGATATACGTGAGAGGGGTATTGGTATTCGCGTAGCTTCTTACGAGAGTACGGCCATCTCCTTTTATCCTATCCTTATTCTATCCATATCCTATCCATATCCTATCCATATCCTATACGTTCGTCCTTTCTTCGAGAGTGTGCCAATTCCGTTTCTCAATCCTATACGAATTAACGAACGTCGTTTGGTAGTATAGATCTGCATCGGCAACAGTCCAATGTTATTTATGCGTCAAGAACGTTGCTCGCATACCAAATATTTCGACAAATTTTCTTTTACCTTATGCTTTTTTCATCCATTTCAAGTTGCAAGACGAATTTACGATACAACACTCCTTCACCTTGTTTTCGAACAAAGAACGAATTCTCGTGAGATCCGATAGAGAAATACGATCGATGAGAACGTTAAAGAGCCGTTACGTTTTACGACGTTTTGCTTGCGGTCGATCTTTTTCAACTGAGAAGTAGGAAGTAGGATACGTTGCACTTATCTCGTAGAGAGAAATGTAAAAGGATGTAGGAGAAACGTTGTCGCGTTGTCTACCAACGCGTAGAGAGAAAAAAAGATTGTATGATAGAAAAAGAAAAAAGTAAAATATAGATCATCCGAGAGACCGACCGCTCCCACATCAATCATATTTCACAGTTTCATAGTAGAAAGTATCGGTTAGAGCGCAAATCGTTCCATCGGACCGGGTCAGTCGCGCTTGTGCAACGAGTCAACGAGTCGAGACCTCGTGAATCGGGATCTTTGGGTGCATATCGATCCTCGAGTAGAGTCGGGGTCGATGCTAAGCCGGTGTCGTGTTCGTGCTCGACTCGTGCTCGTGCTCGTGCTCGTGCTCGTGCTCGTGCCCGTGCCCGTGCCCGTGCCCGTGCCCGTGCCCGTGCTCTCGTGCTCTCGTGCTCTCGTGCTCTCGTGCTAGGGTTCTACACTAAGTCGGCACTACTAAGCCTTGATGCTGTCGACGAACCTCTCTACGTACCTACGTAAGAGCGAGGCACAACCGCGTATAACTGCTCTCGTTGACTCAACGGATCAATTTGATGCAAATCACTCGTTTGCGATATACGGCTCCCCCATTCTTTTCTTTCTTGGCTTTTCTATCTCTTAATGCCAGGGACCACGCAGCACGATCGTCGTCGCAGCTATGTCCCTCTCGGTTATTCTCATACAGCAATGTTTGAAAATTAACGAATGAGACGATTAGCTAGGTTTGCGCAAACTTCAAAGAGTGTGGGAATCCTTACGGACGACTCGAACACGATCGTCTCATTTACATTTTTTACTATAGTTGATAAAAGTTGCATACGATTGTCGAGATATCACGTTTTCTTCCAAATGTTTCTTCAAAGTATTCTTTAAATAGAAAAGAAAGATAGAAGAAGGAGAAGAAGAAGAAGAAGAATAGCAACACTTGTAATAGCGCTTGACGGAACGAACGAAGATAGCTATGTAATTCTCACCTGCTCGAATGTGTGTTCGCGAGCGAGCGGTCGGTCGCTAGAAAAAGTAGATAGCAATGTCCTGACGGAAGATAGGATGGCTCGAAAGTCGGTCGCGTACGATGCGAATCCAAACAGAGCCACGACTACACGCGAGGAGTCGATCTTCGGTGGTCATGGCGCGGAACAGAGCTCGATGGAGCGGAACTACCAGTCACCTGCTCGCTTCCGGCACGCCGCTATGCTCCTTCTCTACTCCCCACGACGATTTCATGGATATTCTTTACCGTTCTTATCCTTCTTTCCTTCCCCTTCCCCCTTCCCCCTTCTTCCGTTCCCGCTCCCACTCTTACATCTCTTTCCCAGCACATATATACATATGTACGCGTATACCATCTTCTCGATCTTAACTTACGGAAGAATTATTCGCAAGTGACCGCTACGTTTCCCTCCCTACAGGGTGTTCCTTCTGAAAAGTCAACAAAGCGAGTAAATGAGGATGAAAGGTATAACAACACATATAAATGAGATATTTTATTTTTCGTTAGCGTAGCCGAGGCCTCGTCGCGTCAAACTTTCATATTATGTCGTTGTTTGGTGTATTGTTATGTTGGAAGCTAGTATCAACATAGTTTGAAAGGGACACCCAGTAGATGTGTACACGTCCATCGGTGGTCACACCGCTTGGAGCGCTCCACGCCTGGGAACGCCGAGCATGACTAAGCGCTCCGGTTGCTTCGAATCTCTCGTACTGGACGACCAGATCGGCCGGCCGATCGACCGATCGCCCGTGAATGTAGCTCGATTGGTACGCGCCGGCCGATCCGTCGGTCGTCCGGTTAATCGGAACACACACACACACACACACGCGCGCGAGCGTAAAAGCGCGCGCGGTCGAGCGCGAAAAAAGAGAGCAAACGTACTTTGGTACTTTGGCCCCGACGACGACGACGACGACAACGACGACGATGGCACCGCTTTTTATGCACCTGCAAAATTCTCGACGTTTGATAAAAAAAGAAAAAAAAAACAAAAAAGAAAAGCATCTGTGATATCTTCCTTCTCCTTAGATAACATCTAACTAATAAGTTATTAACTTTTCTTGTTGTTTCGCTAACATTGTTGCATTATTGCAATAATGTTCGAGCGCTCGTAAGACGTAGTTGATTCATCTTTCTGATTCACGCGCCTCCGTGACCTCCTCGTTTAACGCGATAATAACGACGTTACAAGAAGAACACGGTTATCGTTAGCCGTGCGAAACGTTATATTATTTTTATGCGTCGAGCTCTAGTCGTTCATTCAGAAAGTCTCATTTAAGAATATCCTAGTTCCGCGGTGCGGAATTTCAAAAATAAGCATTTCCATTATGGAACAAGTTTAACGAGATTAATATCGATTCGGAATCGTCTATAGTCGGGTAACTGGAATTAACGACATTATGGACATCCTGCGAATAAGTCATTTACGCCGTGAAAATCTTTCTCGAGATTTGCAAAGTAAATAAAATTGTGACTAGCTCGTCGACCACTTTAAGGATTAAAAATTGGCATAAGATTGTTAGTCGAGTCGATGGATCGATCGATCGATCGTTCGTTCGTTCCCTCGTTCATTCGTTCGTTCGTTCGTTCGTTCGTTCGAAAGAAAGAAAGAAAGAAAGAAAGAAAGAAGAAAAGTCATGGTCGTGTTCTCGGTAAACGCGTAGAACGAATAGTTGGTTAGGAAGCGCGAGAGTCGATCAAGTCGCTCCTGTCCTTCCCTCCGGGTTCGAGAGGCTAAGGGGCCTATTACGCGCCCATAAAACCCACAGGCTAGCCTTCGAGCACTGCACCCTACACATCCCGCATGGAAGCGGCCCGCAAAAAACATCACATTGTTCTTCTTCTGGGCAACGACATCGTTCGACGTTCGCTCTCCTTTCTCTTGGCCAATTTCACTTTTTCCCCTCCGGATGCTAAGTACGAGTTAAAAGAAGAAGAGAGAGAGAGAGAGAGAGAGAGAGAGAAAAAGAAAGGTAACTCGCGCGAGGATAACAATGCTCGACCGGAAACAGAGTCAATGACTCCGTCGGCGGTCCATATGATAGGATAGGTGACAAGGGAATGGGAGCCGAGTACTTTGGCAAAACAAAATCCAAATAATATGTTCCAAAGTATGTGTGTATACCTACTTCTATCTTCCGTAGAGTTTACTTTTTTACTGTTCACGCTCTTTTAGCTAGAGTAGAATCCATCCTGCTTCCCACACTCGGCTCGCACGACCCTGCATTAACTTTGTTCGTTGCCTGGACTGGACCGGACCGAGATGCGAGACTGATGCGTGTCCGATAAAGAGAGAAGCGAGGGAGGAGAATGAGATCGACTTTTCTCTCTCTCTCTCTCTCTCTCTCTCTCTCTCTCTCTCGCCCTCTCTTTCACGCGCAAGGTAGTCAAGGTAGTGTATTACTACGAGAATCGATCGACTTCCTTTTTCTTATAGCTTTTTCCTTATCCTTTCTCCATCTTTTTTCCTTCCTTTTTTGCTTTTAGCGCAAGTTTCATTTTCGCAAGCGAGAACTTTGTTGATCCGATCCGTTGGACCTCCTGTCATTGTGCTCGGCGGTGACTAGGTCGATTAACGCGTCGATCGGTCGTCGATCGGTCGGCGATTGGTCGTCGATGAGTATCAAACATCTTTCTCGATTATTTACACGTTTGTAGGAGTATTTCAATCGTCATTAGTTTTTCGCGAGATTCGGGGGGCGTTCTTTTGACTTTGTAAGATGTTAGTTTTCTTCATCGCGACTTGCGGACGGTAGGACTCTAATTTTCCGAGCCTTTAACTCTCTAATGCGGAAAGCTTCGATTTCCTTCTTCCTTTGATCTTCGCGCGGGTACTTACTTGACCCGGAGGATCGGCCCGATCGAGTAGCAACGTCTACTATAGATAACCGCGAAAGCCTGTGGTGGTCGAGACGTTCTTACGCCAAGTTCCAAAGATTCCCACTAGCCTAATGACGATTTTTTTTTTCTATCTACGACTGGATAGAAAGCCGAGGAAACCCTTGGAGATAAGGAACGAACTTGAATTTCTTTTACTTGGCCTTTTTTCAAGACCATCTTTTAAATTTCGACGAACGCAAACAAGTAGTAGGTGTATAAAGTTGTCTTGAAATATCCCTTTTAAAATAAAGAAACAAGACAAGGAGGGTCTTGACAAATTTCCTACGACTTACATTTCGTTCTTTCCTTCTTCCTTGATCTTTCTCGAGAGGAAGAAAAGTGTAAAAGGATAAAAACGTCGAAGAAGGGAAAGTAAAGGGCATCGGTGTGCGATTTCGAGATGGAAGAGCAAGAAGGTAGAAGAAAAGGGACGGACGAGGGCCAAAGCGTACGCGGTTAAATTGTTATGACATAATTAGAGACGATCCAAGTGGCGTTGGCGGTGATGGTGGCGTTGATGGAGAGACAAGGGCTCGCTCGGGAGGGCGCGGGTGAGGGCGAGGGCGATGGCGAGGGCGAGGGCGAGGGCGAGGACGAAGGTGGGAGAAGGCAAGAGTATAGTAAACGGAGGGAAGGTAAAGTATAGTAGACGGAGAAAGAAGAGAAGAAATAGAGATAAGCGAGGAAGAACTGAAACTGGAACCGGCTGAAACTGCCGCCGCGGCTCCCACAAACCATTCATTCTTGGCTCGGCCGTGGTTACCATTTGACCGGTTCATTCAAGGATTTAAGACTTTTCCTAGAGCTCGGCCCGCGTACCCTTTACTTCCTTCTCTCTTTTTTCTTCATCCTCGAGATCCGCTGCTTCCAGCGTTTCTCCCCTCTCAACTTCTCTTCCCTCCTATTGCAATAAATTTAGCCGAACGAACTTGCTCTCGTAAAAATGACGAAAAAGGTTTGAAAAAATTCAATTGATACCATTTCTCAATTTATAACGCTCGGTTTATAACTAATCGCCGCGCGTGTGGCAATGTACGACAAATCGAATCGGATGGGTCGAGCGAGCAATGGAAACCAAAAGGGCGTCACGCACCCACACGCATTCACGCGCACTCACATCGCATTTATTAGCATCCTCTTGGCAGAGAACGTACCTTTGTCAGGGTTCTTATCGTTGTAATTCGTTTAAAAGAAGAAGAACTACACGGGCGACCGTGATGTTGTTTCTTTCTCTCCCCCTCGTATCTCTTTCTCCTACTATCCAAAGTCATGCTACATGGGCATAAATGTGTTGCGTTGCTTATAGAGAGTAGACGCAGGCAGCACCTCGATACAATTCCAAGGGCTTACAGGCGTTTCGTGACGTGCTTTATATATTTTTTCCTCGAATGATCGATGAAGGCCGATAAGCCTGTTCAATTAGCGTAGCGCCTTTGTACACGAAGCCGTCCATCTGAATTTCTTTATCGCGATGCGGCTAAATCGAGAGGAATACAAAATTTGTTGTTTTTTTCTCTTTTTTCTCTTTTTTCTCTTTTTTTCTTAAATGTTTTCAAAAAGACGCGTGGACAAGAGATATTTTCGTCTTACTACTAATGTAGACGCTACGGAAAAGGAAGATTGCGCGTCAACGGTAGAACGCGTACGGAGATGAAAGAAGATGAACGAAAGGTACTCCGTTGTCTCTGATGCGTTAAATTAAAGTTTAACTCGGAAGCAGCTGATGTTAGCGTCGGCGATGGCTTCGAAATGAAATTCGTGATTCCCTATTTCTCCATCCGCGCGCGCGCTCACTTCTTTCAAAGTAATCGTTTGATGAAACGGCAGGAGCGCCAACAAATGCAGATGCAAAGAAGAGACGTACTTTGTTCGTACTTTCATCGACAAACAGTTAAGGCGAACGAAATGTTTCGATTATCGTTAAAATCGCAATAGAAAAAGACAAAAAATGTCAGATGCGCGAACAACGCAACCGTTGTTCTACCATGATAGACGAGGATACCAAATGGATGATAGATTGTCGTTCGAATCGCGGCACGACTGGCGATACCGCAAACGGATTCTTAGAGTCGTAACCGCGGGGCGGCATTGCTTCCGCATTAATTTGCTACTTTAATAATCAAATTTACATTCTCGCGGGGCAAAGAACGTTTCTTTCCTATGTGTTAGGCGCCCTCGGAAAACGTCGGCAGCCCTAGTCAAGCACGAACGCACTTACAACCCTTTCTTAACTTGAATCTAAATAAAGGTTGAGATTCTCCCATTCTCTCCCTCCCCGCGAGCCCTCCTCACTCTCTCAGATAGACGGAGACGGATTGTAAGGGTGAGAGGGAGAGAGACGGGAAGCAACGTAGGCGGCGTTTCTCTCTTACCGGATTGGAAACTACATCTCTCGTCTCTCTTCGGCGCGTTTGCTTTACAAGCTTTTTTCTTCCGACTCCCTTGTCGCCTCTCTCGCTCCGCCAACCGAGTTCGGTTTACTCCTTCTCCTCCGACTCTGCGCATCGCCCTCTTCTTCATCCCCCGTTTCCTCGGCGCGCACCCCCTCGTCATCCAGTTTTAGCTCGTTCTCGCTTCAGCTCACGCTAGCTCTCCGGTAACGAGAGGAGAAACACCCTCGCTACTTTTAATCGACCCGCGCTTTCTTCTGCTTATACATACCTACTCGACCCTCCCATACCCCCAACTCTACTCCCTTCCTTTGCTTCTACCTCTGTCTCCGCCACCGCCTTCACCTTCGCCACCACCTTCGCCACCACCTTCGCCACCACCTTCTTACAGCTTCGACCATCGGCGAACCGACCACCCCCAAACCCCAACCTCCCAACTCTCTCGACTCCGCATCTCTTACTTCTCATCTTTACCACCAACATCGTATATAAGTACCCAAGGGCGTTGTCTTTCGCTGGACCTTATCGCCTACTATTTCGCATTCGAATCGATAATAAGGATACGTCGTCGTCGTCGTCGTCGTCGTCGTCGTCGTCGTCGTCGTCGTCGTCGTCGTCGTCGTCGTCGTCGTCGTCGTCGTCGTCGTCATCTATTATATTTATCTCTACGAATAGAATCTTTATTGTCGATTGGGAGCAAAGGACAGAATATAGACAAAGAAGAATATCGAAACGCAGGTGGTGTTTGCTACGTAAGGATGGTTGCGCGCGTTTTACGACCGATTACCATGGAAGTCGTAACGTCTCGTATGCTTGTTCGTTCTCTCGGTCGGTTGGTCGGTCGGTTGGTCGGTCGGTCGGTCGGTCCTTTTTCCTCCCTCGAAAAGAGAGAGCGAGCGCGCGTGCCTCGGGATCGTGAGGATACATCGGCTTGCGCACCGTGCCGGCTTCGTACACTTCAAATACACTGCGAGTCAGTCAGTTAACTCCAAGTCAGACCTTTCACTTCGTGGTCCAGAGAGCACGGTATGGTGCACACGATGGTTCCCACAAGTGGGGGCCTTTGCCGACCGATGGATGCTACAGTTTCTTTCTTCTTTCCGTGGAAGCGAGCACTCAAAGGGAAAGGGTAAAGGAACTTCTCCTCGGGCATCTTTCATGGATTCTCCTCGTCTACGGAGAATCGCGCATTCGCATGCCTGCCTTCCTTCCTTCCTTCCTTCCTTCCTTCCTTCCAACTATTTTTTTTTACTTTAACTTGGAAATTTCGCGCGAGATATATCGCTAACTCTGACATATTCCTGCAACGTTGACTTATTGGAAGAAATTGGCATCGTGGTTCGCTAGAAAAAGTCCAACGCTCTCGCTCTTTTGTAACGAAGATATACGCGCACGCCTTGCCGTTTGTACGGTTCTCGCAAAAACGTAATTGGTAGGCACCGAAGCTGTGATTATTCGAGTAGAATTTCACGGAATGGAGTTAAATGGGTTTGAGGAACAAACAATTTGCACGAAGCAACACCGACTGATTGCTCATAAACTCGTGTAAGCGCAAAGTATCGGTAGATGTTTGTTCTCGACCGAACGAGTCCTCCTATCGTCGCCCTTTACTCATCTTTACTCATCTTTACTCTTCTAATCCGCTACGAGCACGGAAAAGTATCCAAAGGAAAACGACATCCAAATAGAATAATGAAAAAATCCACATCTATCTGTTATTCCGTGGAACGAGGGCAAAAGATGAGACGAGACGGGAGAGAGGAGAAGGGAGCAGAGGGGCGGGAGGGGAGGAGGAGAGAGGAGAAAAGAGGTCTGTCGCGCATTGAAGTCTCCGAAACGGGAGGATGCTATCTGGAAGAGTAACACGAACGAAAGGAGGAACGAACGAACGAACGAACGTAGCAGGTCGAAAGAACGTACAGGTCGGACGAGTATGAAGCTGAGAATGAACAGAAGAAGAAGAAGAAGAAGAAGAAGAAGAAGATAAAAGAGTCGGAGGTAAGAAGGGAGCAGAACGGTGTAGAACGTAGCAAAGTCGAGTGCACAAAGCCATTGACCCGTAGCACGAAGGGGTAAGCTGTGGGTTCGAGTCCATGCAAGATCCTACTATGTAGGATCCATGTAGGATACAACGCCAACACGCATATTTCTCCGTGTACGTATAAACGTTTACATTTACACGTAGGATAGAATATCCAAGGATCTATAATGCCTGTACGGATATATTTCTATAAGAGTATAACGTAGGTACATATGTAATGTTCACATACCTGTAGAGATATTACGGTACAGATAGATAGAGTGCGATTAAGAAATCCGTGACGGGCATTGTGTTTGCTCGCTCTCATGACGCCAACGTCTGACCCGTTAGACCGAGCGTAGCCGACTCGTGTTCTTCGAGCAAACTTGGCTAAGAGTCGTCGGCCCAAGATCCTACAAAATACAAGGATATATGTACGTGTAGCGTCTTTCAAAAGGACCGGCTGGAGGGGACCACCTTCGACCTATCGTGCCTTATACACAAATGGTACCAATTTTCCCTTTCCCAGAATCCCTTTGACCGATGGATGATATTTTAAAACGTTCACTTTTCTCCTCAACTCAAATGAACGTGTCAAATGAATGAAGTAAAAAAATAAACGTGTACGACGCGCTCGAGCTCGCGACCATCGAAAGGTAGGGGGAAAGTGGAAGAGCAAAAGCAAAATGACTCGGAATAAGCGCGTAACTTTGAGCGAGGTAACTTGTTGAAAGAGTGGAAGGAGAAGAGAAGTCGTTCGAGGTAGAAATACCAGAGCACATACGAGAAGGAAGATTATTGTGTAGCGGGCGAGGGCAGGGCATGACCCTGGGCAGCCACGGAGATCGGCCACCACGGGTACCTACCTCTTTCTCCGTGCGTGTACAACACACGTACACGGAGATAAATATGCGCGCGCGCGAATGTGGTGTTGTGCCGAGTCCGACACAACACATCGGCCGATCGCGATGTAACGCCGCTATGACGCTGTAAGACGAACGCGCACGTTTTACCGAGCGAGCTCTTACGATCAAATAAAATACGATCTTGACCCTTGACGATTCTCCCGACGAGTACATACAATCGCAAACATAGTACTTTTTTAAATTTTTCGATCGACGAAAGGTAAGAAGGACAAAGAAGAAGAAGAAGAAGAAGAAGAAGAAGAAGAAGAAGAAGAAGAAGAAGAAGAAGAAGAAGAAGAAGAAGAAGAAAATGAAGAAGAATGAGAAGCAGAAAGAAAGAAAAAGGAGAAGAGGAAGTTTTGCGGATCGAGCTAAATGGCACCGCCAAGAGCGAGGAAGAAGAAGAAGAAGGGAATGGATTCGTTGTAAGGTTTCAAACGAAAAGCAGTTAGACCGTCACGCGTTGTGGTTTCGCAGATTCGCGATGCCGCGCGTCTCGCGATGCCACGATGAAATTGAGGAGATTCGAGGTGTACCCTCTCGCGTAGCTCAGAGTACCGCAGTGCCAGATATTTTTATCTTTCCTCTCTTTCTCTCGCGTCGAGATGAACCATCGGAGAAAAGAGAAAGGTGTAGAGAGTAGAGTACGCGCGGCCAAAGTAGGAGGAATAGTTGAGGCATTGCGGGCTGAAGAGAGGTGAGACGCGGGCGCCAGCTCGAGAGACACACAGGTGGGCGTGGCGCCTATCCCTACGCCGCACACTTGGGTCGCCACGATATGAAATTATATACGTCGCTCGGCTAACTCTCTCTCTCTCTCTCTCTCTCTCTCTCTCTCTCTCTCTCTCTCTCTCTCTCGTCACTTTTCTCCGCTTCTTGTCCTTTGTCTACCTTTTCGCGGTGTTCGCGTACGGGCCAAACTCGGGGAGGGCTGCTGTCGGCACCGGCTACGAATACGAATAAATAAGAAAAGCCCCCCTTGTGCGCGCTTGTTCCGTCACGAGCTGCGGTCGACAGGATGAACGCCGCCGTCTCATCTCGCGGCGGCCAATCAGGCTCGTAATCACTGAGCTCTCCCGAACGCTCCTGACTCGAGCCGCCTGCCTTTCCTGATACCAAACGTCGTCGTCGTCGTCGTCGTCGTCGTCATCGTCGTCGGTTTATGCGACTTGGCGATTTTTTTACCATCCAAAATCCTTCTCCTATTTTAATTACGACCAAGGAACCATCGGCACACCTTCCACGCGTTTCTTACTCGGAATGCCATACGATCTTGAAGAGGAAGCCGACAATTAACTCACCAAGCCCCTATATTTATCGGTCTCTTCCTATAGGTGTTTAGACTGCAACCATGGGTAATGCCGCTGTACGACTATTTTGCGACTATTCGTGTGACATGACGGTCACGAGGTATAATTCAAAGCCGGAAAAAGGGAGAACATCTTGTACGCGTCTACTTGGTAAGCTACGTGAACGTTAAGAAGCACAGGTGAAAGGATATTGAAATAGAATCACGCCCTCGAGACGAATCGCGTACTACGACGTTCCATCCAGGGATTCTTTCACGGTGGTAGCAGGTACACTCACTCGTACGTGCATGCCGACTTTTCTCTCTCGATCGCATTCTTCCATATCTTCCTTGGTGCACGTGTGCACGCATCTACACGTATGCATTTGAACAATATATATATATAATAATAACATTAATGTATTATAAAAGAGAGCTCACGCGCCTCCCCTAGGAATAATCTTTTATCATCGTTCGATGGATTGTTAGGATGGAACGGGAGCTGGAAACCGCTGCAGATTCGAGGATGCCTCGAGTAATTTGAATCGGAGGATACGCGTAGGTACCTACCATCGGTACGGTGCAGATGTGCATCGAGATACGCATTTACTTGCGGTTGAACGCAGTGGTCGCTACAAATTCTCCTTCAATTTGTGATGTTACAGATGAAGATCTCGTGTTACCCCTCGTACCATCTTGCTCGTCTTTCGTCTTTCGCAAAAGCCTCAGAAATATATTTCTCTCTTGGCCGCGCGATCAAATTCTTCTTATTCTTCTTCTTTGTTTCGTCTCGAGTCTCCTATTTAATTTCTAACGATATACGAGTAGCAGAAATATAACAGGAAGCAACAGGATCGATCAAAGTTGTAATTGTAATAGTAAATAAGTACCAAAGTATACATTTGACGGTCTAGTTTAAAAGGTCCAAAGGAGGAGCGTGTCCAATTGTCGACGACACTGCGTCGATTCGCTTCGTTTGCACGTAGGTGTGTATGCACGCGAAGCGAGTAGTACAAGTTGCCAGGGATTAATGACAAATCGGTTAGCACGTATCCGCAAAGCTAAAGGTGTAAAGTTACTCGAGCTTCTATCGCAGATAAGAGGATCGTTTAGCTAGCCGCTGGTGGTTCTCCTCCCAAGATCGCGACGCAAGCGGGAGCGGGAGCGTGAGCGGGAGCGCAAGCACGTGGTATCCGAATGAAATCAGTGGTGAGCTTATGCGAAATAAATATTAGGGGTAGACGATCCGTCCGGATAAGACGGAGGGGAGGCCGAAGCGAGCAACGGAGAAGGCAACGTTGAGAGAGAAAGGGAGGGAGGGAGGGAGGAAGGGAGGGAGAGAGAGAGAGAGAGAAAGAGAGACCCTTGGGTCGTGCCCGCGAGAGATACAAATGATATCAAGTCGAAAACCTGCTCCGAGCCACCTTGCCTTCTAGTTATAAGCAGCGCGCATGCTTCGTATGCGGTCTCCACGCGGAGGTGCTATGGTACGAGCAGTTTGCGATCTCGCTCGTAAAAGGAAATGATACTTTGACGAAGGATAGGATGAATCGAGTCGCGGGGGAGTCAAGTTTGTCTTTCCTCTTTGATTTTTATCTCTTCGATGTGGACGGATTTAAGTTAATGGAATGAACGGTGATGCCTCTTCTAAACTCACCTAAAGGTGTAAAATTGTGTACCCGTTTATTCAGGTATATATATATATATATACCTATGTCGCATCCATTATGCATTCCTTTTCCAGTTTCTATTCTATTCGAAAGACGGAAGAGAATTCGCTATAGAGAAGCTTTCGCGCGTCAATCCCCGATTCTGGCTGCGGCAAATAATGGATATATTGCTTAGAAAGAATAGATTACCGAGTACGACCGACGGTAATTCCTTTCGCGGTTATACCAGCTACCTACTACGTACACAGAGTTGCTCGGCACTAATGTGGCTCGGGCTAATGCCGATTTGCTTTCTTTTCCGAGGCGCGATACTTCTTACCAACTAAATAATCGTTTGTCCGTGGAAACTCTTGATTTGATCCACGGTATTCGGATTGTTAGAGTGCTGGGGTCTGGACCCCACGCTGATCCGGCATCAGAATTTTTTGCCCCGTCCAAGGGAAGGCTGCTACGCCGCGCCGTACTACGGAGCAGTATACAAGAGTAATGATGGATTCGAACAAGCATATCCACCTACTGCGATCAAATCCATCCAACTTATTAACATAGATACTTTACTTTACGCATAGTTTGTTGCTTCGGAGAAAGTTGCCGGTTTGTATTTTTTGTTTTTGTTTTTGTTTTTTTTTTTTCATTTTGTTGCATTGCAAAAATTGTGAAAAAAGAAAAAGAAAAAGAAAAAGAAAAAGGAAAAGAAAATCTAAATCTAACCGAAGGCTCGTGCAAACTCTAAATGGTTCCACTTTATGAAATTCCATTTTATGGTATCTCGACGAAGCCGAGGTCTTCGATCTGATGCTACGAGCCGAAGCAACAGGTGTGACGCTTTAGCCTTGACGTCACAACCTTTGGAAGCTGTGGTAATGCGTTCCTTGCTGGGATAAATCTTTCCAAGATCCATCTTTTATTCGCTTTGCTTCTAACATATCTACTCTTCTTGTTGCGACCGTAGTTGCAAAGTACGTTGTCACTTTTTTCGCCTATTCGAAATAGATAAATGCGATTGGCAGTATCGTAGTGGCAGTATCGTAGTGGCGGTATCGTAGTGGCAGCATCGGTCAGGATTTGAATGAATTTGCGAGATATCGAGAACCCATCGCTATGACCACGGCCGGGGATCGTTTAAACGGCAGACAAACCACTCACGCGGTGCAGCGGACCGCGAAATCGACGCTCACATATGAACTGGGAACGAACAATTCCCTCTCCTCCCTCCACTCTCCCTCTTCGCTCCCTCTTCGCTCCCTCTTCACTCCCTCTTCTCCGTGTATTCGCTTCTTTATCTCGTCGTTAAAAGGAAGAAAGAGAGAAAGGGAGCGAGAGCAATCTTTCTCCAAGTTCCTTTCCTTTGGAACACTTTTGTAAGCAAGTTGCGTTTCTCGCGTCTCTTAGCACTCTGTTCGTTTTGAAGATCGATATCGACGCAACTCGAGGATTAAAGTCAATTTCTTGATATTGAAGAGTGTCTTTGCATCGTACTTGATCGAAAATAGAAGCTCGAGGATAAAGAGTTACACAGTACCATCGCGTCTTCGCGAATTAACCCTCAGAATGCTCTGCCGAACGGAAGGGATGAGAGAGAACAGGGAGGAGGAAAAGAAGAAAAAAGAAGAAATGAAAGGAGAAACAATAAGAGACGGGAGACAAAGAGAGGAGGAGATCTTAATGTATGCCTACCGAGAGAAACTATAAAAATCAATACCTCAAATTACTGTAGGCAGTACTTAATTTTCTTGAAGCAAGCGCAGACCAGGCAAGGAGACTACTACTACCGCTACTACTACTGCTACTGCTTCTGCTGCTGTTGCTGCTGCTGCTGCTGCTGCTGCTGCTGCTACTACTACTACTACTACTACTACTACTACTACTTGTACTAGCTACTAGCCCTCCTTTCCGCTTTCCTCTGCCTACCCTCTCTCGTTACGAAACTCTTCCATCGGTACGGAATCGACCAACGAGACGAATTTCGCCTCTGCATTCACGTGCATTTACTTCCACCGGGTCCTGCAATTACCCGCTGGAAGCATTTATAAATTTTAAAGGGGAAAAGTCCGGGATTAAAAACGCTCGACGGACCTCGAGCTCCACCACTTTTTTTTATCCCCCTTCTTCTTTCTTCCTCTGTTCCTTTTTTTTTTTTTTTTCTCATTTTATTTGATTTTTTTATTTTTCCTTGTAATTTCAACTCAGTGTAATTCCTTTCGGCTATGAGGTAAACAACGGTACTGACGGAAGTCGTGACGGAATTATTTAAAAAGCGACAGAAAGGAAGGGGCTTTCCGTCGACCTTCGTAAACTATTATCGCGAGACCCGTAGACCGGTAATTAAGATACTCCCAGCACCTCCAGCATACTTTTTTCCTTTTAGGAGAAAGCTTTTCTCCTCTATGAATCGCACGATAACGAAGAAAGGTCGTCGCTCTGCGAACCGATCTAACCTGTGTACCAAGCCGCGACTACCATTTTCTCTACTATTTCTATCTAATAGTAGGCACAGGGGGGAGAGGGGAGAGAGAAAGAAAACAAAATAGGCCAAGGAACGCTATGGACGTCTTGGCGCTATGTCATAGATTTAACGCACGACTTTCGCGACTCGACACCTTAATGCTAATTAATTACACAGATGAAAAAGAAAATGAGATCTCGTATGCTTTCACCCTCCGGCACGAAGGAAGAGATTACGACTCGACTCCGGCGGAAGGGTTGTAGCCTCGACGCTTGATTTTATTGCCCAACCCCTCCCTTGGTCTATCATTCTCTCTCCCTCTCATTCCCTGTCTGGGGAATCCCCTCCACTTTCTCTCCCTTTCGCTCCCTTTCCTTTTCGCCGTGGCGATCTCAACCACCGGCGGTAGAAAACTTTTCTCTCGGTATCCGGTTATGTCCTGCGTTTTATATGTGTTTAAGGTCAACTGACCCGCGCAAGTATCGCCGAGAGGGAAAGGTTCTTCCTTTGGGTTACTGCTAGGTCAACGCCGCTTGACCCTGAACTTTTTCCACTCCCTACGAATTCTTTCATTGTTTCCGGTCTACGAGGGACGTAGATCGATACATCGAACATATTTCGTTCAAAGTTATTGCTCTAACCTATTTCTATGATAAAAATGGCACGTGGTCAAACTTATATTGTCATCTATTTACGTGAATCTGCCTACACTCGAAACACTTTGACGCGAGACGAACAAACGCGTTGTTTAATGAGTTTCCTTGATCAAGGCTATGTCAAACGCACATAGAGACGCGTTATCGCGTTGGACCGATGTAATCCCAATCGTAGGAGAATTTCCACACGACTCGAATACCCGAAAGCTTCGTCGACTTTGAAGATTAATATCGATGAAGAAAGATGCGCGCGTCCTAATCGAGTTGAAAAGATTTACCTAGCTTCGAACGACACGAATAAATAATAAAAAAAGAAAGGTCACTTTCTCTCTCCTATTATACGATGAAAGATTCTATAATATTTGCTAGGCGTCCGGATTACAGTTGGGTTTGCGGAATAACAGGAGGGTGGTAGGTGACGACGAGGGTCGAGACGATGGTCTCGAGAGAAAAGAAGGAAGAGGAAGGCCGGCTCTGCTTGATAAATTGATACTGGACAATGAGTAAAGAGTAAGTAAAAGTACCACACGACTAACCGATCATGAGCTATTTTCCAAACGATCGACTGTTGTTGTTGTTGTTGTTAACTTTTGTAGATTTTCTTTTTAAACGCAAGAGTATGGGCGCCCAGTCAAAAGTGAAATAAATAGGCGAAAACTTGTTCGTTCACAAACGAGGGACACAAGTTTCGTTTTAATCAGTACGAATGCAAGTTATTAAAATTCCACGAAAATGTTCACAGTTGAATGAAGACGGCTGCGGTGTTGGCGACGGCGATGAACCGAGTAAGCTTGGAAATCGCAAAGTAATGGCGAAAAGAAGGGAACGAGTTTCATTCATTTCGGTGGACGGAGGGAGATATTGGCAAACTAAAAACGTTAATTTATTCAATGCTAAGAGAGGACTCGCGCATTCTACCCCCTACCTAGAAGGACAGCCTAGGACCAAGTAGAAGACGAAAAGAAAAAAAGAAAGAACGAAAGAAAGAAAGAAAGAATGACGATCGGAAGACGAAAAAGAAGAAGAAGAAGAAGAAGAAGAAGAAAAGCCAAAGGAGAGAAGGTGGAGGAGGAGAGAAGGTGGAGGAGGAGGAAGAGGAGGAGGAGGAGGAGGAGGAGGAGGAGGAGGAAGGCTCTCGAGGTTGAACGGGAGTCCTTCGGCGGGGTGGAAGCCTCTCCGAAGGGAGAGTTGAGTCAAACGAAAGCCGCCGGCAGTTTTTCCAACGGTGCCCCTAACTCTTGAGTTTCGCAAGTTTTTTCTCTGATTTTTCTAATTAATTATCGGTATTGATTGGCTCTCGATTTGACTCCAGCACTCCTTTAGCCATGGACCAGACGAAGCGGGGAAAGATGGAAAATGGCTGCCCGGTGTGGAATAGCGAGCTTGAAATAAAAAAGAAGGGAGACGAATCCCGAGCGAATTATCCGTCTTCGATCTACCTCGAGTCGTGATTAAAGAGTGCTTTTATTTTAACGAATAAAACCGAGATTTGAATATCCAACCGACGGCGATTATATCTACACGTTTGCTCTTGCACCAAGAATGCTAGGTCACAAAGCAAATTAAGTCGGCAGCATTTATTCCTTTGCTGCGTTTTATTATCTATAGTATATTCCTTTTTAGCCTCTCCCTTTACCCTCTTCTTTTCATAATTACTTCCAATTCTATAGCGTTATGAAAGCGTTCAAATGCCGATCGAGAAGAAATTTCCTAAAAGTTGCATAAAGAGAGGGATGCTGCTGTCTTTCACGAAGCACACGAACGTGGTAAAACGACTTGTGGTCGCGTGTCTCGAGATATACTTAGGTAGGGTTGGTCGGTGGGTGGGTGGGTGGTTGGTTTGATCGATCGGTCGATCGGTCGGTCGTTCGGTTGGTCGGTCGGTCGGTCGGTCGGTCGGTCGGTCGGTCGGTTGGTCGGTCGGTCGGTCGGTCGGTCGGTCGTGCCATCTAATCGTACCGTCTAACCGCTTCTCTCTTGTCGTCTCCCCACCTTCTTAAAGCTCCGTTTCAAAGGGTAACTCGACTTGGCTAACGCGAGCTTTCTTGAAGGAAAGAGCAAGGAAGAAGGAAAACTTCTCGCGTCCTCTTACATCGACGTTGCTTACGTCGACGTTAAAGGTACGTGCTCGCGTTCACGCAACCCTTACAAAGGTCTACGAGTTACGAACATCGCATCCTCCCCTCGTCTTATTTACCGACGGACCTGCCAACTCCTTTATTTCGAGACGACTCGCCTTTATTACCTATGTCGTGCGTTTTGTCCCAAGTCCCCGTCGCGTGTTTCGTCGCGTGTTCCATCGCGTGATAAACCGGATACCTTGAAAATAAATTCCTTTCCTTTCGCTATTCTTCCTACACATACCTACCCTCCCTCGTCCATTAGATCCGAGATACTTCTATTCCAAGGATGATTCGATTATATTCCTACCTATAGATATTACTTTTATAGAGTATTAATTATGTAATCGAAACAAAATGTTGATTGTCAAAGGAAAAAGCTTCTTCGATAAATGACACCCGTTAAATGACGTAGCCAAAACCATAGAAGGGTTGTGGGAGGGTTGCGGGAGGATTGTAGAAGGGCTGTAGAAGGTCTGTAGAAGGAGAATCGTGTAGGAGTCTCTCTATCGGACAAGGCACGTAAGGAACTTGGGTATAGTCGTTCGCGAGTGTGAGTAGGTGAGCTCGTCCGTGCGCGCGCTCAACTCGACACGCATACTATCTCCTCGACAAAATCTCACGACGAATACACACATGTGCGAGAAGCACAATAATTACTATGGATAGTAAGGAACGGTTCCCCGCGGGGAAGGATGGCCGGCAATCGATACGCATACACGCGCGTTCTCGTCGTAGACGTGAAACGCGAGCACGCACACCATTGCAAGGTTTACATAAGTGGAGTTCCTTGGCCACCACCACCCTTGGTCGGCACCTCTTATATAGTTTCCCTTCCCGCCCCCCCCCCTGACAACCCCCGCCGTTCTATCGCGGCCGCGCACAACCTCCTACTCTCTTCCTCCTGCTTTCTGCCCAAGCGTTTCTAATTTGCATTCCCCTCCGTTGGCACTCCTCGCCAGCGACGATCCCACCCACCCACCTTCTGTCCTCGTCCTTCTCCACTTTCCTTCTCCTCAGAGCTCCGTACCTCACCCTAGCCGCTACTTCTCCACTTGCCACCCAAACCACCCCCCCAACGGCCAGCAGCAGCAGCAGCAGCAGCAAGTCCGTTGTCCGTCTTGTGAGATTTCACGCACACTCACATGCACACGCATCCTTCTTGTCCCGAAAAGCAGAGCTGCCAGGGGTGGCGGAAGGCAGAGACAAAGAGACCACCCTTAACTTCGGCCCACGGACGACGAGTAAGACGACTAGTCGACGTAAGAGCGACAAGGATGGCTCCTGGGCTGCCAAGGCAGTTAGCTTGGGGAACTATCTCTACCTTCTTAATACCTTTCCGTCGGGGTCTATCCATACGTCCGTTCGTTGCTGCTGCTTCTCTTCTCTTCTCTTCTCTTCTCTTCTCTTCTCTTCTCAGTTTCTCTCGTTCGCTCTCTAGTCCTCCAACCAAGCAACCTAACCGTTCTTCCTAGCCCTCTTCCTAGCCCTCTTCCTAGCCACTCGCCTTAGCTGCTGCCCATCCTATCCTTGCCACCCACCGCACAGTTGTCTTCGCTCCCTTACCCCTTCGTTACATCCCTCGTTATCGTTAAAGCCGCCGGACCTTCCGAGTCTCGATGTCTTCTCGACATAAATATCTATGTATGACGTTTACCTTTATCGTAGTAGATATCTGCTATCGAGTACAATCCGTCTTTGCAATCTCTCTCTAAGAGACAAATATGATTATATTTTAGAGAAATAAAACACGCTCTAAGTGCGATCGAATTTATGACTTTTTTTTTTTTTATTGCTACCAAACTAATGTCCCTCTTAAGAGAAATCTTTAATCGATCTATCTATATCGAATCTATATATGCATGTGTATACCAACGCGATCCAAAATCCTATTAATATCGAAGATTATACGTAAACAAAAAAGTTACAAAGTGCCAAAGGTTATTTTTACGATTGCACAAGAGCAGTGTACAAAGTATACGCTGATTGCAACGAAGATTGTATAATTTTTCGTCGGATATGGTATACATCGTTAACGAAATCGATCAAGAATAGATCGTGCATCGCTGTTGAAGGAGCGCATATATATATATATATATCGTATCGAGAAAAGAAATCTAAGGTAAGGAAAATGAAAGAAAAGAAATATAAGAAGAAGAAGAAGAAGAAGAAGAAGAAGAAAAAAGAAAGAAAAAGTCCTTTCCATTGATTAAAGCCGAACGTCGCACACGAGTGTAGTCGACGATACGTTCAACGACGGGCAATGCTTTCGCGAGGACAATGGCGGCAATGAAGATAAAGAAAGGGTCGGAGCAGGCATAATTCCGAGTACGTTAAGAGATTCGACCGACTGACGGATCTGTCAGGGATGGATGGCAGTAAGGGTTACGAGCATCGCTCATCAGTAGCGGCCATATTGCCTCCCGGTACCCCATCCCAAAGCAAGGAGTGCGAGCCCTGATAATTCCCCAACCCCTTCTTTACGTGTATATATATATATGTGTGTGTGTGTATATATGTATGTATGTCTTTCTTTCTCTCACTCTCTCTTTCTCTTTTTCTCTCCCACTCTCTCTCTCTCTCTCTCTCTCTCTCTCTCTCTCGCTCAATCTTTTCCTCTTTCCTTTTCTCTTTCTCTTTCTTATTCTCCCTCGGTCCATTCCTTTCCTTCTCGTAAAGCCGGTCGTCTCGCTCGCACTTCGTGCATCCCCTAACTCACCTCCTTCGCTTTTTCCTTCTTCTCTTCCTCCTCCTCCTCCTCCTCCTCCTCCTCTTACCCTGTGTCTTAGTCTTACTGCTTTCTTCTCCTTTTCTCCCTTCTTCTAGCAACGCTTCTTCTTCTTATTTGAACCCCCAGCGCGCAGTGCCCGGGCTGCTTAATGAGAACCTCCACCTCCTCGTACCGCCACTACCACCACCACCATCGCCACCAACGCTGCCGCCGCCACCACCACCACCACCACCACCACCACCACCAGCACCACCACCACTACTACTATTACTACTACTACCACCTTAGACGACGCCGTTCACTCTCTACTCCTTCGTACCACCCCCTCAAACCCTTGAGTATCCTCGCGACGACCCCTCCAACCCTCTCGCGCTTTCCTTGCTTGCCTGCCTGCCTGCCTGCCTGCTTGCCTGCCTGCCTGCCTGCCTGCCCGTTCTCTAACTGTTCCATCTCACTCTTACTCGTTTGAAGCAGTAACGCGGGGTTCAACTCCCGACGTCGAGCTACGACCCCTACACGCGCGGCCAAGCTGCCACACACGCGAGACGTTTTAGACTTTTAATATTGATTACGCTGGAAGATGAACGCTTCGTCTTTCTTGGGGTAGAAATCTCTAAATTCGGATATTCCTATATTCGAATATTCAAACGTTTGAATGGGTTTCTCTCTTCGACTCTGACCGTTGCGTCAAAAACTTTTCTTTTCGATCCTTGGATTTATCGAAAGATACAAAAATCTTTAATGACTAACGACAACTATTAGGATTAGATGAAAAGTCAACAATTGTAAAAAAAAAAAAAAAAAAAGTTTCTATTTAGTTTGTTACAGCATACGTCCGCTTCGTACTAATTGTAAAAGGAATTAAAGTAATAACCGAGTTTTGCAACTTCTTCCTAGATATGGTCTCTTTAGTATTTTATTGTATTTATGCGAAAGAAAGTTGTATTACTGTTTTGTGCATATTTAAAAGTAATCGGGTGTAGGATCTTATTTGTACATTTTGACCATTGATTCGGTCGTAAGGGAACGCGAATTGGGTCACATGTAAATCTAAGTCATATATCTTCAAGCACCCCTAGCTTGATTCTTTTTATATGGTATCCGCCACGAATACACTCGTCGCACGAAAGAGTACGGGGATCGTTATTCGCGTAAAACAATTATTTCGACAATGTATATGTGTACCGTGTACCGTGTACCGACGACCGTAAACTTTCTCCAACAACGTCTCATTGCCAAAACAAAAAGAACGCCTAGAAAAAAGTCGAAACTTTTTTCTTCTTTTTTTGTTCCTTCTCTTTCGTTCCTTCTCATTCCCTTTTCTCTCGGCTCTCTATTACAAAGGTACTATCTGAAAATAGACTAACGAAATCTTTGCTCATTACGCATTTACCGCGCTTGGTCTTTAATGGGTTAATGCACTGGCACATTCTGTTCCGATCGATTTTCTATATAGAGTTATAACGATTCGCTCCATCGTTATTCCATAAATTGACTTGCTTACTAAATATCTATAGGAGGAAAAACGTCTATGTACTTAAACCTTTGTAACAATTATTTCAAAGCTTAGAGTTTGATAGGAACTTTTCGAGATAAGATGAATCACAAGGAAATGCATTTGAAAAATTGTTTAAACAAGCATTGGTAAGGATTACAAGTGAATTTGTTGAAACGTTCATTAATGACAAATAGGTTTAAATCGAGTCGTAAAGCAAGTTTGATTCTTGTCAAATATACTTGAAAAGTGTAGCGAATCCAACATTTTTTGGCGAAAAAAGGAGGATCGAAAGTAAGAGAAAGGCAACGTAGTAAGAAGAAGAAGAATGGGGAGGAAGGGGTGCCGAGCTTAAAGGGCGTCAGGAAAGAAAGAAAGAGAGAGAGAGTGAGCGGGAGCGAAAGAAAGAAGGTGGAGAAGATGGGAAAGGAGGATGGACTGAAGGGAGCGCGAGAGGGGTGGGTGGGTCGTTATTTTTGTGCCTGCTTCGTCTTTAATTTCTCCCCTCCCCGCGGACGGCCACGGCGCGAAAGAGCCAAGCAAAGCCGAGCAGAGCCGAGCCGCGCCACGGATAGTAGTGCGCGCGGTTGTCTTAGTTCGTATGCATATCTCAGTGGCTCACATATTGATTCAGGGCGTCATTACGCGTCTTAGCTCGGCCCACTCCCCGCCCGCCCGCCCCCATCCACCCCCCATTCACCCTCCTGCAGCTTCCCGCGTGGTGGTTCGGACCACCGAGCAACCTTTCCTACCCTTCGCCACGGAAGGGAAAATTCTTCTTGCAGACCGCTTCGCTCCGCTCCGCTCCTCTCTCCTTGCCAGTCATCGCTATCTACTCCCTTAAGAAACAAGACACGCAAAGTTCTCTTACCTTTCTTTTTCCAGAGTCTACCGCGGTACTCGTGGCTTCCATCACCCTCCCCGACTCACGTGCGGCTACACATGAGCTACGTATATATATATATATATATATATATATAGCTTACCTCCTTTCTATCGGACCTTCCTTACTTTTCAAACTTCATACCAGTTAGTTATTCAACATACTTTGCCATCTTTAGAGCCAATTAAAATTTTACTTCCAACTAAAAAACTCTAATCGATCGATCGATCGATCGGTTAGAGTGGATCGATTAGAAGATCCAAAAATTCATTTATCAATTATTTGATCTGGTTGCAAAGTTATCCGATAACTAAGGCATAATTTATATCTACATATGTAATTTGGCTACTATTAACAAATTAAAACATTAATAGAATTTTAATAGAAAATATAAGAATAGAACAATGTTAATTTTGCAACATAAAATAGCATAAGAACTAAAACACAAATATTCTCATATTATTTCATAACCGTTACAAGAAATATTCAATTGTTAAGTATAAATAATTTCTTTAAAACTAAAATCAATTAAATCTCGATACTCAAAGGAAATCTATTATATCTATATATAGAAACAAAATATTTATTTTTCTTTGGTCACGTATGATTATTTTCATGACACTTATTATCACTTATTTTTTTTTACAAAAACATTTAACAACTTACTTACTTACTTACTGCATTTAACTAAACTTATCCATATTCTCTTTCGTTAATTATGCCCAATATTTTTACGGGAAGTTACAAACTTGCAGTGCCCTCTTGCGATCAATTATATAAAACAAATACAAACATTCTCTTATTGTAGGATAATTTTAGCGGCAAATCTACAATTCGTATTACATACTATAAAAAAAGCGTTAATGTGAAGGAAATTTTACTGAAAAACTATGATAGGAGATTATTTTTAAAAGAAATATCAAAACTTGGTATCAATGTTTACCGAGAACTACTACCTTACTAACGCGTTCTACGTTATCGACATATCTTTGGAATGCATACAACCAATGCGTATATAATATTTACCGACAATCGGTATTAATGCAACTTTAAATCTCGTTTCAATAAAATAACAGGAATTTTAGGAATACTTGAGGATTATTGATATCATAGAAAATATTTTTAAAGAAATATATTTTTTAATGATTTATTTTATAAACAAGCGTATAGTTTAAAATAATAAAAAAGTATGGAAATATAATACTTTACTATATTTTATCATTTAAGCATAAACATGGATATTAAAAAGATGTAGAAACAGATCTACAATAGGAATATTGTACAACAATTAATAATAATAATATTATAGTAATATTAATAATAAATGAATAAGAAAATAACGATCTTAAGTGTATAGGCAAACCGTGAATATTTGAAATCGATAGAAACAGATAATTGATCTTTGGACGAACCTAAGAACGTCGATAGATAGTAGTTTTACTTTCCCTTGAAACGTGTAGAAATAGAATATTATTTATTTGGCAACATGTATTATATTATATTTGTAATCATTGAACGGCAAGGTATATATTTTCTTCTGAGCATACTTTAAATCTTCAAATTAAATACCATACCCAAAAATTGTTCGTAATGAATAGTGATAACGCCATCCAAGTCTGTATCTAATTGCCGAAAAGCTGCGGTTAATGTCTGTAAAAAAAAAAAAAAGTTTAATAACTTGTAATGATTTTCTACAAACTTAAATAAACGTTAATACAATTTCTTGTCGTTGATTGATTTCTTACATGAAGAACGACGCAGCACTGTATAAAATCATCAAAATATATGGTTCCTCTACCAGCTCTGTCATATTTACGTATAAGATTATCTATCGTATGTTCTGACAAACGATATCCAAAATGTGTCAGAGCAGTTTTTAGTTCACTACGATCAATATTACCGCTATTGTCACGATCAAACGATCTGAAGCAATTTTGCCAATCGGTAACATACTTCCAGAGTGCTCCGAATTCTTCAAAGCTGACAGTTCCTGTTTGATTTTTATCAAACATACCTGAAGAAGTAGGACTAGTTTTTTCAATGTCAAACATACCTGTGTCAACAGAATAAATTCAAAGCTAGAACGCTCTTATAACAAATGATCATGCAAAATGTGAACTAAAACACCAAATATTTCCTAATTGCATTACACTTGTGTGTATGTACTTGTGTATGTACGGGTGGATCAAATTTTGATCTAAGGACTACTTGCATGATCGTTTGTAGAGATCGTTTGCTAAGCTTACCGATCATTAGGCGAACAGTTTCCGGGTTAAAAGGTGTCCAGGTACCATTTGAGAGCGCTTGCTGTAATTCATCTGCCGTAATTGCACCAGAACAATCTTTATCTACCCTAAAAATGAAATTATTACTAAGCGCTACCAAGAAACCCTAACTGTTGCATAGAAAAACATCCAATTCTACCTCTACAGATTATGCTAGATTATGCTTCACAATCTTTACATTATAATAATATAATAAATCAACCTATATAGGTTCGCATAATCGTTAATTATTCGATAATTAAGCTATTCACTTATCACTATATTATATGTAGTTACATAGCAATAAGTATGTATTATAAACGTATAATTACCTTCTAAACACATCCCACAAAAAGTCTCTGTTTGGTATCTGCGATGTGAAAGACATTTCGACAATACACGCAACTACTTCAAGTAATAATGATAAAACTTTTTCAAAGAATTCAAAACCCGATTAAAATTGCAATGCTGTTAACGATTTTATACTCTTCTATACTCTTTTAATATCCTACTGAAATATAAAAACAAATGACATAGAATAATATCGAATGAAATTGTTTGTCTACGTTCTTTTAACTAGCGTCGTCAACACTATACCAAGCTTTCCACTGCTTTCCACTGCTTTCCACTGCAACTATTTCCTTCCCACGTCATTCTTTACTCACCGATTCTTTACTCATCACATGCATAACTATTACCCAATCGCGGATATTCCACCAAAGTATACGTCTCTTGTGATTGGCTGAGCTTCATTCTGATCAGATTGTTCTTACTTATATATGTTACTTACAACATTCCTACGACAAAAATATTGTAAAACAACATAAATCATGATTTCATTTGCAATTTATAATTTACTTTGATTGGTTTACTTGTAACTTTTATTAAGGAGAAGAATCTATGTTAACGGTTAACGTACTTAACCTCTATTTACTTGAATTTTCATAAAATACATCTGAATAAAAATGTTGAAAAAAGTCATCGTCGTTTAGTAGTACATGATACATGTAGTATAGGATGACAATAGCATTAGGACAAATAATCACTCTTTATTAGTACATTTGACAAAATTGCAATGAATTCAGTTTCGTGTTAGAGGCTATTGAAAATGCATGGATGGCTTCTGTTAATTCTGCTTACTACTATTGTGAATTTTCCATGCTCCAATTGTGTACCTTAGCCAAATTAAAACTAAATCTTTGCCCATTTGTAGCCAACTCCAAAATGGGATTATTTTTGATCCTTCTATTTCTGTCCAATTGACTGCAACTTCGGTAACAGGAATATTAAAATGTTTGGCGATATAAAGCATTTCGACATCAAATGCCCAACGTTCAACGTGTAAAGTTTCAAATATGCTTCTCGCAGATTCTCTTGTTAGTAATTTAAAACCGCATTGTGTATCTCTAATACCTCTTACGCACAAAAACCAAACTAAAAAATGAAATGCGTGCATCAGAAATAGGCGAAAGTAGGAACGTTTAGCAGTTTCTTCTTTTTCTAAATGAGCTCTCGATCCACAAATGACAGCATGCGACAATGCTAATTTTTCTGGCTCAGATAAATAATCAACTGCAAGTTAATGTTTACATAATCAATTAATTATTTTTCATGTGCTATAGTTAAGAATAAATGAACTATAATCCAATCGAATAGGTAATGTATTCAAACTAAATGTATTCAACTTACATCCTAGCGTGTTTCTTAAACTGTCATTTAATTTGTCTAGGTCAGCAAATAAAGTAGCACCGTCTGCATCAGCGAACAACAATGCGCTACCTCTGGAGCTCAGCATACCCTTTAAATAAAATCAATACAAAATTCTGCGATACAAGTAATATTAATATTTTAATTATACGTTTACTAAAAGGTACTACTACTTAATACTGACCAGCCTAACGGCACCACCCTTACCCCTATTTTTAACAAGAGCCAATACTCTCACGGTATCAAATTTGGAAGCATAATATTGAGCAACTTCTACAGTTTTATCTGTACTTCCATCGCTAACTACTATTACCTCATAACTATGACCACATCGTTTTAATTTCTCCAGATATTCTAAACATTCGTCTAACATTGGTGATACTAAACAATCAAATGATATGAAAATTAAATGATATTTTTTTCAAAGCTTTAACCGATTCAGTTATTTACTTATTAAAAATATAGTCATTACATCTTTTCTCCTCGTTGTAGGCAGGTACAATAACACTTAAATTAACACTCCAATTATCGTGCAATGAAGGAAAATCTTGATATTCCTTTGTTTTGTGATCGAAGAAAACCTTTTCTTTTCCATCCCGCCATATTTTTGGATAAGCTTGCGTTGTTACATACAATATTAGACAGAACTAAAAAATATACAATATGATCATAAGATATACCAAAAAGTGCATTTATGTGCATTTATGTGCATTTATGTGCATTTTCTCATAATACTGAGTATACATAATATATAGATCTGTAAAAATTAAGTTATTTTATTTATTTGTCATTTGTTTCATTTCATCAACCATCTATATTATTCATAAAAAATAATGTATACTGTCAAAATGAGGGATATAACCACTAAACGTACCACGACGATTATACACGTAACTATTAACAAAATATATAAAAATAAATTCTCTATTAATTCCATAGCAGCATCGAGGAATAATTAACATCTACAATATATTATTATGGAAATAGAAAATAGTATTAAATAAATTCCATTATAAAATTCCAATTTGATCCAAAGCTAGATGATAACGGAATCAGTGATGTCAGGACGTGGGATTTTTTCCCACGTGGGAGCCTTCGTGCGCATGCGCATGCTGACGTCATAGCTCGACGGCGATTGTTTCCATGGACGTACGTATCTATATGCAACAGTAGATACGCGTAAGGGACCTTTCCCAGTCGTTTCCCGCGTTTTTCCTTAAAGTCAAGCTGAGTTTCCTAATGTTATATAATATAATGAATTGTAGAGCAATGTTAGTGTATCAATTACATATTAAAAATACAAGCAAAAGTTGTGATATTACACCATCTGTAATTTCTACCGTATTTCAATTGTCACGGGGGTCTAACGATACCCCATATTTGAGTGAAGTATATACCTTACTGAGGATTTGGTAGTGTACATAGTCTGATATGATTAACGAATCACGGCTCGACTTTGCTGACTGACATGCTAGCCAATCACCGAGCATAGTGTAAACATAATATAACCTAATAAATATAAATAATTAAAAGTGTGTGTGGCATTAGCTAACTATGGTATATATATATATATATTAATTTATGAATTTGTAAAAATATAATAAAAATGTTTTATTAATTACTTATTTATGATATTTGACTGACTTGAATTGATAAACTCATTGTCAGTGAAGAATCCCCTCCATAATGAATGAGTGTGTGTTATAAATAAAGTTATATATACATATATAGTTAGCATATATGGTCAAATGGGTAATGCGCATGGGTGCGTTCTCAGAGAAATGTTAAGTGTGATCCATGGAAGATCGTGGTGAAGAAGATTCAAGTGTTAGATTAATTAATTACTTACTTTGGACGTTGGTCCTATTTATTTTTGTATATATTGATATAGGTTGAGAAACAAGTAAGAAGAAATTTAACAAATTACTTAAAAACTTCATAAATTTACACGTATGTTATAAGAAAAACATAATTCTATATAGTATGTGAAGGGAATAAGAATTTTGAAGACAATTGAAAATTGCCACTTCTGTACGATATTATTTATAGAATTTCTTCGATTTTTATTGATAAAGATAATAAAATGGAAGATATATTTCAATGGTGTCGCGAAGGAAATGCTATGCAAGTTCGTGTTTGGTTGGACGACACTGAACATGACATGAATCAAGGGTAAATATAAATTTGCTATTTCCTTTTTTGGAGAAGTCTTACGAATGTTGTGGTTTCCGTATATAGTTTAGATTTCTTATCACCAACTTTTCCATTTGAATTTTCATTAACGTAATAATTAAGTACAAATAAATTTTAGTATATATATATATATATATATATATATATATATATATATAGTGTTTTTTAATAGTTCTCCATATTAAGTCATATATAATTATTACTATTTATAATAATAAAGTGTGTAATTAGATTGTTTTCATTAGCATTGTCATTACCATAAATATGATTCATTGTTCTATGTATAGCGATGACCACGGATTTAGTCCACTCCACTGGTGTTGTAAAGAAGGCCATCTGAAATTGGCAGAGTTGCTAGTTAGTAGAGGAGCACGTATTAATGCTACCAACAGAGGAGATGACACTCCGCTACATCTTGCATCTGCACATGGACATAAGGAAATTGTTCAGTTGGTAAAAAATAGATATATGTATATATTTAATCTTAAAAAGATCTTTACAATGGACATAGTAACAGAAACATTAAAAAAAAACATTTGTTTGACAATAGTTATTGCGAAATAAAGCAGATGTAAATGTAACCAACGAACATGGAAATACTGCTCTTCATTACGCATGCTTTTGGGGTGACCAAGCTGTTGCCGAAGAGTTAGTAGCTGCTGGTGCCTTAGTATCTATAGCTAACAAAGATGGTGATACTCCTCTTGATAAAGCTAGAGGACACTTAGCAAAAAGACTACATGGTAAGATTGATCAACCTGTCCTATATGAATCTGTCATATTGAATCTATTGCTTTGATTTAATGTACTATTTCTTTTAGATATGGCAGTAGAATATGGACAAGATTTAAAAAAGATTCAATTTAAAGATCAAAGTTGGCTGGGATTAAAAACTAGGAGCAGTAAGTTGATTCATTTGAATGGAAGAATAGAGAGAAAAGAAGATAAATATAATATATATATTTGTATTATTTGTAGGAGATGCCACTTTATCGAGACACAAAGGTATCAACATGGCAGATCTTGCTTTGCATACTCATTTAGCAAGTACTCCAAGCGGAGACACTTGGAGAGGACGTTGGCAAAATAATGATATCGTAGCTAAAATTTTAAATATACGTGAGTGTACAGCACGTATATCCAGAGATTTTAACGAAGAGTTTCCAAAACTTCGAATATTTTCCCATCCAAATGTTCTTCCGGTTCTTGGTTGTGTAAATCAACCGCCACAATTAGCGACAGTTTCACAATACATGGCTAGAGGAAGTTTGCATAGGCTCTTACATGGAGGTACTGGCGTTGTCGTTGATACTGCACGAGCACTTCGCTTAGCCCTTGATGTGGCAAGAGCTATGGCTTTTCTTCATGGATTGGAAAGGCAAAATAGATGCAGGTTTCAACTCAACAGTAAACATATTATGGTACATAATAAATATGCTGCTATTGCCCTATTATATCTATATCTGTATCTATATATATATATATATATTATTATGCGCATTTTTATTGAAACATATATGCGTTTGTAGATCGACGAAGATTTAACTGCTCGTGTAAATATGGCAGATTCGAAATTTTCTTTCCAAGAGGTTGGACGTATATACGAACCAGCCTGGATGTCTCCGGAAGCCCTTAGCAAAAGACCTGCCGATATCAATTTAGAAGCTAGCGATATGTGGAGCTTTGCTGTTCTTTTGTGGGAACTTGCTACAAGAGAAGTGCCTTTTGCTGATCTTTCTCCCATGGAATGTGGAATGAAGGTAAACGAAATGGAAATTGCCAACGCGATTATCTGTCTTCCATCTATATATATGTCTCATTATATATAGTTATATAACTATGTTTACAGATAGCGTTGGAAGAATTGCGTGTTAGTATACCACCAGGTATATCTCCGCATCTTGCCAAATTAATCAGAATTTGCATGAATGAAGATCCAGGGAAACGTCCCTCATTTGACATGGTCGTACCTATTCTTGATAAAATGAAACGTTAACGGTACTAAAAATGAACAAAATTAAATCTCCCAGAAATATCATAATTTTACTTACTCTTTTTACAATACATGTGCTTTTCGAAACAATATTGTTTCGAATTGTTACGACTATAACATATTTTATATTGTTTTATAGAAACTAAAACATTATCCATGTCTCGAAAAAAAATATAGTTGGTTAAGTATTTTCTATAGTTGTATTGTATGTAATATATATTGACCAAATTGACCAAATTGACCAAATTGACCAAATTAATGCTACGAAGAATATAACAGAAATACTATATATTTCGTATATATATATATATTATAACGTTGCCACGCCGGTCGCAGTAACGTTCGCTCATAGATGTTTAGAAATCAAAATGTGCTCAATAATACTAACTGCAAGAACAGATGGAGTTATTGGCTTGTTTACATCTCCGACCGATTTAATGTTTCAATTTGAAAGATTTCGTTACGATAATCAAACTCTTTTCCAATGTGTAACTGAAAACTGTGCACGTAAGTAATTCAAATCTTCATAATGTTGAAAAGACTACAAGCCGATATTTTAATACTTTGACTAGCATTCATATTTTGCTACAAAATTATCTCCTTTAGTTTAAATTAATTATTGTGTAATAATTTTTTGATTTATGCATTAAACTAGAAAAAAAATGATGAAAAAAAATTTGTACGCTTCGTTACATGTTTTTCATCCTTGATTATGTAACTAAAAATTTTCTTTAAAAATATTTTATCTTATTTATTTTTAATGACTTTATCTTTAGATAAGTATAAAAAAAAAAAAACTGATATATACGTGATTGTAGGTTTTCTTTAGTATTAGATAACTTCGAAGTAGCTTGATAAGTACTACAATACGAAAATGTCAATTATAGTAAACGTACGTCAGGGACAATTGAAGGGTTATTTGTGCGAAAGCGTTTTAGGGACATCTTATTATAGTTTCAAAGGAATACCTTTTGCCGCTCCTCCTCTTGGTCCATTACGATTCAAGGTATTTCATTGTTTATTTATGTATGTATGATTGTATGCTGATATGACAGTGCATTTTTGGTAGCATTTAAATGACTTTAAAATGAATTCCATTTTGAATGGGTGTTAGGATCCAGAACCTCCTGCTTCATGGACTGGTGTCAGAGATGCTGGAAATGTAGAGGTGAATTTTTGTGTACAGCTGAATGAAATGTTACCAAACAATATTATCGGTAGCGAAGATTCTCTTTATCTCAACGTTTACACGAATTCATTCACGGACAATAAAGCTGTTATAGTTTTTATCCATGGAGGTGGATTTGTTCAAGGTTCTGGCACCGATAAATTTAATAAACCAGACTATTTTATGAACAAGAACATTGTTTTCGTGACTATTAATTACAGATTAGGAGTTTTAGGTACAAGACATTCTTACGCGTATTTCTTTATTTTTCATTTCATTGAACAATAGTCAAGATTGATAGTTGAAAATAAATGATCTAACGATTAATAAATGTACAATTTTGTTGAACATTTGAAAAAGGATTTTTCAACTTGGATGATGAGGTCGCAGCTGGTAATCAAGGTTTAAAAGATCAAGTGGCAGCATTAAAGTGGGTCCAAGAAAATATCTCTCATTTTGGAGGAAATGCTAATAATGTAACGATATTTGGAAATAGCGCTGGTGCAGCATGCGTTCATTTATTAACAATATCGCCTATGGCAAAAGGTACTGTGTTTTTTTGCTTGACTTTATAACTTGCCTTAATTAATTATTCAATTGTAGGTCTTTTTCACAAGGCTATATGTGCAAGCGGAGTAGCGACATGTCCTTGGAGTATAGGATTAAGTAAGCCAGAAAATTGCATTAAACTTGGACAAATGCTTGATTTCTGCGATTCGAAGGATCCTAAAAAAGTCGTTGAATTTCTTCGAACGGTTCCAGCTGAGGAACTTATAAGGGCACAGTTCTACATGACTGAGGTATGTTTAAAACACTATTTCAAACACAATTAGTATTTCAATATTATATTTCTCAAAACATTAATGAAAGAAAAATGATTAATGAATTAATAAAAAAAAAGAATGTCAATGATATACCG
The DNA here is from genome assembly GCF_049000335.1 of Polistes dominula. Taxonomy (NCBI): domain Eukaryota; kingdom Metazoa; phylum Arthropoda; class Insecta; order Hymenoptera; family Vespidae; genus Polistes; species Polistes dominula. Next base: position 108,448 of record NW_028301147.1, read on the forward strand.
GCTGGACCTGTTATCGATGCCAAATCCAAAAATCCATTTCTCCCTCGTCCGCTTAACGAACTCTTGAAAAACGACGCTGATATACCGATGTTGATCGGATATACGAATAATGAGTTTATAATGTTCTTAAAAAGTAAGCACAAATTGTTTCAAATTCTTATGTAATTTTCTTTATCCACATATTCTTTTCCATCGTGTTACGACTTATGGACGAAATGTTCAAATCTTTTTTTATTCCTTCGGTTTAGAAAATAGCGACGAGGATTTGAAAAAAATGGATCAAAAAATGAGATATAATATTGAACAATTAGCAATCTCAAAGGAGCCAGAGAAAATTGAACGATTAATGAAAGATGTGAGAAATCATTATTTTGGAAACGATAAACCAATAAGCAAGGAAGATATTCCGTCTTTGATCAATGTTATGAGCGATATATATTTTTGTCATCCAATCAATAACATAGCCGATGATCGTAGAAAGAGAAAGTGTGCACCGACATATCTGTATAAATTTTCTTATGTTGGCGAAGAAACGACAATTAATCAATTATTAAGACAAAATGAAATACGATCGGAAAACTTACGTTACTATCCAAAGGGTACATTTTTTACCTTATTTAATGAATATCTTAATTAATATCTTTTTTTCCTAATCATATTTCTTCAAGTAATCTACAGAAGAGAAATATTTCATCTTTAGGTGCATCTCACGCCGATGAATTATCTTATCTCTTTTATTTACCATTTTGCAAAGTTACAAATCCTTTACCACCAGCGAAAGGAACCAAAGATAGGGATATGATCGAACGACTTACGTATTTATGGACTAATTTTGCCAAAACTGGGTAAACTTTTTCATTTATAATTTTAATTATATAGTCACCTATTTGTGTGTATTGTTTAAATATAGATTATATTTTATAATGTTTACAATTATACTTTTTTTTTTAGGAATCCAACGTCATCGTTGAATGAATATGTTAATACTACCTGGACACCTGTAAGTAAAGATACTCTTACTTATTTGGAAATAAAAGATATGGTAAATTGTCCATTCAAAGATGAGTTAGCAGAAATGATTAAAAAACATGCTTAAAAAATGAAAAATATTTTAATCATACGGCGGGATACGGTAATATTCTATGGTTCATATATTATTATTATTAATTATCATTTACGAATATAATATATTATAAATTAATATATAAATTAATATATATATTTGCAAGCGATTTCTTTTTCGATATATAGATCACGATAGATAGATAGATAAGAAGATCATGTTTTATAATTACAATTTAAAAAAGCATTGAGATTTATTTGACAAAAGAATCAATTCGTAGAAGCAATTCGTAGAAGCAAATGTCATCGTTGTTCAAATAAAACAAGGATTATCCCTACTTTTATCCTCAATACGTATAGGTTCTATTCCTCTTGATGTAAACACACGAAAACAGTTACAGCTTAACCGTCGAACTGTAAACAAGACGGTATCTCGAATACCGACGAGCGCCTGACAACAATATTATTTTCCTTTAACTTTTTTCCCTCAAGGTCTTATTACGATTTATTTTCATTATTTAGCATGCTTTTTTAAATTACAAGATCTTTTTTTAAATATTTCATGGTTGTTAAAATGAATTTGTTTCTTTTTCTTTTGAGTCAGATAAAAAGTGAAATTTTATCTAAATCTGTCTTATATAACAGAATGACAGCACAATAAAGAGAATTTTGTTGATGGTTCGAAAATGAATGGAAAATGATACGTTAAGGCAATAATATCTCTGATTATAACAATACTCGTGTACATTTTATTTGTCACTAATTGTAAGTATCTACACTAACATTATATAGACACGATAGATTTTCTATGATTGTTTTTCTTATTAAATTTCTATTCGATTATAATTGTATGCTTTCGCGTGCGAGTGAGCGATGAAATGAAAAAGAAATTTAAATACGGTGTTGCTAGTTTGTCGGAATAGAAAAACAAAACTAAAAAAGACTCTTTATTTATTCCAAAAAGCAAAGACTCGTTGTATCCTTTCGTTGTGCGGTTTACCATTTGCCATTGTTGCTGCTGGATACGGCCGATGTACGATTTGAATTTGCGACGTTGGCGATGATTTTAAGCCCGCTGCTTCCTGTTCAAACATCTTTGCTCGACGACTAACATTCCCCGTAGGCACGAATTTGTCTCGATTTCGAACAACGATCATCCTTGCATCCTGATTTTCAAAGGTATCTATCGAACCAAACCAACATTTCATTACGTAGTTAGTTTACTTTTAGTTATGCGACGAAAAGAATGGATGAAATATAGGCTTAAGATTAACAAAAGAAAGCAATAATTGTGAAATAATAATTGTTAGAATAGCTACAGACCTTCGTGAACGTGATTAGTCTCACGCGAAGCCTTAATTGGGCTATTTTGCGAGGTAGCCTCGGTACTCCCTGTATCATATCTCAAAGATTTTGAACTACTCTCATTGTCCGTTTCTTCTTCGATGATTGAAACGATTCCCAACTCGTCTAATTGCAACGACGAAGTCGCTAAATTTGTAATGCAATCGCCAATTCCGGAATCACGCGAGTCACCTCGAAAGACTCGTCGTTGATTTTCAGATTTATCGGATACGTAATCTCGATCGATTTCGGATAATTTGCTTTCTTCATCTTTTACTTCGTCTTTTCCTTCGTCTTTTCCTTCGTCTTTGGCTGCTTTGCCGTCCGATTCTTCTTCCAAAGAGATATTGACTTCCGTTTTGTAACAAAACGAATAGAGACTACTCTTTCGTCTGGTTCCTACGAATTCGTTGGAATTTTCTTCTAACTCGATCATCGTATCATCAGAATCGTTTCTTCTATTCGTACTCGTGAAAGAGTTTACAGGTTTCGTATCCAAACACTCAGCTGTCGTCGTCGTTGGACTTTTTCTACTGTTCGCCGAAAGAATTGCCATTCTTCCTAGTGCACGAATGGCATTTCCTGTTTTCTATTGGAACAAACGAAAGCGTGCACACACACGCAAAACACATACAATACTCACACACTCCTTGTGAATTTAATAGCACGAGAGGAAGAGGATTAAAAAACATTACGGTATTATAAAATAAATGAAATCTAAAAGCGTGTTTTTAACTCGCTTTTATGCACTCTATTATGTATAAAAACAAACTTGCAGTTTCTTCAATACATCATGCACATGCTATTTGCCAAACTTTCCAATTTAACGTATAACAATCTTTCAATTTCTGTATAAAAGATGTATTATTTTTTTTTTTTTTTTTTTTTTTTTTTTTTTGATATCGTTAGGATTGTCATTAAGGCAAAAATGAGAAAATATCGAATGTCAAATATAAGGAGTAATATTTACCTGCCACTTTCTACGTACGATAAATTTCTTTAGCTTGTCTGTCGGTAATGCCACTCTACTCATATTTTCAGTATGTTGAACCATCCACGGATGTTCTAGACATTGCTTTGCCGACATACGCGATCTACGAAGTAATCGAATATCGAACATTGAAATATTATTTGATGATGCTACTATTGCCAATATTAATACTTACTCTTTTCTCTTAACGAGCAAACCAGTGATAAAGTCTTTAGCATTACTAGAAATAGCATCGAAAGCTTCGTGATCTAGATCATAATCTGCTCTCGTTATGTTTGCAAAGGTCTCGGCATCGTTATCCCCCATAAACGGTGATAGTCCGGTTAATCTGAATTAGCAAACATATTTAATAGGACAATATATGTCCAGATGATATATTAGCTATATTTTGACTGGAAACACTTACAGTACATAACAGATGACACCAACGCTCCACATATCCGACTCGGTTCCGATCGGTTCGTAACTTATAATTTCAGGTGGTATGAACTCTGGTGTACCGAACAAAACTCTGATCGGTGTGTCTGGTTTAAGGGTTTGCGCTAATCCGAAATCGATAAGCTTGATTTGATGCGAAGTTCGCGTTCGACACATTATGTTTTCCGGCTGTAAACGGGTTTTTATTAGCAAATATTTCTTCCCCTTTCGCGCGTATTCCCTTCCTAAATCGGAATCGGAATTGATTTCTCTTTCTCTTACCTTCAGGTCCAAATGTACGACATTATTTTCGTGCATGTATTCAACCCCCTCGCAAATCTGTCTCATAAAAAGTATGCTGTCCAGTTCGGTTAAAGTAAAATCATCTGCTACCACTCGCTCGAAAAGCTCACCACCGGAAATACTGATAAACGATATTAATAAATATGAAGACCAAAAGCAAGTACTATATAATACTTACTATTCAGTGATCATTATTGTTTCTCGAGGACCTTCGAACGCAGCTGCTAGAAGAAGAAGCTTCGGATGTCTGAGCATATTCATAATATTAATTTCCTCGCGTACTTGTTCACGATCCTTGCTTTTGATCGTTCGAACGAATTTCGCGGCGAAACTTGCATTCGATGATTTTTCGACGACCCTTTTTACTACGCCATAGCGACCTTTACCTAATTCCTCGAAGACGTCATATCTATCGACGAATAATTGCGAGTCCTCTGCATGAACCGTGCGAGCTTCGAAAGCTGCTGAGAACTCTGCAAAGAAATATTATCTATTGTAAGCAATGAAGAATAGGTCTTAGTTTAAGGAGGAAATATTTCAATATTTTTCATTACCTTCCTCTTCCTCCTTTTGTATAATCGTTTCTCCTTCTTCAGGCATTCTAATGAACTCGGATTCAACACTGGGTTCACCGACTCCATGAATATTTTCTCCCCTGATCCTGAAACGGTAGCTTTCACCAGCAACGATTGAATTCTTTGACGATGGGAGTACTGTGTGACTCAGAGAATGACATGATTCACCGATAACTGTCCACGAATTTTCTTCTGCTCGGTTCATCTCGATAGTATAACCGGTTACTGTACAGCCACCGTCGTAAGCCGGTGAACTCCAGGTAATTGTTACCGAATTATTCGAACTTGTAACGCTTGGAATACCTGCCGGTGGATCTGGTGGTCCTATAATTCAAATTACATGTTATTATCGAAGCAACGCCAGAACAAATTACGACGAACATCAATATGTTTGGGTGGGGAACACCCAACTTTATTAGTCAATCAAAACTTTAGTGATTGTGAAATGTGTATTGACATAATTATATGTTATTTTTGACTGATATTGTGTGCTATGTCATAACAGCGATATCAACGTCGTATATTACCCAATTCCATTGTTTTATTGTCTTCGTAGATAGAAAATATTGAACTTGAAACGTTATTAATGTGCCATTCAGTTAAAGTAAAGTAAGTAAAATCGAAGAACACGTTTCATTATGTCGAAGCGATAAATATTGACTGGTCTAGTAGAGAGCAAGTGAGAGAGAGAGAGCGAGAGAGAGAGAGAGAAAGAGCAGTATACAAGTGTTCGGTGTAAATGGATGTCTACTGAGACGTCTTTTGAGGGAAAAAGAAGATTTTACGAGAGAGGGAGGAGGAAGAGGAAGAGGAAGAGGAAAAGAGAGAGAGAGAGAGAGAGAGAGAGAGAGAGCATGGTGAGTGGTGTAACTTCACGTTGAAAATGGTAGAGAAATAATTGCGCGACTCGTCACGTGAGATTGTCGTCCGCCTTGTACGCGAGAAAAGGAACTAGACCGTGTAAAGTGAGTCTCGTCAATCCTCGGGTTACTCGTTTTGGAACATTTCATCTTTTTCCTGATCGAATCTTTCTTTTTTCCCCGTTAATCTAAACAAAATCTCTGACGTAACATTAACGTAACATAACATAAACGACTGATCCTCGAGTTAAATTTCATAGATTGTCTGCCGTGATTTTTTAAATATCTTTATTTAAATAAACACACGCAAATTTTTCGAACAATGTGCAAGTTAATAATTTCGAGACGATGTGCCAGTTAAGTAGGAATGATGTAAGACGGTTTCTTTCGTAAACATTTGCTCGCGTGTATTTACAAAGCAGACGTACAAATCTCGCTTGATAACATTCGTTCCGTATATATCTGTATATGTAGGGATTCTAAATTAATTAGAATTTCGATCTGGATTACATCTTTCGTTGAATTATAAATCTTAAGATTTATTTATTTGAAAGACGAGAAATCGAATGGTCGTTAGATTGGATGGAATGGCATGGAATTTTCTACGTTTACCTTATAGTTAGAAATTTTTTTTTTCATCTTTATAGTATATATATAAAAATACAAACTATTTATACATATATGATAGATACTTGCCTTCAACAGCGAGACTAAAAAATTGTCGATCCCTCGCTAATAAATTTTCAACCGATACTTCATATTTTCCAGCATGATCCGCCGTTATATTATTCAACGTTAAATAAGAGACACCAGCACCATAAGTAATTTTAATGTTCTCTTCGGATGTTAATTGTCGACCCTTGAACAATAGACAAAGATAAAATTGAAAATAATTTGTTCTATTGTATTCTGTCAGAAGAGAAATTGGTTCTCTGCTACGATCATTTTACAGGGAGTGTTAAATGAAACCGAGTGGAAAAAGTGCGATAAGAATGTAAAAAAATGCGTTGTTCTCAAGGTTTAGGAAGCACGCATGTTTTGTCAACGATCGCGAGAATACTGTGTTTCAAGCTTCGAACGTCGTCGTCGTCGTCGTAGTCGTCGTACGCGTTGCGTCACGGCGGTTTCTATAAAAGAATATGAGAGAAGGGGATCTCGAATATCGTTTGCTGTAAGATGACTGAGTCTTTAATGATCATTTCATAAGGTCATTGACGCAGTTATTCATAAATCCTAATGAAAATAAATAAGTGAAATATGTGTGAGTGAACTTATGAAATGTATTGTTACTTACCGCACGGAACCATTTGACCAAGGGCTCGGGATCGCCACGGTAGGTAATATCTAGTACGAGCTCGTTACCTCTGAAAACTGTTACATCGGCAGGTGCTTTTACGATCGTAGCTGCTACAAATTTGTCCAATTGATTGGACGATTCGTCATCATCTTTGATATATTCCTTGTCCGGACTTGACGTTAATAGAGATCGTTCCGTGCACATAGATGGTATTAAATCTATTACATCGGGTTCGTTTTTCTGCTTATTCGAGAGATTGCTTTGATCCATTGGAAGAAGTACATTTTTCTTCTTTGCTAATGGAGAAAGTTCTTTAGGACTGGATGCTTTTTTTCTTAAAGGAAGCGAAGACGATCTTGCACGTTGAAATTTGTCAGTCGTCGACATTCTTATGTGTTGTTCTTTTTTCGATCTTCTAAAAGAGCTCGAAAGTGGGTTACGACGAAACGACGGTGACGGCGACGGCGACGGCGATGGCGATTTTTCACGGTTGTGAGACATCGTCCGTTCTTTTTTCAAATTTGATGATGTACAATTTTCGAATGTATACGAGCCTCGATTCAATTGCAATTCTGTTGTACAGCATATCGACGGACCATTGCCCAGGACAGTAGCCGTACAACGAATTTCCCCCGCGTCTCGTGGGCAGACCTCGTGTACTTTTAAAATGCAGACATTTCCGTCTTTGTCGACCTATGTAACATCCACGTTGTAGAACTATAACAATTCTTTCGTTTCGACTATTGACCAATACATACCTTGCATCTAGCATTATCCCTAACGTCTTTTCCATTAATAGTCCAGAAGAAATCCATTGGCTTGTTGCACTGTACTCGTACACAGAAACACGCGGTCTCGCCTTTTGCTACGATTTGAGTTAGCGGCGTTTTGCTAAATCGTGGCGCGAGATTTCCAATAGTCTTCTTATAATCTGTAAATGATGAATATAATTGAATATAAAATAATGCACAGATAGGTATCACTTTTTCAACGATATGAATACCTTGGACGGCAAGGAGACCGCTACAAGAAATTTCCCAAATTCATTTCGAACGATGCAAGCATACTCTCCAGCGTCTTCTGGATGGACATCGGAGAGTCTGAGCGCGATTCCACCGTCGTTATATAAAACGTAATGATGGTTGTCATCGTCGGCAATTTCGCGTTTATCTTTCAACCAATGGATCGAGAATGGGGGAGTGCCTGAAAGAATAAATCTATGTGAATCGAAATGAAAGTAAAAAAGAAAAGAGAGAAAGGCCAAATGGTATTATTAAAAGGATATTTATTATTTTTACCAGTAAGTCTAGTACGAAGTTCGAAAGAATTTCCTTCCATGACGATCGATTCTTTGGGAAGAGATTGCACAAATTTAGGCAACTCTTTGTCCAAAGTTGAAGAGTCGTTTGGGTCAAGTACGGTTACCTGTAAATGTCGACAAGTCGAAAAAGAGAAAGTAGAAGAAAAAAAATATCATGTGGGCAGATCACACACGTGTTAGAAGTGAAAAGTAGTGAGGTTTTTTCCGAAAAGTAGTGAATAAGTCCGTAGGGTGTATTTAATTATGCCTCGTTAAAAAGCCTCGAATTCGAGTTTCTTCGTTTTCATTTGCCACCACAAAGGAAGTTTTCACTTCAAAAAGAAGGTAATTTTGACAAGTCTATAATATTCACCTGACAAGTGTTTCTCGCAGAGCCAAGGACGTTCGTTGCCACGCAGCTGTATTCGCCCGCGTCGCTCGCTTTTACCTTACAAATTTCGATCTTTGCTATTTTACCATCAAAGTGTCTTTTTATTCTATTTGAACGGGTCAAAGGTCGTCCATTCCTAAAAAAATACGAACAAGTGTCAACACGTATTATACATGTCTCAATTTGTATTCGTATTAAGAAAAGTTCGTCTATTACCTGTACCACGTAGGCGTTGGACTAGGAGTTCCTCTTAGGCCGCATTGCAGTCGAAGACGACCGTCCGTTCTCGTAGTTGTGTCCAGAAGATTTCGAGAAAAATAAGGATAAGTTCTGGGGGATGCACTTCTAGTTCTTATCGTTCGCCCATAAGATCCATGCCGACCTTTTCAAACAATTGCAAACATTTTCAAACAAAATGAAATAATTCCTAATGAATGAATTTTCTATTTTCTATTTGACATTGCTTACTTATCACTTCGAGTCGTGCGCTAGCCTCGATTCTACCAAAATCGTTTTCCAATGTAACTCGATAAAGTCCAGCATCCTCTTGCGTGACCTCGCCGATTTCTAGGATCTTGACGTCGTCTTTTTCCACGATAGAAATTCTCGTGGTCGGTGTGACAACGATTCCGTTTTTGTCCCACTTCAACCAGGGCGTCGGATGACCGACAACCGCACATTGGAAACGTACGGTTTCACCTTCTTCGACAACTCGATTGTGCGGTACGGAATAAAATTTCGGTGGACTAATTTTTGTTCGTTTTATCGTCGACGAACCACCGCATCGCGGTGGAAGTTGAGGAGACCTTAGTTCGCGGCCATCTAAATCCACGGGAAATGATCTCATTTCTATGAAAAAGTTAACGGATTTGTTGTAGGTAGAACTTACGAGAAACCGCAGGAGATAAACTTCTGATAGGCGTCGATCGTGGAGTCGATCTTGGCGTTGATCCAGCCGATAGTAGGCCAACCGGTCGCGTTAATCTTTCGCTTAGTACGTTTTCTTTGCCTTCCGGTACTGCCAATTGACAAACAATTCAAACCTATTATCCAAATTGATACAAAAGTATAAGATTAAATTACCATCGACAACTATGCAAGCCGACGTGAATGCTTTTCCAAGTTCGTTGTAAGCGACACACGTGTACTCCCCCTCGTCCTCGGGATAAACGTGTTGGATGCTCAGTCGTGCTATTTCGCCGTCGAATTCACTCGTAAAATCGTTTCCCACGGTTATTATCTACAAGTAAGCAACGACTTTGCCCTCTTTATATCTACATTGCTAATATTGTTCGAACAAATAGATGGAAAAACAGTTACCTTTCCGCCCTTTTCCCAACGAACGTTTGGTTGTTCTGGCGTGGCAAGAAATTTACACTCCAAAGTTACAGCGTCGCCGTCGCAACATCTTATATCTCGGAGTTCCCTGGTTACCATAGGCAAGGTGAGCACCTTCCTGCAAAAGAAGAGGTCCAACGTGAACGTCAAAACGTCAACGAAATGTATAACGCGATACTGACCCGTGCGTTATTGCCGATTTTTTCATCGTCGTCTCTTTACCTTGGCCTACAAACAAAATGTAAATTCGTCTAATTATAATATACAATTTATTATATTAAGTATTTATTTATTTCTTTTTTTTTTTTTGCAATTTGTCTAACCTTTAGCATAGATTTGTAAAGAGATTACGGCTTTTGCTTCTCCATGACAATTTCGAGCAATGACCGAATACGTTCCGGTAAAATCAAGTTTCGCGTAAGGTATTTCCAATCTGTATTGAGGACCTTTACCCACCAGTCGAAAATGAGGCGCGTCTCTGTAGTAATCGGGCTGCAAAACAAATTTTGATAGTTTTGGTAGTTTGGTAGTTTGGTTCAAAAATAAGATTGACTTTCGCTTGGGCGCATATATAATACATATTTACATAAATATGTAGGCACGTCGCACGCACGCTCGCACGCACGCTCGCACGCTCGCATGTTAACGAAAAAGAGAAGCACGGCTGACCTCGAACATCGACCTCGACCTAGATACCAAGGCGTTTCCGCGATTCCCACGCCTACGCTCAAAAAGAAGCAACGTGTTTTAATAGCACAACTCTTTTTCGTAAACGTTTCGTATTATAATAATATAGGACGCGTACGATTTAGATGGCCTATAGTTGTCACTTTTTTAAAGCTACATGGGGTTCAAACTCAGCGTGAGATGTTTCAAGAGATGACGAAGAAGAAAAAGATGGAGAAAAAGAGACGACAGTAGTCTTCTCGTTGAAACTCTAGCCCATATAGGGAGCGAAAGTCGATCGAATCGTTCGAGACTGATCTTGTTATGCGTATGACAGACACAAGTGCCAACAACTGAATATTTATTGTTTTCTCCTATTAATAATTATCTTCTTCTTCAATTTACGTACGTCGTTCCAGGGAAATATTACAAAAAAGAAAGAAGAAGAAGAAGAAGAAGAGACAAGGTGTCAATGCGGCGTTGATGTTATTTCGTAAGGAAAAGTGTATCGATCAATCGTATCTCATTGCGATAAATGAAGTTTTCAAGTTTTCTAACGCGAGCTGATTCTTGACATAATGGACCTTCCGAGACCCATCTGTCTTCCACCTGTCGTCTATCGTGCACCAACGCGCACCAACGCGCACCAACGCGCCTACGATGAAATTTATGCGGACGACACTTCCCGTTACGGAAGAGAGACGCCATAAACTGGTTAGTGCAAGGACATTCTATAGAGCATTAAAAACAGGTATATCGGTGCAATAGATCGAAACTTTGATTCGCCTTCCTATTACCATTCCACGATTAGATGGTACACAGATTTTCCAATTGCTATCGTTTCATTGGGAATATGGATAATCTAATCGGTTATAATTAGGAGAGATTAAGAAAGGAGTTAGTTGTAACGTTTGCAGCATTAACATAGTCGTTAGCTAAAAAGGAGTGCTCGTTGAACGTATGTATGTATTTGGTGGCTTGGCTTGATGCTTCGCACGTTCGCGCAGTTACTACGCGAAAGATTAACTCAAAAGACTCGGCCAAGTTTTCCTCGGAGTAAATAGATTCGTTCGTTGGAGGAATATCCTTAAGAGAACCGATGAAAAGCCCTGAGAATGAGAATGACTCATTACGACTGGGAACTTGTCCTGACGTACGTCAATAATCCATCGTTTTTCCACTTCTAATCGAAAATTATTCTATTTATCGTCTTTTACAGACAATTGTTCCAAAGTTCTGACTCTGTCAATGAGAGTTAGAAACAAATTATGCACATTTTAGTACTGTTCTTGAATATTATACATAGTATTATATTTATTTATGTGCCTACATACGTGCTTTTGAAATAAGAAAGTCAATCATTTAGAAGCTGCACATGCACATCGGCTAAGATTTATCGCTCACATTTGTTTATACAAAATTCCATATAGGAAAGCATCGGATGCTTCCGGAATGAAATAACGTATGGCTTATTTCTACTCACTTTTCTCACTGTTCGAATGACAAAGAATGCCAATAATTAGTCTAAGTTCTATATATATATTGAGAAGTATAGGAAGAGGACAAGAACGATGACAAGAACGACGACGATCGACAGAAAGAAGGCTATTCATTCGCCAAAGTTACACACCGACTGTTTTACCGTTCGTACTTCGCGGTACCGATCCATCGGCGAAGAAAGCCAAGTTGGTCGACGAAAAGTGGGGACGACGCCTTCTAGGTAAGTAAGTAAGTAAGTACTTACACACTTCTCGATTATGCAAATATTCGTTTGACGTAAATACACTAAAGATGCAGCATCGTTTTCTTCCCCTTTCCCTTCGGTTCTTTTCCGTCCGAACGGAACAACGTCAAAGCAAACGTTACCATGAAAATGATTATACCTGCATCTAGGTTCTACGTCACGAATAATACTTTCGATATGCCTAATTTGTATTCCCCTTGACTTTTTATTAACATTAACACCCACGCCTGAGTCCATTTGTGTATCTCTTTGCCGAGGGGAAATGAAATTTCATCGTAAAAGGATTTCGAACGACGACGAATGCATCGTTCCGATTACACACTCCTATGTTCCATCATTCTTTTGATATTCCTCAAAGGACCACTTTTTGGCAGTTCGCATTTCTCTCTTTCTCCGTTCCATCTTTGGGCCCCTCATTTAATCTCGCGTAGCACGTACTGTTACCTTTTAAAGAGGTGACGTGAAATAAATGCCGTTTCCCCCGACGCATATAATACCTGACTCGCTATGGGCATAATGCGGTATGTAACACTATCATTTCTTTTTTGCTACCACCTTGACCTACATCGTGACCGAAGCAGCATTAGGGGGACACGTCATTTTCTGGAATTGCACAATGAACTTTGCAACTTATTCTTCGTACCCTGCTACCTGCCCCCGTCTAACTTGCAAATTCGGATCTTTTAATTAACCTATGCCTGGATAGAAAATATAGAAAGAAAATAATTACCTTAAGGAAGTCACGCAACCAGATAACTTCCGGTTTAGGATCTCCAACGACTTCGCAAAGTATAATGACCGTGTCTCCTTCGAGAGCTTCGGTTGATAAAGGTTTCGTGACAAATAGCGGTTCCTTTGAATATCTGCTAAATCATGCGATAGAGGAATATTAGTTTTTTGTACATTTTTTGTAGATTTTTTGTAGATTTTTTGTAATTTTGTACGCACGGCACATCGGGAGAAGCTATCGTCACCGTTGGCAATCCTTCGGAAAGAGATTGCATTTGATCGTCGTTCGGTTCATCGGAGTCGACGATAACGTTGACCCGCGTGGATGTTTCAGCACGGCCAACTTCATTGATCGCGGTACAACTGTAAACACCAGCATCCCTGCTGCTAACTTTTGCCAAAGATAATTCGACGGTACCGTCGTGGCTTAAAGTCATGATAGTTCTTCTACTAGGTCGTAGACGCAAACCATCGCGATGCCTGTTTTCAAATGAAAACAACGATATTATATAATAGAAAGAAGGATTATCAAAATGTTAGATATTTGTTAGCTCACCATACTACGCCCACGCTAGGATAAGCTTCGATCTGAGCCGACATTCGTAATTCGTCATTTAATTTAACGTTATAAGCTGCATCCAAGCCATAAAGAAATTCTGGAGCAACGTAAGCACGAATTCCTTTATCGACTACGAGGACGGATCGACAAGACACTGAACCATGGATATTTTTGGCAGTTACCATGTAACATCCGGAGTCTTCGAGGGTCGAATGAATTATTTCTAAAGTGTGAAAGTTCGATTCGTCGTCCCACAAGACGTGACGTTCTGAAAAAAACAAAAAAAAAAAAGCAAAAAAACAAATCAAGATATACGTAGCTATTAAATATATAAATATTAATCGAGCAGTGCTTTAACTTACCATCTTGACAAATTTCCACCCCATTTTTGAACCAAATGATCTCGGGACTAGGTAAACCCATAATTTGACACGTTAAGCGTACAGGATAAGTCACTTGAACCCGCCTATCTCGTAATCTCATGGCAAATTGTGGTGGCCTTTCTTCTCGTTCATCTCCCAAAATTCTAATATTAGAAAAAATCGTGGCGTTTTAAAGTTGCTTTCAAATAAATAGAAATATGTACGAATAATACCTAGATCTTAGTTTTTCATCCGCTTCGATAATCTTTGGATCGGTGACTACGAAGACTCTAGCGAAAGACGACACTTTACCAATTTTATTCGATGCCTCGCAAATGTATCTACCGGAATCATCTTCTTTTATATTTTCTATCGTAAGAGAGCACCTTAAACCTTTCCTACCGATGGAATATCTTGAGTCGTTGTTAGGATCGATCTCGGTTGTTTCGCGATACCATTTGATATTGATATTGGAATCAGTGCGAATCTAAAATCCATACAAATTCAAATGAAATATCAAAGGAAGTAAAGAAACTCTATTGTAGAAGTTATGTTCGGAAAAGTCTCACTTCGCATTCCAATTTGATCGTCGTGTCTTGAAGAGCCTTCAGCTGACCGGGCAGAATTTTCGTGAATTCTGGAAGATCGAGGACTTCGGTGACCGTGACCGAACTAGACATCGTAACAGATTCGCCCCATCCATATCGATTACGTGGCGTTACGCGAAATTTGTATTCTCCACCTGGGCGAAGATTGAACGCGTCAAAGGCGTTGATCGGCGTGATGCCCAGCTACAATTTGCAAAATGACCAAAGAATAAAGCAACGCAACTACATTGGATAAACGGTTGTTACAGTTAACGTAAGTATCCAATTATCGTGTTATACCTCGGCCCAACGAGCACCGCCTTCTCCACCCATCAACCATGCGTCTACCTTGTAGGCGATTACTGGTGCTGGTCCTTTCCTTTCTGCCTTGGCCCAACTCAAGGACAACCAATTTCTTCCTCCATCAACGACTATTGGTTCGCTGCTGATTGGTCCAGGAACATCTGCCGTACAAATATTTCTAAATCGTAGGATTTTTTTGAAAATGATCCTTTCCAACGAGTGACTTTACTACCTCGATGTCCGAATAAATATTCTATGAAGTCGCTGATCAAACTATCATCGTTGGCCAAAGATCGTTTCAAACGAGAACTCGGTAATTCGAGGTCATCGTTCGAAACGATTTTTTTATCTTGATTCTTCATTATTTGTGCATTTATTGTCACATTTCGATTTAGTATTTTTCGAGAAAAAAGTAGTAGAGCAGAGACAAGACGGTTCGCGCGAGTCTCGATGCCGACTGAATTTCACATTTCTGGCAATGAGAGAAGTAGGAAGGGGTAAGGAAATGGGTAAGGGAGGTAAACGAAAATAACCTAACGGGAAGTGTTCCTCAAATTGCATACGTAGGTGGTAATATCAGTTTTATATTTCAACCATTTTGTTGTTGTTTTAATCGTTGGCGTTTCTTACTCGCACCTAATTCTATCAAGTTTGCGATAATAATTACATTTATAAAACGTCATCTCTTGTAAGCATTTTGTTGTTGTTGTTGTTGTTTTTTTTAAGATCAAACTGTGCCATAAATGGATCACAAAAGTTACGGCTTCACGATCAAACATTCTGAAGCCATTCCAACTTCCTATGTAAGTCATTTAGTTCGTCCTTCGTGAATGATAAATCAGTTACACTGTGTTATTTATTGTTACGTATGTATATATTTATGATATTTAATACTTTGCAGATAGTTGAAGATTTGGTCAAGGAACCGCTGTTATGCCTAGCTGGCATCGATTCAAGGGTCGTGCAAAAATGATGACAGTCGCGACTACTTTTGTATTAAACAGTTTTTCTCACGCTTTAATGAAACTGCTTGCAAGTATATTAATGCATAATAATTTCGGAGATAAATATATTTTCCCGTAGATACCAATAATGGTATTATACTATTTTCGAGAAGCTATGAAAATTTGATGATGCATTTGGTGCATTTAATCCATAAATAAATAATTAAATTTTTGTTTGCAGATATATACCTAGCACGTACGTGGATACTTAAGAAGTTTAAAGATTATAGTACAATGCGTTGGTTTTATAAGCAGTCAACCTAAATTATATCAACGTCATTTTGCTAAACACTTTAGCCCAGGGACTACTTGGATTAAAGCCAAACGATTTTGGGCCAAGTGTACTCGCTGTAATCCTTGTCCCTGTGTCATATATCGCTACTCTAATTATAATTATTTCATTATTCATTTGTACCATCATTCTTACCGTCGCTCATTTCTCCGTCTTTTTTCTCACATTAATTACGTAATAAAATAATATTTTATTTTACAGAGAGGGAGAGAGGAGAGGACATGTTTTGGATTGAACTTACCTTTTATATAAGACAATTCATCGTCGTTTTGTATGCTTCCTGCATCAGAGCGACTCCAGTCGGGCAACGGTGTTAACGATCTCGCTCTTTGTTTAATCTAATCATTAGAAATATTATTTCTTCTTACTGTTTCAGTCAACTTCAAACACATAGGATTTACTCACCCAGATCGAGAAGAAACTTCTGTCGCATCCGTATCGGTTCTTCACCAAAATACAATAAGTACCTTCGTCGGTTTGTACTGCTCTTTTCAAAGTCAATCTAACGTAGTCATCGATAACTTCTTTGTACGATCGCGGACCATCCGTAATATCTTTTAAACCTTTCATCCATGTTACTAAGGAAAAGCACAGTAGTGAACAAGTCCTTCTTCGTTATGTCTAATTTGATTTACACGAGTATTGTCGTTACCTCGAGGTTTCGGAACACCGGTGACTCTAAAAGATACACTGACATCTTCCCCAATAGCCACCGCAATGGATTTTTCCGAAGGTCTGGAAACGAACATTGCAGGTTTTCCACCATCGATCGCGCTAGGAGATATTATTTCGATCGTAGCAGTTGTGTCGACGTATCCATAAGCGTTAACTGCCCTGCAAATGTAGGTACCTCTTTCCGATTCTGTTGCTTCCGGTACGATAAGAGTATGAATGCCAGATTCGGTGAAAGTCTTTGCTTTTGATATGGAAATTGGCTCTTTTCGTTCTCCGTGCAACCATCTCACTTCCGGTGCTGGCATTCCTATCCAACGGAGATTTCAAATGAAAATTTTACCTGCTACCTCCTGCTATGTTTCAAATAATATCAAAAATATATTTCGATCGGGGCCAAATGTACCTTTGACTTCGACTTGAAGAGCAATGGTACCACCGGTAGGTACACTGTGATCGCTCAAAACATTCGAAAAGCGAGGTCTCCTGGACGCTTCGATACTCGTCTCATCCTCCATGAATCGATTATGTCTACCTCTACGAGTAGACGTTTGATCTCGTCCTTCAACGGTAATAAAAGGTATCCTTACGTTATTTTTCAATCCGCTAATGTGAATCGTGAAGAATTTAGAAAATTGCTTTGCTAACCTTCGAAGTGTACGATATGCGATATTTCGCTTGATTGGATTTCATTGGTCGCTCTGCAAATGTAACGTCCACTGTCCGAAGCATTAGGATTCGATATTTCCAATCGATAAATATCGTCGTCTAAATACTTTTCCGTATATCTTGCATCGTCGAGGACTTTTCCATCTTTCAACCAGGTAATCGTAGGGCTCGGATATCCATGAACTCGACATTCTAATACTAATTCATGATCAGAATATCGATACGTATCTGAAACGAAATATAATACGACGATATTGTGCGGTACGTTGCGGTGCGAAAAGCAGCAGTCTTTGGACCTACCTTTAATGGATTTGGTAAACATCGGTGGCGATAATGGTTGGACAAAGTCTCTGTAAACTTTCAAAGTTGACTCGGTAGACGAGAATCCGTGAATATTTTCCGCGATGCAGGTATACACTCCGGAATCCTCGACAAGAGCTTCCTTTAATTCAAAATAAGCCATGCCATTGTCGAATTTAATTAGATGTTTATTCGAGGAAGGTGATAACTCTTGGCCATCCTTTTTCCAATAAACGCGCGGCTCGGGTTGTCCCAAAACAGTGCAGGTTAATCTCGTTCTCATACCTTCGCCTACCGTTCTATTAGTAAGTCGCGTACAGAACGATGGTTTCTTTCCCTTATCTTGCACGATACTCTGCATATTTCAAAATTATTAATATAATTAATTAACCTATACGTTAGAATAGATAGATATATTAAAAGGTGAATAAGTAAATATATTACCTCTAAAGTACTCGAATTAAGATCGTCGTATTCGATGTGAGAAGGGATTTTCATTCTACCGTATCTAGGAGGCTTACTCGCTGAGCTGTAAGAAAGGTTACTATCGATATCGCCCGTATAATACTCGTCGTATTTTAACAAGCTGATCGACCTTGCTCTGTTAATGCGTTCTTCTCTTCGTCTTCTTGTACCATAATAAGAGCCAACGTCGTACAGAGATCTGTTTAACGAGCTCTCGTGTAATTTGTAATCCATGTAATCGTCGATGCTTCTTTTTCCAGAGGAAGCGAGAGATTCTCTCCAACTATGCGATCTAGACGTGTCCGAAAGCGTCGATTCTAATTGTAAGTCCGAATCAAAACGATGAGACGATCTGCTACTTCTACTTAATTCCTCATCTATACTTCGTCTATTGAAAAATCTATCAGATTCGTTTTCTCTTAGTCTCGACCACGTATCGTCCCTTGCTCTTTCTCGTCGTCTCTTATTTGTCAACGACAATTCCTCCTCGTGCCTCCGTCTCAATCGATCCTCCTCTTCCTTCATCAATCTTGCATTTTCCTCGCGTCTAGCTTTTCTCTCATTTTCTCGCATATTTATTCTTTCTTCTTCTTTCCTTTTCATCCTTTCCAAATCTTCCTTTCTCTGGCGTTCTTCGGCTCTCTTACGTTCCAACCGTTCCATCTCTTGTTTCTTCACTTTCTCTTCTCTATCTTTTCTGCTTTGCTCCGCTTCTTCTTTTCTTTTCCTACGTTCCTCTTCGACTCTTAATCTTTCAGCTGCTTCCTGTTTTAACATCTCTTCCTCTTCTTTTCTCCTACGTTCTTTCCGTTTACGTCTTCTCTCTTCCTCTAGTTTTCTCTCTTCTTCTTCCTCTTGTCTCATTCTTTCTTCTTCTTCTTTCATTCGTTGCTGCCTTCTTTTTCGTTCCTCGCTAAACTTTGTCTTCCCGGCATCTTCTTCTATTTCTCCTTCGATTTGCTTCGATTCCATTTCATCTTTCACTTCGTCTTTTACTTTAACTGATATAGGTGGTTCATTTGGGTGCTTTTTTGGGCCAGAAACGTCATCATCCTTTACAGGTTTCTTCTCACCTTCTTCTTTTGATTCTTCTTTCTCTTTGGAATCCTCGACGGAAACTTGTAATTTTTCAACTTCCACCTTAGCTTTACATTCTTCCTCCTCACGTTTCAGTTTTTCACCATCATTCTTCTTTTTACGTTCCTCTTCCTCCTCCTGTTTCAGTTTCTCAGCTTCCTCGTGCTTTCTACGTTCTTCTTCCTCGAGTTTCAATTTCTCAGCTTCCCCTTGCTTTCTACGATCTTCTTCCTCGCGTTTCAGTTTCTCAGTTTCCTCTTGCTTTTTACGTTCTACTTCTTCATGTTTAAGTCGTTCAGCTTCCTCTTGTTTCTTACGTTCCTCTTCTTCACGTTTCAATTTCTCACATTCCTCTTGTTTTATACGTTTTTCTTCTTCCCGTTTAAGTCGTTCAGCTTCCTCTCGTTGTTTACGTTCTTCTTCTTCTTCACGCTTCAGTTTTTCATGTTCCTCTTTTAGTTTACGTTCATCCTCTTCTCGTTTTAGTCTTTCAGCTTCTTCTTTTTTTTTACGTTCTTCTTCTTCACGCTTCAGTTTTTCATTTTCCTCTTTTAGTTTACGTTCATCCTCTTCTCGTTTTAGTCTTTCAGCTTCTTCTTGTTTTCTGCACTCATCTTCTTCGCGTTTAAGTCGTTCAGCTTCCTCTCGTTGTTTACGTTCATCCTCTTCCCGTTTAAGTCGTTCAGCTTCTTCTTGTTTTTTACGTTCTTCTTCTTCTTCACGTTTCAATCTCTCAGTTTCCTCTTGTTTTTTACGTTCTTCTTCTTCCCGTTTTAATCGTTCAGCTTCTTCTTGTTTTCTACGCTCATCTTCTTCGCGTTTAAGTCGTTCAGCTTCCTCTTGTTTCTTACGTTCCTCTTCTTCGCGTTTCAATTTCTCAGTTTCCTCTTTAAGTTTACGTTCATCCTCTTCCCTCTTAAGTCGTTCGGCTTCTTCTTGCTTTCTACGTTCTTCTTCTTCATGTTTCAGTTTTTCAATTTCCTGTTGCTTTCTGCGTTCTTCCTCTTCGCGTTTCAACTTTTCATTTTCTTCCTTTAGCTTGCGTTCTTCCTCCTCCTGTTTCAGTTTTTCCGCTTCTTCCTGCTTTTTCCGTTCTTCCTCCTCCCGTTTCAGTCGTTCAGCTTCCTCGGCACGTTTACGTTCTTCCTCCTCCATCTTAAGTTTCTCAGCTTCCTGTTGCTTTCTGAGTTCTTCTTCTTCTTCCCGTTTTAGTCTTTCAGCTTCTTCTTGTTTTCTACGCTCATCTTCTTCGCGCTTCAGTTTTTCATTCTCCTCCTTTAGTTTGCGTTCTTCCTCCTCCTGTTTCAGTTTTTCTGCTTCTTCCTGCTTTTTGCGTTCATCTTCTTCACGTTTCAGTCGTTCATCTTCCTCCGCACGTTTACGTTCTTCCTCCTCCTTCTTAAGCTTCTCAGCCTCTTCTTGTTTTTTGCGCTCATCTTCTTCCTCTCTTTTCAGTCGTTCATCTTCCTCGGCACGTTTACGTTCATCCTCTTCTCGTTTTAGTCTTTCAGCTTCTTCTTGCTTTCTACGCTCTTCTTCTTCTCGTTTCAATCGTTCATCTTCTTCTTGCTTTCTACGTTCTTCTTCTTCACGTTTCAATTTCTCTGCTTCTTTTTGCTTTTTGCGTTCGTCTTCTTCACGTTTCAGTCGTTCAGCTTCCTCCTCCTTCTTAAGTTTCTCAGCTTCTTCTTGCTTTTTACGCTCTTCTTCTACACGTTTCAGTCGTTCAGCTTCCTCCGCACGTTTATGTTTCTCCTTTTCCTCCTCCTCCTGCTTTCTGCGTTCTTCCTCTTCACGTTTCAACTTTTCATTTTCCTCCTTTAGTTTGCGTTCTTTCTCCTCTTGTTTCAGTTTCTCTGCTTCTTCCTGCTTTTTACGTTCGTCTTCTTCACGTTTCAATCGTTCAGCTTCCTCCTTTAGTTTACGTTCTTCATCCTCCCTCTTAAGCTTTTCAGCCTCTTCTTGCTTTCTACGTTCTTCTTCCTCTCGTTTCAGTCGTTCATCTTCCTCGGCACGTTTACGTTCTTCCTCCTCCTGCTTAAGTTTTTCAGCTTCCTTTTGCTGTTTACGATCTTCCTCCTCGCGTTTTAATTTGTCAGCTTCCACTTGCTTCTTACGTTCTTCTTCACTTTTTAATTTTTCATCCTCTTTTTCTTTCACCTGCGAATCTTTAGCTTCTTCTATTTGGGTCTGTAGCTCTTCTTTTTCTTTCCCTTTATTTTCATGATCTTTCAATTCTGTTCGATCCTTTTCTTCATACGTATCTACTCTTTCATCAGTCGTCCATAAAAGTTGACCAAATAATAATTTATCGCGTAGATCGTTGAGATTACTCAGTAAATCGCCAAGAGGTTTTTCTAATATCTGCAAGTGATCGTTCGTCACATCTTTTTCTTTCGTTGCTTTAATGATTGTAACGGTAGTATCCAAATCACATAAGCATGGAGATAAAAGTTGAAGGATTCCAATGGTTTGCTTCTCCTCAATGTCTGTGGATCGTGTATCTGATTTAGAAGAATTTTGCTTTTCGATGATAGCAACAGATTCATGAATCTTATTAAGAGATTCCAACATGGATCTTTTTTCGATTGTTCCTTCTTCTTGAATTTTGACAATACATTTTTTCAAATCTTCAAGAGACGCGTTGAACATTTTTAATTCTTTACATTCAATACATTTGTCAATATTAGTTTGTCCAATTTGATCCTGTATCCTATTTTCTACACTCTGAACAGACTCATTAATACCGACAATAAGATCTATTAATTTGATCGATAGTCTTGTCATTTCTATAGATGGTAACGTTTGCTGAGTTACCGAATGAATAGCCATTAAACTTTGTTGACCCGTTGACATTGTTTGTAGAACTGCATGGAGATTTTTTAATGGTTTTTCTAAATTTTGAAGATACTTAGTCGAGGAATCGTCAACCTTTAAAATGGACTCTTTTAATTCCATTAATGGCAATCTCAGGACACTTATTACGCTTTTATCCACTTCTGCAGCATAGAATGGTTCAACGAGTGGCTTATCGACTGCTTGTTCCTCCAGGATAGAAATACATCTTTCTACGTTAGAAAGAGATTCGACGATGACGTCGATGTTGGCTTCCTCTTCGGATTTTGTTAAGTCGGATTTGTCTCGTAAAAGAGAAAAGCTGGCGGAAACAGCTTTGAGCGGTTCGACGAGCTTCTTCAAAGCTTCATATTCGATCCTGCGTTCGAGAGCCATTTCTTTTGGTAAAATCTCCTCTCCGACGTTTAATATGTTGCTTATGATACCTTCGACTGGTTCTATCAATTTGTCAAAGACAATCCGGTCTTGCGGGCTAATTTGACTTTGTTCATCTTCTTTAACCGTATCCGCTTGAATAGTTGTAACGCATTCGCAAATTTCAGCTATCGACTTTTCGATTTCGTGCAACGGCGCGACCGCCACGCATTCCGCTGTCGACCAATTGGGTCTTGGTAATTCTTGCGGCAAAGATTCAACATCCGGAGATATAACGCGTTCCTCCAACACTACGATGCTCCTCTGAAGATCGAGCAAAGGTTCGGCCAGGACGCTCAAAAATGTTAATTCGTTTTCGGCGGGACGTTCTTGCAAACTTTCAACGAGCATTCGATCTTGAATGATGGCGATCGAGCGGCAAACTTCTTCGAGCGGCTGGATCAGAGGATCTATCGACATCGCCGCACCCCCATCTACCCCGAATGCCTTTTCTCTCGTCGATTCGATGGCCATTTTTTCCTCGATTATTGTCGCGGCGACGTTTCTTAATTCTAACAGTGGTTTCGCTATGGCCTTTGTCAAGGAACCATCGTCGTCTGCGACGTTCTGCGACGCGAAAGGACAGGTGCTTTCGGTGGTTCTTCGTTCCTCGACGATCAATGCCATTAACTCTCGCAATTCGTCGAGCGGCTTGGCAAGAGTCCTCAGGATGGTGCCTTCCTCCTCGGAAAAGGGGGATGCCGCTTCGGTGGGACTTTCAACGATACCTTGCTCGACTATCATTGCTCGCGTTACCTTGACCGGAGGTTCTTCTTCGCCGATATCTGGCCAAGTTTTCAAGGAGGACACGCCTTCGGACATTGTGTCGGGTGCAGGCTCGAAGATCGCTTCTTCGTTGAATCGCGATATGGCGATTCTTTCCGCTAAATCGTATATAGACTTGGCAAAGGTCTCCAAAGCATTTACATTTTCGGTTTCCGATAATTCCTCCAAATTTCCTTCGGGAAGGATCGCGGCTACTTTCTGGACGGCTGCTATCGATGCCCTTAATTCGAGCAACGGCTCAGCTATCGTTTCCACGAAGGATAGGTTTTCGGTGCTCTTGGACATACTATCCGCTCCTCCCTCCAACGTTACTTGCTCTTCTATCGTCGCTAAAGTTTTATCCATTTGTTCGAGTACCGGAACAAGGGACAATCTTTCCGCGCCTTCCTCGGTTTCCGGAATATTTTCAGTTTCCTGCGCGGTCGCGTGTTCTCCTTGCATAACGGCAACAAAAATCTTCTCCAATCGTTGCAACGGTTCCACCAAAGTATTCAACAATCTTGTTGACACTTTCTCCTCTGGCACTTTCAATTCCTCGGTCTCGTGAACTTTCGTTTCTTCAATAGTTACTATTGATTCTTGTAAAAGACGAACCGGAGAGATAATATCCTCGAGTATCGCTACCTTTTCTTTTACCGGAGTTACTTTACTAAGGGCATTTATGATTTTAGGTTCTTCGAAGATCGCCGTACAGTGTTTTTTAACTTCTTCCGCAGTTTTTGCCAATTCTTGCAAAGCCGTGATCGACATATTTTCTATGTCCGAAAGTTTTTCCTTAGAATCAGCAACGGTCATTGATTCGTGAACGATCCCTAGGGACGTTTTCAGCTCCTCCAAAGATTCGGTGGCCTTCTTCATTAACGACTGACTTTCGGTATCTTCGATCGAGGATAATTTCTCTTGACCGATCATAAGATATTCTTCGGTACCGTGCACGAACGTTCTCAACTCTTCCAAAGTTGACCCTATGGATTCTTTAAGCGGAGGACCGTCCAATCCTTCATCAAGTACCAACGAAAATGTACTTTCCAACGATTCTAACGGTTCGATCCATTTGGTCAAAGCTAACGCGAGTTCGGTCTCTTGCAAAGTACCCTGCTTTGCCAAATCTCCGACCGTTTCCCGCAACTCTTTAATCGAAGACGTTGCTCTTTCGATATCTTCCCGTGGCTTTGATTTGACTTTTATTTGTTCAAGTTGATCTGGTACACTTTGAGAAGTCGATGCCAAGCCGATTTCAGTTTCGACGAGTTGCTGGAACGACGCGGTCGAACGTTGCAATTTTTCTAGAGACGAGGTTACCTCTTGAGCAAAGGGAGCTTCGCACGTTATCTGCATTTCGATTGTGGCTATTGATTTTTGCAATTCCTCTAAAACTGGCGTAACGTTTGCTCGTTGCAAAGCAGCTTGTTTCAATTCTCCAGTACTTTCATCCTGCCCAGTTACGGTCGCAACTCCTTCAGTTGCCAGGAAACGCAGCGATTTTTCCACTTCCTCCAAAGAATGAATCAACGCAGTCTCTTGTTCTTCTTGTCCTATATGAGAAAAAGATTCTCGTAGTTGCTGAATCGGAACAATGATATCTTCAATTAATTCAACGCAAGAACTTTGAATGGGGATAGAAAGAGGTTCTTCTTTACTGACTACAACGGTGGCAGATTGTTCTTTCGCGTCTTCAATTTTGATTTCGGTTTCGGTTTCGGTTTCGGCAAGCACCGATTCTTGCACCACAGCGGCCATCGATACCTTCAACATTTCCAATGATTCTTTTGTTTCTTCGATCGGCAAACGATCATCTTTAATATTTTCTACAGTTTCTGTAGCTTCACCGGGTATAATCTTCTGTTCGTTTATCATCGATTGCGTTGCCGATTTCGCATAATCGATGGAGCAGACGGTTTCTCTAAGATTAGAAATGACATTAACTAGATTCTCCACCGTGATTGATAATTTATTCTTTTCGTCCGTCGTTAATTTGGACACTCCTTCAACTTGAAGTACTGCGGAAAATGATTTCTCTATCGACTCTAAAGGATTAATAAGATTCTTTAGAGCAATAAGCGATTTTTCTTTAAGTTCGGGTACGAGATGTTCTTGCGTCAGAAGAAGAATACTAGCCGTGGCTCGTTCCATGGTATCCACGGAATTGATTATGTTTGAAAATAGATCTTTCGAATTGGAGTATGCGGAAAAGGCGGGCGTACAGCGTATGGAAACGCTCGTCGCTCGTAAATCGTTTAGTATTTGTATCAAAGCCGTTAGTTCTCGTATTTTTCTATGTTCTTCTTCGGATTTAACAGTCAGCGGTTCCTTCTTAGCTGAATTTATGAATTCGGTTAAATCTTTCATAGGCGTTTCCAAAGTTCTCAGAGTTGAGACTATTCGTTTAAGTATCTCGGTATTTTTATCAACTCGCATACTCTCCTCTTTTGATTCGAGGAATTTCGTTTCTTTCTCGGTCTTCGTTGGTTCTTCAAGGCGTTCTTTAACACCTTTTTCCGCTAAAAATTGTGCCTCGCTAGCATTCGAAGCAATTGATTCTACCGTTGCAGTTGCCGTTGCAGTTGCTGTTGCCGTTGCTGTTGCTGTTTCTGGACTCCTTTCCAAATCGGCTCGTAAAATTTCTTCGACGACCATTACGCTTTCTACTTGTTCCTCTTTAGATACTTGAATGATTTCGTCGACAACGACGGTTACTTGCGTTGGACTCGATTTCGACTCTTTATTTTCTGAATCTTCTATACTTTCGGAAGAAATTTGCTCAACAATTTGTTCTCCTTCTTGTTCAACTATATTTTCAACTTTCCGTTCTTCCAATGTCATTTGAACATTTTCTTCTTTTATTTCTTCTTTCGTCGTTTCACCGTGTACTTTTTCTTGCAACTTTTCATCCGCCTGTTCTACAAATTTCAATGTTCTTTCCAATTCGTTCGTATTCCCTTGAATATTTTCATCAACTTTAATCGACGTTTCTTCTTGTCTTTCCACTTTGAGTTTATGCGGAGATTTGGTTTCTTCCATCATTGAACCAAGTCCTTCGGATTTCTCAGGCTGATCTTCCATTTGTGCTTTTTCTTCGTGCGATATTCTTTCATCTTTTTCAATGGACTTTGGAAGTACTGCCTCTTCTTTCATTTCAATCTTTTCTTTCACAGAAGAAATTGCTGTTTCCTCGGATTTATCTTTCGATTCTTCTTTCCGTTCTGGCTCTTTGATTTCAAGGATCGTCTTGGTTTGTCTCTCAGCGGTTTTAATCATATCCTGAATGCTCGTTATGGAAGTTTTAACATTTTCTAATACCTCTAAAGCAGCGGAGAACGTTTCTATGATGGAGGATCCTTCTGATGCACCCTCGCTAATCAAACCTGCACGATAAGAGGACAAGGAATATACTAGATCAGCGATCGAATCAGCCAAATTTTCAAACAGTCCTAAGGAAACGTTCGTAAATGATGCTGCCGTTGCATTATCTTTCATACTTTCTTTCAGAGCACCAAGGGCCGATTGAAGTTGATTGGTTGGATATAAAAATCCTTCGACGATTGCTTCCGCGTCGATAAACTCATCGGAGGTTGGACAAAATTGCGATTGAGACAAAGATATTTGTTTCTTAAGAGGTTTCAACGATTTCCAAATACTTTCCTCGCCAGATAATTCTGTGCCCTTTTCTAAAGCATCAATCGTTTCTCCCAATCTGCTCAACGATTTCATGAAATAATCCTGAAAATGTAATCTCATGGTACTTGGTTTTGGAGAATAATCTACCTTTTCAATTTGCTGGCGAACGGACAAAATGGCATCGTTCAAGGATATTAAGGGAACCTCGAAAAAGCCTCCATCCTCTACGGTCGCTATTTTGTCGACAATATCGCAAATCTTAAGTCGAAGATCTTCGACGGAATTGAAAATGACGTTTCTCCTTTCATCGAGTAACGCTACTTCTGGTACTAAACTTTGACGACTCCTTTGCACGACCGAAAGACAATTGAGAAATTTGACCAATGGTTCGGTTATGTTTCTCAGTTCTTTTATTACTTCCTTACGTTGATCGAGAATTTCAGTCTGTTGCGATGTTTTATTAACAGCTTGCAATAACATATCTATCGGCTTGACGAGAATTTTCGCCACGTCTTTTTCTATAGTATCTTCCGAGATTGTCTCGAGACCTCTCATTTGTTCCTCAATACTTTCCAGGGGCTTTGAAATGTCCCGAAGATATCCCAACATTTCTTGTCTACAACTTACTTCCTTCATCGCGATAGGTATCTTTAATTTAGTGTCATCCAATACTCGAAGAAGTTCCTTCAAAGTGTCCTTCGAACGATCTTTCTCGCATACTTCGAGACACGGTCTTAAAATATATTTCTCCGTGTCTTCGAGAGACTGTTCAAGACGATTCAGAACCGATAGTTCTGCTACGCCTAGTTCTTCGGTCAAATTAACAGCTTCTTCTATCATAGTAAGAGGTTTCAATAAATTATTAAAAATCAAAAGTGGTTCTTCTTCCTTGCTTGGCCCTTTATCATAATTGGAAATAGTTATACGCGTGGTAGAGATCATCTTAGTAAATTCTTCAAGAGCGTTGGTCAATTTTGTTTGAGGAATAATCATTTCTCCCGTCATGGGTTGTTCCAAATCCTCGAGGATACTGGTAGCTTCCAATTGAACATTTTCAAGTATTTTAGGTAACGAAAACATCAAGTCTTTCTCCATTGCATTTTCGCTAGGTTTGTAAATTTGTTCCTCTGGTACTCTGGTGCGGATCGGTTCTTCTACGATATCCGTCGTAGCAGGTGATACACTCTCTTCCAATGTCTCGACCACCTGTCGAAGTTCCTTTTTATAAAGCGCTTCTTTAATGGAAATCGGTATTCGATTTTCTATTTCTTCAACGATATCTAAAATCAAACGAAGACTTTTTTCCTCGGCATGGTCTTCCAAAACGTGCGCAATCGTTTGTAAAAGATATTTCATCGGTCGACTCAACGTTTCCAGAGCAGCAAGATCTTCTGGCTCGTGGTACATGGAGATGGCGTTTTTCAAACGCATCAGAGGTTCCCGAAGATCGATCAGAGCTTCGATCAAATCCTGATCGCTCGGTGGATCCGAATAAGATGTTTCTATGGCTATTCTCGTAACGTCTCGTTTAAGTTCATCGACCGAGGAGCTTAGAGGAGACGCTTCCTCGTCTCTGAGACTATCTTGGTCGGAGGTGGTCGATAGCCAACCTCGGATAGGATCCAATGAACGATTTATTTTATCGGCCAATTGCTTCGACGAAGTCTTTTCTTCTTGGCTTACTATTAATTGATCCTTTTTCTTCGACGTTTCTTTGGCTATCAAAGTTGCATCCTTTTCTATTTCTTCCAATAGCTCTACGATGGGAATAAGTTCTTCCAAAGATTTGCCACCTTCCACGACAGCCTTCATCAGTGTTTTCAATCTATCGACTGGTTCGATCAAATCGTTCAATATTTCTTCTTCTTCTATTTGGTGTTCCTCGGTTAGAAGGGCTCGTTGCAAAATCTCTAAAGGTTTTCCCAATTGTGACACTTCCTTTGCTATCTTTTCATCCTCCTTGGGTTCTTTCAAGCTAGCAATTGCTACGGCACAATTTGCGACAGTCTCCTGTAATATTTCTACCGAATTAGTCAATGATGACGACGAAGCCGCGATTTTCTTTTGCTTTTCTAAAACCGACGTTAAAGAGAAATTAATGCTACCTAATTTTTCATCTACGTTTAGATGTTGCAATTTAGCAACGTACGTGGTCTTTGGTATTTTTGCTATTTCTCCTCGAATGTCTTTCATTATCTTCAAGACCGTTTTCATGTTCGTTTTCATTGATTTAGCAACGCTCGACGAGGAAGGTGTAATCAAAACCATAGACAATAGGTCTTGCAAATTTCCAATAGACGTTGAAAAGGTTTCCTTTATCACGGCGAGTTCCTCCCGAGACTTTTCGTCTTTCGTTGCTAACATATCTCGAAGATCCAACAAAGGTTCCTCGACGTCCGTCAGACAACGAAAGATTTCATTTTCGTTGGAAGACATCGCTGCGTGCGCCGCGTCAGATATGCATTGCCTCAGGTCTATCAATGTCGAGGAAAATTCGTGCGCCATCGGAATTTGTTGACGAGCGATACTGCCATTGGCAGGTAACTCGATATCTTCCAAATCCTGAATTGCCGAGCTCAGAGTTGCCTGAATTTCTATCAACGGATCGAGAAGATTATCCGTCACTGAGAATCGCGTGTTTTCGCTTTCTTCAATTCTACCATCTCCGCGAATAATATTCTCTATATACGAGCAAATCGAAATAATTGGTTGCACGGATGAACAATTTAACGAGGAATTTTGCATAGCGATAGACAATCGAGTTATCGACGGAGCTAAAAGTTTCAATACATTTGTAGAATCTTTGATACTCGATACGTCTGTTACGGTGTCTCGAAGAACATTTAATTGTTCTTCCACGGAATAGAGTAACGTTTCAAAGGTATTCGCTTCCTGTCCTCTAACGCTTAATCTATTATAGGTCTCATTTATTTCCTCAAACACGGCTGTGAATCGAGGATCCAATGAACCGGATATCGTCTCGTAAGTTTCAAGAGCCTCTTGTAGAGCCAAACGCGTATCTTCAAAGATGCGTTTACTTTCTTCGACAAAATTACTGTCATTTTCCGTATGCACTTCCTTCTCTTCTTTCGCATGGTAATGGAGAATTTCCGTGAGGGTATCGTTTAAGGACTCTTTCAAAGAATCGATTAATTTACCACGACGTTCCGTAAGAGGGTCGCCTTTATTTTCGTAAGTTTCTAAAGCAGCTGTCAGAGTATCCAATTTAGACCTTAATTCTCGAGTAGGCTGCAATAGTCGATCGGTTAGAAGAGAAATTGTGTCGTTGGTAGAACGACTCTGTTCGAGGGACTCGGTTCGATTGGAGATTGCTCTTACAGTTTCTTCGATAGATTTTGATAAGGACTCTACGAGCACCGTATCTACCGTTTCTATCGTACCTGTCGTTGGATTTATCGAAACATCTTGCAAAAATGAATTCAACGTGTCGATAACTTTATCTAAATAGGAAAACAATCGGACGGGTTCTGTTTCTCTGACGAAAAGATTCTTCAAACTTTCGTCGAAATGTGAAACGACTCGACGCATTCGAAGAAAAGACACAGGTTTTTCTCCTTTCGCTTTACCAGTCAGTTCTTGTTCGATTCTTGTCAAACCCATTAGAATCTCGTCGACTGGATCGGTCAAGGACTCTAGAATAGCGATAACGTCGTCTCTCTGAGCTCGAAAACTTCGTTGTCGATCTATCAATTCAATTCCGCGAAGAAGTTCTTCGGTAGGGCCCCCGATAGTTTCCAGCAAAGATATTCTTATCGCTTGACCGAGAGACCTGTCACCCGCATTCTTCAAAGCTTTCGCTTCTACCGAAGATACTTCCTCGCAAAGGGTCTGAATCGGTTTGATGATCGACTCCAAAACGAAATCTCTCGATCGTTGTTCGCTTTCGAGCTCTAAAAATCTGTCGTATCGATCTAAGTCTACCAAAGAGTCGCGAATCGCGACTACCGGTTCCGTCAACCTTACTATTTGATTCAATATCCGTTCTTTATTATTCTTCGACAAAGACTTATCTTTGTCGGATGTTTTGTCATCGTCGACCCGAGCATCGATCGATTCGATACGCTGACAAAATTCACCCTTTTTCTTCTTCTTCTTCTTCTTTTTGCTTGTCTTCCCATCTAGATCGGTTGGAATCGACGTCGTAGATTCCTCCGAACTACTTTTTCTTTCTTTTCTGGTCTCTTTCGCGAATTCGTCTTGAGAGATTGATCTAGCCCTTCGACGTCAGCACCAATGTTTTGCTTATTTTCATCGTCGTTCGTTAATTTGTTTTGCTTTTCCGAAATAGAAAATCGCGCGGAAGACAACGCATCCGCGAAAGTAATGGACTCGCTGTCGTCCATTCTTTCGGAGGAAAGAGGGGAGATCGGTCGATCGTCGTCCTTCCGTGCGCTGTGAAAACTTTCCGATTCAAATTTGAGACTTTTATCGTCGCTTTTGGAGGAAGAACGACTCGTAGATTTTTTTCGCGGTGGCCTCTTTGGCGGTTTCTCTTCGCCTTCCCAACTGTATTTGGCCGATCTCTTCAACGACAAGGATTCGTCTTCGGGAGAAGAGAAAACCCGAGTTTGATCATCCATGATCGAGACATCTTCAAAATCTGCTTCCGTTCTTAGATCGTCTCCGTCCTCGGCGCTGACAAAATAATCCGGTGAAACGTCAATCACGACAGCTTCCATTAAAAGGTTTCCAGAAGTGGAGCTCTCCTTAACGAATCTCATCGGTGGCAATTCAATGACGTTGTGCTCTAAAAAAAAATCACCCTTATGTTTTACATACCAACAGAATACATCCCTGAAAATCGCTTACCTGTAACGTGCTCGGACAATTGGTCAGCGTACATCTCGACGATCTGCAGAGCTTCTTCTTCCGTAAGATCGGGAGTTTCGTAAAGGCTTACCGACACTTCTTTACCATCAAAACTGAAAGAAACTTCGCCTCTATCGTCAAGGGTCATCGAACGATCGGTCTGCGGGGTATCGTATAATTGAGACGTTCTTTCTTCGTGAATCGTCGAGAGGGATAAATTTCTTGCCAATTCGTGACCATTCGGTGACGATTGGGCCTCTTCTTTGCCATCCTTTCGGCTATTGATTTTGTCTAAAATACGATACGAGGCATTTATATATAAATTTGATACTTGATACTCGTTCCATTTGGATGTGTTACCTTCGAAACCTAGAAGAGAAGCAGAACTGCTGACCGTTCCCATACAATTGATAGCTTCGCACGTATACGTTCCCAGACAGCAAGTACCATCTTGACCCGTAATTATTCTATGTATATCGCCTGGTTTTAATTCCACACCATCTTTGTACCACTTGAGAATCGGTTGAGGTACACCGATCACTTTGCACTCCAAATTAACGGCACCTTCTTCGGATAATATTGCTCGCAAGCTCTCCAAGAATTTGGGCTTTTTGTAATGCTTAGGAATGATTAATTTGAGAAAACAGGAAGTAACGCTGTGTCCGTAATCGTTAGCAGCCACGCATTTCCATTCGCCCTAAACAACGAACATCGAAGAAATCGTCCAAATATTCGTCACCATAAATCGCATATAAAATAAAGGATAATCGAATAAATTACTTGATCGGAAATTTCAAGCTGACGAACTTCGAGATGACACGTGCCAAGAGTTTCCTTCACCGTACGATATTTGTCACCTTCGACCACCTCCACGTCGTCTTTGTACCACGAGAGAGTTGGTTCCGGCGAAATGCTCACTGAAAAATCATTGCAAATTCAATGCAACGAGTCGAAAGGTAATCAACATAGGTAATCAATGAAAATTGTCCAACCCTGCACCGTGAAACGAAATAATTCTTCGTTGATCTTTGCTTCGCAACTCCTTAAACCTCTAATAAACTTGGGTGGCTTGTCAGAACTCAACAGTTGAAGGCGTTCTTCCTCGTTCAATTGATTTTGAATATCTTCAATCGTTAACTCTGCGGTACTCTTTGCCTCGCCCATACAATTTTTTGCGATGCAACAATAAGAACCTGTTGTTGCAACGAATTTCTTGATCAACGAATTGAATATGTTGCTCTTATTTCAAATGTCTAATATTAAATAGGATGCGAACCTAACGAGTTGGTCCCGGTTAATTGGTAAACGTCTCCTGGTTTTAATTCTTGTCCATCCTTGAACCACCTCAATAAGGGAGTTGGAAAACCGACGACTTTGCATTCGAACGATACCAAACCTTCTTCCGTGAGAACCGCTTTTAAGCTTTCCATGAAACGCGGTTTCCTATAGTTCTTTGGAACTTTATCGACAAAGAAAAATGACAAGTGTTGTTGTAGCGATTCGATAGACATTATATTATAGTATATTTCGATAAGTATAACGTTTTCACTTACTGATCATAGCGACATGACACGTCGTAAATTGTTTAACATTTTGCGCACTGGTAGCGACGCATTTCCATTCGCCCTCGTCCATAGCTTCGACCAATTTTACTTCTATCGAATAACCACCTAGACCATCTTCCATCACGTGATACTTTTCGTTTGGATCTATGCGCCCTTCTTGATTGTACCACGTTATCGACTTTGGCCATGGTGGAACGTGAACTACATATTCGTCAAGGAACCCATGTATAATCTATTATACCTTACTTACCTTTGTAAGATACTTTAAGTCTAAATTTACCTTGACACGATAGTGTAAGAGAATCGCCAATTCTGCAACATTCGTCTCGGAGTATTCGTTTGAATACTGGTGGAGGTCCTGAACTCGTTAACGTATCGGCTGGTTTTAAAGAACCCTCCCGACTTCCTTTTCCAACGACGTGTACCTGATTAGAGATAAGCAACGCAATGGTTCTCAAATGGGTCTCTTCAAATCTTCTTATTATTGAAAATATTTTACCTTTGAGGAGGAATATGCATTGCCCATGCAGTTGACAGCTTCGCAGGTGTAAATTCCCAAAGACGTTGGATCGTCGGGATTCGCCGTTAAAGCAAACACATCGCCGGCTTTGATCTCTTTGTTGTCTTTGAACCATCTCAATACTGGGGTTGGCACGCCAACGACTTTGCATTCCAAAGATACGGTTCCTGTTTCCGTCAACAGTGCTCGAAGTTCTTCTACAAACTCTGGCCTCTTGTACGCTTTCGGCACTGTACAGAGAGAGAGAGAGAGAGAGAGAGAAAGAAAGAGAGAGAGACGTTAACGTACAAATAGCAACCGAACGATATTCTAGAAACTTACCAATGACGCTGAGATGCGACGTGCACGATGATCTGCCATTTTGATTTTCCGCCATGCAAGTCCAGTCACCTTGATCTTCCGCTGTTACCGGTGCAACATCGACGCAGTAAAAATTGCCCTCGTGTACAAAGGAAAATCTCGATCCTGCTTGAATAGGTAGATCGTTTCTGTGCCAAATTACCTAAAATTGTCGCATTAAATAATATACTTATCGTCTACTTCATTTTTCATCGAAAATACTCTCTCTCTCTCTCTCTCTCTCTCTCTCTCTCTATAATGTAACAGAGAAGGAAAAGGAATGTGCCGAGATTAGTAGAGACGCGTCATCCTTATTATAGTAAGGATAGATGCACGCGTAATAATAGTGGCGAGTAGTAGTAATAGGAGCAAGTGTATTAGTAATATAGCAAGAACGCGTAACAATTTTGGTCCCCTCGGGTCATGGACCTTTGCTATCCCATTCGATTCGTCTTTCCCGTTTCGTCTGCTAGTAAAACAAACGAACAAGACGAAAAGTCGAAAGACCAAAGATAATTCACAACTCCTTCCGGGTTCCGTCTCTGAATTTATACATCAATATTTTATTGTTTTTCTCTTTTGCGAAACTAATAAATAACCATCGTATAACCACCGTATAACCACCGCATAACCACCGTATAACCATAGAATTACCTTGGTATTCGTCGAGCTTCGTATTTCTACGAGGAATCTCGTTCTGGTGCCAACTTTGACTGCGAGGTCTGTCAATCTTCTGAGAAAAATGGGTGGATCGCCTTCCTCGTAACTCGGCTCGTCGACGCGCACATGAATTTTCTTAGTGGATCCCTTCTCAAAGGGTTGGCCGATTCTCGTGGCTACTAAGGCATATTGACCGGTGTCGTCCTTTTGCGATTGTTTCAACGTCAATTGTACGACGTTACCTCTCATTTGTAGCCGATACCGATTAGGTGGCATCGGCCGGTCACCGCGTAAGCTAAAATCCACAGAAATTCAACAAATATATCGAATATATACTGGCATATATATATATATATATATATATATATATATATATATATATATATATACCGAAGTAACTCTATCTAGTATCAAAACTTCCGCTCTCCTGCAAATGGATAAACAGTTTGGAAATGTTATGGTTCGACTCATTCACTGGCAATGATTCTAATTCCAAAGCATATATCTTTCATTCGCGCGAAAGAAAGAGATCGATTAAAAATACTCACCAACTAAATTTAAATTCGTCAATTACGTTAGAGAGTATTTAGAGTATTTACATAGGCTCACCTATGACCAATGTTTAATATTATTTACGAAAAGTTCGATGCACTCTCCTGAGAGTAGGGTAATTTAGTAACAAATGTAGAATTTAGTAAACATTGACATTCCCGAAAGAATGGTCTGGTGTAATCCTTGAACGTCTTATTATTGAAATCTTATAATTAGCGAGCGTCGAAAAAAAAACGGTATGTTTACGTTTGCGCATCGGTATTTGATCGAAGCAAAGCGTGCCTTTGACACATTTCGAACGACGTCGGCCTCGAAGGCGGTCGTTATTTTAAGATTAACGTCTCGTCATCGAACAGAACCCAAAGGGAACAACAAGATTGACAATCATTCGAAGAAAAAGAAAACAGCGCCCACCGCTACGAGAGTTATCTACCTACGTGTATATATTCTCAATTCTCTGTTTTGCGTCAGTTCCGAACTATTGCAGCACATATTTTCATTCGAGGTATTTCTAGATCGCCAATGGATTTTCAATTGCTTCGATAAATTTGGGAATATCGAATGGCTCTCGATCCGATAACGTAATCGAAAATAATAAAGTAATAATAAAGTAAAGTGATGCAAAAGTGTTCAATGTAGACGCGTGGTTCGATCTTTTTCTCTTGTTGGTCGCGTAAAAAGGTGACGAAAATAGGGCAGTAGAGCAATGCCAAGACGAAGTGCGTTGGACCATTCGTATGCTTGAAATATGTTAGCCTCGTGTACAGTATATGTATATATTACTAATTTTTATTTTAAAATTAATACGATTACCATTGTAATATCATCTCGGAAATAATTGTCATCCGATGAAATTAATCCGATAATAAGAAATATTCTATTAGTCCTTTTGACATTTCCTATTCTTTTCATATATTTATGCACTTGGCAAAAGATAAATTTCGTTAGAAATTGTTTGAATCATAGCTGCTGTAACCCTTTCGAGGTGATCGTGACATAATTCTAGGCTACTCTGATGGATTTGCTATTAAATATCATACCGATATGCCGAACCATTGGAAGAGGATCCTCTGATAGATTTGCCATTATCATCGGCGCACTTACAACAATCGCTTCCCATTATCGAGTCTTTAACCGAAAGCGCACAAGATTCATCTGTCGAATCGAATACTTTCACTAATTAACATGACGTTGTTTTAATAGGGACATCGTATAGTAGGTATTGCATTTAAAAGTCGATTTCGATGATAGTCTGTAGAAAAAGTAAGGGCATTGTTGGATATTTCGATGGATGCGACGACACTGTGCTCCGGGGGTGTCATCGACATTTATAGAGATCTCAATAGAGCGATGTATGTTTTGGAAAAGTCATAGATGCGATCGGCGATCGCCGCGAAACGTTCCCTCGAAAGACTGATAGCGAGTTGGCAGCCGCTCATAGTCATAGGTGGGATTTCTTCCCACCTCCGCGAACGCTTCTTCCGTTTTCGCTCTTATAGATCAGAGTAGAGAGCGCCTCTTCCGTCCTTTCGCCAAAATCTTCAGCTCGGTCGAATTTAGCTTGTGCCAAGTCGAAAACGACATAACCACGGCAAGCCGGTTACAGTTACAAAGGGAGAACTATAAACGAATAAAGAGACCGAAATAGATGGTCGTCTTAATGAACAGAAAAATAAGTCCTAAAGAAAGTGCACACATCTCTTCCGTCTTTCTTTCCTTCCCACGTCCCACCATCCTATGATGGTTCTATCTCTCGATAGAACATACTGAATGAGATCATAATCGTATTCTAGAAATAGGCGAAAGGGAAAGAAATTCTCAGCGATCTTCCAATGATTAGATAAAACGTTACTTTCCCGCCGAGATCTACGACCCTGCCATTGGAACGCTGCTCCCACAAACATACTTATGAATACTACTACCTATATAATGCCGCTTCTAGGATAGTACGACGAATATAATTCCGTTCTTTGCGAAAATTAATACACGCGACGGACGAAAATAAACTGCGTTTGATCCTTGGCACGTTTCAAGGTTTTACATTACAAATTAGGGCCAATAATCCAGAATGAACGATAACGCGCAGTGTCTACGAAATGTAATAATTGATTGTATACTTACAGCTCCAGTTGCAAATCATCGGTGCATTCTGTTGATTTAAGTTTCAATTCAATGAAGATATCCTCGCCGGTGCGGCCTTGCACCGCCAGGATTCGGTCTTCCTCTTCCCATGCTAATTCAATTCTTGATATACCATCTAAATATAAAGAAATAATGTGCAATTATTGAACAATATATAATAATATGTTCATATAGAGAATGGTCTCGGCTTTGCTTTGAAGAAATTCATTATTCGAGAACTACCTGATATTTTAAGACTCACGTGCTTCGCAAAATAGTCTACGTGTGGCAGTACCTACGTGCAAAACTGTAGCATAAATATAGATACGTAAAGAGAAAGCGCGATAAAAAAAAAAAAAAGAAAAGAGAGACGTTCTCCAAAGTTTAGGATCGCGAGCATCGACGGCACGCAGCAAACCAACCAACGACAATCTTGTAAATAAATAAGACGAAGATAGGAAAGAAAGAAGAAGAAGAAAAGCTTACCTGTTAGAGTCATTACGTTGAACGTTAGGAGGACCGGCTCGTCCTCGCATTGACATCACTCGTTTATCGCGGAGGAACTAACCGTCCTCGATGTCCCGTTCGAATGTAACCACCGGCGCACCAACACCGCCACTAGCATCGACAACACTAGGCCAACGACAACGATCGGCTCGCTTCTTGACCCGAAACACGCAGCACACCCTACGCCACGAAATTCAACGGCAGGAGGCCCTGCTCCGATCTAAAATCGTCTCGAGACAGTACTCTCAGCTTCGTCGTTTTAACGAAACGCGCACATGCGCCGTACGCAAAGCCCGCATTTCTCTGATGTAACTTGCCAGTGCTAGCGGCGCGGTATTTCCTTCTTTCCTTCTTTCCTTCTTTCCTTCTTTCCTTAATCTACCCTTTGAACAAATTCTTTACTTTTCCTGTCATCGAATTTTACTTCCTTTTTTCCACTTATAACTGTACGTTACTTGGATGACCCGAAATCATGACTATTTCTATCGTTATACCTCTATTATTTGGTCTACCAACTAATCTTTAGGAAAAAGGAAGAGTTTTCGACGGCCATTCCTTGCCAATTGAATAGCAGGTATATTTTAGGCCCCAAATGTCCATAGCAATTTTAGAATATCCAGACGACTTACTTACCAATGACCCACCAGGAATATTTGTTAGGATATAAGAATTGGTACTGATTATAAAGCATAGCAATCGTATAGTATCTATGTACATGTTTATTTAAATGATGATCGTTGGTAGCATCGACAAAAGATAAACGTAATACTTAGTTTCATAAATTACATATAATTATTTCTGTAAGCTATATATATATATATATACTTAGGTATTTTTTCATAAAACATAGGTATGCAAGAAAAACGATATAATTCCATGATAGCATTATCTTCCATCGAATGAAAATTCTTAGACTAAAGCGAGAGCGACGCAAATAGGACCGATTAACGCGTATAAAAAGAGACCATCTTCCGCGTAACATAAAATAAAAGGTAATAAGAGAGAGAGAGAGAGAGAGTGTAATTCGATGGATAATTCGATGTGTAATTCGAAGGAGCTAGTTTCTTCTACGTGTATTGTCCTACCTTTGTCAAGCTATCCTATCTCTTTTAATCTATCAGGATAAACAATCCTTCCCCGACTAATGATACAAAATTCACCAAATGATTTTATTCATGCGATATAGCGAAATAGTAATTGGTCAGTGCTTGCGTTTGGACGACCACCAACGTCCCGATATACGCTCGCGAATACCTTCTTGAATTCGTCTGTAAAGAAGAAGAGCGATAAAGGGTATCGCCATAGTTTCCTTCTTGAATAGATAAACGTAAATGGCAGCCATGAGAAGCGTCAAATCGGTTATGTAATTGACAGTCGACTTAACCGTATACCGAGCTTCAAGTGCAAGACGTTTGTCGTTCGTCGTCGGTTCCGCTTTGTTCGGAACTTTATTCGAAGTTTTGTTCGTAGCTCTGTATTTTTTGCTCTCCAACGCTCGCTGCAAACGTTCGATCTTAAGTTCGGCCGGGGTCGTTGCCCTTTGCCTGTCTCTCGAGCTCGATCGCGATGAAGCTTTTGAATTTCGGCCGCTTCGATCGACAGATCTTTCTCTACCAAATGCTCGTTCTTCCGAAGTTGTTCTAGATCCTGGCCAATCCTGGCTAGTCCTGTCTCGTGACGGAGCACGTACTCTAGTAGGTCTTTCGACGGAAACGTTCCTCGATCTGGAACTCGGTGATCTCGTTCGCGAAGATGCTCTACTCTCTCTCGTTTCTTTAGGGGGTAGCTTGGGACGATCTCTGGAGGGTGTAGTACCGCGCGATCCAACGCTATTTTTTCTCGTCCGGTTAGTTTCGACACCGGTCCCTTGCTCTAATTTCTTTCCAGATACCTTCTTCTTACCGACTTCTTCGTCGTTAACCTTTCCACTGCTTACGTTGTGACCAGACGAATGTTCTCGTACGATTTCGGTGTAATGACTAACGACTGCCATCCTGGCTTCGATGTCAGCTTCGTTCATCTCCTCCTCGGGCGTTGCCGAACGCATTTTAGCTTGTATTCGACGATTTTTTGCCGCCTCTCCAGCCGATAAAACACTGTCGGTATCTGATTCCGACATGACACCTGGCTTCGTCG
Organism: Polistes dominula; assembly: GCF_049000335.1. Taxonomy (NCBI): domain Eukaryota; kingdom Metazoa; phylum Arthropoda; class Insecta; order Hymenoptera; family Vespidae; genus Polistes; species Polistes dominula. The sequence goes on from NW_028301147.1 coordinate 148,659, forward strand.
GATCGTAATATTCGCTCGTAGGTGAAGTACGTTCGTTTGGATCGATTGCTTCCTCCTGTCTCACGGGTGGTACTTTTCTTATTGGTTTCTCAGGTGGTATAGCTTTGCCAAACTCGTTTATTCGTATAGAAGCATCTTCCTTAGGTTTCTTCAGAATAGATTTTGGTTGAACGTTGCTAGGTGACAAGGGTTGTGATACCCAAATCGATGGTATCGTTGAATCGTCCGAAATCAGAGAGTTGTCATATTCGGAAAAATGAGGTTTGTCGAAACTATCGAAATGTGGGATTGGTCTACCTCTTGGGTGATACGTATCTTCCTCTTCCATAATTTGTCTCGCTAAAATTCTTTGCTTCAAGTTTTTCAGATCTTCGCTATCGGCACTGCTTAGCTCTTCTTCGGACGATTCTTCCGAAGTCTCGATACTTTCCTCTTCTTCATTCTGCTCCTCTACTTGTTCCGTCTCTCTCTCTTCCTGCTCTCGTCGTCGTTCATCCGATACGATCTGTAATGTATACAAATATTCGCATAAATTGACCACGTTACTTAACAAAAGAACGTCGATATTAGACACACCTCTTTGAACGGAGAACTGGTCCTATTGGTGGAATCGACTCCCGCCGAGTCGACACCCAAGCCCATTGATTTCTCTGCCGAAGTTTCCTCGAGCAAAGGGACATTGGTTTCGTGCCATCTGCGCAGACGTTCGGCTCCCTCTTCGTCGCTGCTCCTCCTCCAAGTACTCGAAGTTATGGTTTCTTCGTCGGTTGGTAGATTAGGATCCGATCTAGCCTCGACGTCCGGTAAGAGCAACGGTGAAAGAAGTTTCATAGGTTTTAAGGCTGCCTCGACTTGACCTTCGCTTAATCTTCTCCGAGTTTTTTTAGCTTGCCAAGAAGAGATCATATTTTGCGTGGCGCTACCGGAATTCGACAACTTTCTCCGCAGAGGCGAACTTTTGCCGTTCCTCGTAGCTCCTCCCATTTCAAAGTCCTGTTTTGCGATTGAAGCTAATTCCCCGGTCCTTCTTTCCAACGCTTCTTTTCTCTTAGCGTTTTCCGATTCCTTCTCAGCCTCCATTGCTTTATAAAAACGTTCCATGGCACGCTCGTGTAACATTTCCGTAGAGCTGACTGCCTCGCGCATAGTTTCTACCACTACGTGTTCTATACTGAATAATTCGGGAAGAGATAGAGACATTGGAGGCGGTATTAGATCTTCCTCGTCTTCAATTTCCTCCGTTCTACCTTGCTCCGATCCTACGAGAAAACAAACCAAAACGAGATCCTTAAATTAAATCCTTTTGCAAATCTTTCGCAAATCTTCTAACATTTACCTCTCAAATTTAATCCTTTCTTATCTTCCTTGGTTTCGTTTTCATCGTCCTTTGGATACAGTACCAACATGAATTCTGAGCTACCGTGCAATATGTCGTCGTTCTCTCTAGGTGATATTCCTAATTGCATCGCATCGGGCTCATCGGTCAAACCGTTCTGCTTCTTCAAAATTGAAACAGGTCGATGAAGCGGAGAAGACGATGCATTTCTTTCTTCTTCTATATTTGTTTCAGTCGAAGATACAAAAGGTGGAGACAAACTTCTTTCTCTGGACAATGAGAGAGAACGTCTGATTGAATCGCTTCTAGGTGGTGGTGATACAGTCACTATGGTGGTGACGGGTGTTGGTGACGTTGGTCTCTTTTTAGTATCCGAGCCATCCTAAATAATGAATAATACGATAATAATCATGCGCGATGATAAAATATTGACACATATATATTAGGGATAATTACAATCGCAATGATACCTGCGCGTTTGCTTTTACAGAGGAAACATCTTGTCGCATCGTATGATTCTCCGATCGATTTTCGTGTTTAGAAGAGGAATGATCTCTCGATCTAGCAGGTGGTACGGGTGGTTCGGTTCTTTCAACGTGAATCGTTGTGTCGGGACCAAATGTGACTCTACTGTCGGCTCTTGATGGTCTTTCCATCGACAGTCTTTGCGCTGACGAAGATCGCCCACCAAAACGAACTTGTCCATCTTCTTCTCTGGTTAAACTTCTGCTCCTCGGGGCTGGCTCAACGAAACTAACCTCGCGTTTTTCCCCTCGCGACCGACTGATCTCTCTTTGACTTTGAGACTTTCCACTCAATTGCGACGACGTTGCCCTATTTCATAAAATCCCCATAAAATTCTCTTCGATTGAACGAGACGACTATTCTTTATTCTATTCTTCCTACCCTTTATTTAAATCTGGAATGAAGATGATGTCACTTTCTTCGCTCGGTTCGCTCACTCCATACGGATTCTCAGCTTTTACTCGAAATCTGTATTCCGAGCCTTCGAGCAATTCGGTCAGCGTAGCTGTGGTTTGACGGCTTGTAGTTGCTTTCAACCACACTTCCCAACCGATCTAAGATCGTACAAGTATCATTATTGAATTATTGAAGAAAACAAAATATATGTAGAGAGAGAGAGAGAGGGAAAGAGATATTTTCTTACTCTATAATATTCGACGATGTAAGTACCGATCTTACAACCACCGTCGTCTTCCGGTTCTTTCCAAGATAAGGTGACGGATCTGCCCAAAGTCATGGTGACGTTTACCTTTCCAGGTGCAGCTGGACGATCTATAATAAAAAATGATATGAGATAAAATTAGACTTTGAAAAAAGTAAGTTTATTCATTGCGAAACATACCTGTAACGGTAACGAGAAAAGAAGACGTATCTTCGCCGAGTTTGTTTCTAGCTTTAACGGTGTACTCTCCTCTGTCGAATCGTTTTGCATCTGGAATTTTTAAAACCGATTCTCCGTCCATAGATTCGAACATATGTCTAGTGTCTTGAGAAAGTGGTTCTCCATCGTGAAACCAAGTAACCGTGGGTAATGGTCTTCCAGCCAAAGATACTTTCAATCTGATCGTTTCGTCCTGTTCGAAAAGAAGACCGTCCTCGTACTGTCGTGGTAGTCGTATCTTTGGATATGCTGAGAGCAAAGTGCAATGCAATCAATCACGATGCATCTTCCGTTTAACCATAATGAATCAAACAACTTTGATACCTCACTAACCTTCGAGAATCAATCTGGCCTTGGTACTAACATGGCCAGCTCTATTCGTTGCGGTACATTTGATTTCTCCCTCGTCATTAAGAGCTGTCTGATGAATAAGGAGAACACTTTTTCCATTTTCTGTCAAGATTCTCGTTCGTCTACTGCTAAAAATTTCGAAGCCGTCCTTGAACCAAGAAATCTTTGGTAAAGGGGCCCCCGTAAATTTCACTACGAATTCCGCCTGAAAATATCATACTTTGCAGAGTTTTGTATACTTAAGAAGAAGAAGAAGATTTCTTCGAACAAAGTACACCACCTGTTCGTTCTCCAAAGCAATCAAATCGTTGAGTTCGAGGTCGAACTGTGGAGCGGATGAAGCCGATCGTTGCAATGTTACCGTCAACGGATCCGACAACTCACTAGGAGCTGAGAGACCTACCGCATTCTGTGCCCTGACCCTGAACTGGTAACGCCATCCTGGCTCAAGACCACTCAATGTTAGTTCCGGAAACGTGCAGAGGCCAGGTGTACTACGCACCCAATAAGCCGAACCCATTCGCCGATGTTCAACCAAATAACCCACGATGGCTGAACCACCGTTACTAGGCGATCGTTCCCAACGTATTCCTACCACATCCGGTTGCGTATCGTCCGTTCCTGGTATTAGAATTGGCTTGCCCGGAGGTGCTGGCAATCCTGACAATAAATAGCGAGCGTGCTTTTCTGTATTTCATTATTTTCAACTGATCCAAAAGGATACAAATATAAGCTAATTAATGAATACAAATTTGTCATAAAAAATGTCTTCCTAAAGAAGAAAAGTAGGGGAAGCGTTTGAGGAAGCGTTTGAGGAAGCGTTTGAGGAAGCGTTTGGGAAAGAGAAGGAAGATGATCATCCACGCATGCCAGAACGATGCTTACGTGCGTGTCGCGTAGAATAGACGATCTCTACCACAGGTTTGCACGTGGCGTTCTTAAAATAAAATGTGAAACGTTTGGCAAAGCCGAGGACCGCTAGACCACCGTCTTCACGGTGGGAAAGCTATGCGAGAGAGGCTAAACCGACATCGAATACCAATTCTACCCGTCTACGATTTTCTCCTACAACATACTTTTTATTATTTCTATACTAATCGTATTCTTCTCTTCTCGCAATGATCTCATTTCGATTGGTTCCATTCGTTCATAGACTATATGTGAAGTAAATGAATTCTTCAGTTCTATCTCTTACTGAGAATAATCTAAATTGGCATTAAATCTTGGAATTTCTATTATGCTTGATAGATCTTTTAAAAGTACGATTGCTCAATAATCAAATTATAAATGATAGGTCACAAGTCAAACTTATATTTTCGTACTCTCCCCATGTCTTAGACGGAAGACTACCCATTGTTAAAATAAACATCCTCAAATCACGCTAGTTAATTTTAGATTTCCGAAAGATTTAATGATAAATAAATATACAATAGCTGATGGACTATTTAAACTGTTCGAGGGCGATGAGAAATTCACTTGCACGTACATACAGAAATGGTGAAGAGGAAACTTTATAAATCCCTTCTCTTTTTATCAGCAAAATTGAAAAGTTGATGTAGTGAACAATCGGTCGCAGAAATGTGGGTCTACCTGGTCCATCCCAGCGTGGTCTCTTGGACGAGCTGGCTAAAGAGATGCTCTTGGAATAGTGTCTCTTTGTAGTAGTGTTCCCCATGATCGTACTTCCTCTTCTTTCTCCGCGTCGAGCCTGGCTCGACGAGCGCGCTTTTCCTGGCCAGGGTTTCGAGCTTTTTACAGAGCTATCGGTGTTAAAATCTCTACGCTCGGAGATCACTACAGTTTCCGCCTCCACCGAACGGCGAAGGAAGGAAGGAAGAAAAGTGTGCCAAAAAAGCAGAAGATGATCAAAAAAATAACGAATCTATTCTGTCCTTCGATCTTGACCGAATCAAAGATAAAGAGAGAGAGAGAGAGAGAGAGAGAGAGAGTGGGAAGTGGGAGAAGGAAAGAAAGATCGAAAATTGGCTCGATATAGCTTGAGGCTCGGTGCGGCACTGCCGGAGCTCCTCGTAATCGACGACCGTGGCGACGCCAGACTCTTCAGACTTCTTTCACGTCTATCTTTGTTCTGCTCTTACCCCTTCTTTTCTTCTACTTCTGTTTTCCCCTCTTATTCGCTGTTATTCTTCTCTCCTCTTCTCTTTTTTCATTTTCCTTAAACCTAATCAGACGTATGCTCTTGGTTTTTTACATGATTTCATTAATTGTATTTCCATCGTATATTTTTTATTCATTGTAATACATATTTTTCTTTAAAATCCATCCTCATAATTTATTTAAACATAATATATAAAACGATAATATATCTGCATGTATTATGTAAATATAATATATATGTATATGTCTAACTACATGTATATGCATATAAAATGATAGAGCTTTATAACATCATTCTTTTTGTTCGAATAGTTTTATAAAAATATAATATGAATAACCACAGTATTAGAGATTCCATCCAACAAATGTGCTATTTTTTTTAATTTTTTTTTTATAAAGATTCATTGGGAAGATTGGCACAATTTGCAGCATATTTTGTAACATTTTTCGTAGCAATTAATAAGCATAGGAACATTGTTACTTAAAAGTGCAATATCCATATCAATTTCAATTTCGTACAGATATATAAATATTAAAAGAAACTCGAAATTCTTGCAGATCTTTGATAAATGCGAAGAAGTTGAAGAAATTGATTCTCGTGCAATTAAAGTTTAAGATACAAGAGCTAACAAACATTTTTTGTAATGTCCAGAACAATCACCCTGCAACAGTAATAAAAGTAACATTTATATCTCTATAAAATGCATCATATTGTAAAGAGAAATGAAGAAAATTACTAACAGATATAAAATCCTCCAGCGATTCACCATACTCATTCTTAAATGCTTCTTTTATTTCTCCCATGTCAACTTCGCAACGTGTAACGACCAATCTAATTAGACGGCTATCATCTGTTCCCAATCCTTTCATGCTTTTGTATAATTGTTCGGCAAAGAAAGCAGCTCTGTTGTTCACGCATTTGACTATTTTGGAATGATATATTGATATTTATTAAATATATGGAAAGTAAAAAGAACTAATATGAATGTATATACGTACCAATAGCAAGGAGACCTTTTTTTATGTCCCCTGAAAATTCATTTTCTATAGCAGCTTCTATGGTATGTCCAGTTATTCCTTCATATTCTCGGAAAATTTGTTTCAGTTGAGGTACATTTCTCTGAACAAGGATTGCATTAAACATCGATTCGTCAGTTCCAAATCGTAGCTCACCTATGTGTAATAAAAGACATATCTTTTTTAGTTGTTTCCAATAAGAAAGAAATACGATGTTTGTCAAAATCAACGATGTTGGCAAAAAGTTACATACCAGCTTGTAAGAGAACTTTGGCATCTTCTAAGGCACTAGCTGGATCTACGTCAAATGATTCATCTCTATTGGCACAGCACAATGAAACCATTAGGCGTTTGAAATTCCCAGATGTATCCGATCTTAAATCATCTTCTAAACTTCTACCATACACTATTCAAATATAGATACATTTAGAGAATACTTAAAGAATAAAAGAAGTATGAAGATTTGAAAATGATTATACGAATAACTTACTAGCTTCGTAAGCTTCCTTGATAATACGAATTTCGTGGTTTGACATTGTACATAATATTTCAATAAGTACGCATTCGTCCGTACCAATACCGGCCATGGCATTGTGCAGTTCTTTGGCATAAAATTGCGGTAGGGGCATCATCATAGCAAGAACCAGTTTTTCAAAGTTCCCAGACAATTCAGATTTTAAATCCTTAATCATATCCTAAGAAATAAAATGTATTAAATTTGCACAATTGATGCTTGCATTAAATATACGTATATTATTACACTTACTTTTCCATAAAGGGTTTTAAATTGCGAAGCAATTTCTTGTCGCTGCAAGTTACTCCGATTGGCAAGAACATTGATAATAGCTTTTTCATCGGTACCAAATCCTTTCATAGCTTTCCTTATAACTTCTGCATCAGCTCTGGCATCAAAGCCATTGTATGGTACCACTGTGGGCGATAACTGAAATAAAGCAATGCATATACATGAGAAGAACATCTTTTTACAAATGAGTTACTTGTTAATAGTTATGAAAAGAGAATGAAGGGTTATTTAATTTATCAAAGATAATTTGATCTATAGTGAAGATCCCTTGCGCATATATATCTCACCTTATTCGTATTGCAGCTCCGGGGGGCTTGGGCAATGCGACCAGATGCCGAAGATAAATTAACACCATAATGAGAGTATACATTTGCTAACCCCTGCCCCCCGAGATTGCTGCCACCAGGATATGGTGCTGAATTAGATGACAATGACATATTAGGGTTTGAAAAAGAAGACGAATTTCTATCTCCAAAGCGATGTGCATTTTGTTCTTGCGGAATATTAGGGTAAATAGAATTTTGTTGTTGCGGATAGTAAGAAGATTCTGGCATGGAAGAAGATGGATACGAAGAGGAAGGATAAGGCATCGATGAAGGAGGATATACATTTGATTGAGGTTGAGGAGGATATACATTTGATTGTGGTTGAGGAGGATATACATTTGATTGTGGTTGCGGAGGATATACATTTGATTGTGCTTGAGAAGGATATGGCATTTGTTGTGGAAACTGAGAAGGATTGGTTGCGCTTGGAGTTGGTTGCATTGGAGTTGGTTGCATTGGATAAGAAGCATATGGAGAATGTGGTTGAGGCATGCCAAATGAAACTGGAGGGGCGTTTGAAAAGCCAGTGTTAGTGGTTTGCGAATATGGTGGAGCACCGGGGGCAGAAGGTGTACCAGGTGGAACCCCAAACGATGTTGGTGGTGGTCCACGTCCTGGAAACTGGATCACTGGCGGTCCCTTGGATAATGTTATAGATATAGATACAACGCACTAACTACTATTACATATTTTTCATCAAAAAGTCATGCAGAAAATCAACAATTATAAGAGCAGAATTGAATTTGAAATTGTTTATCATATATACTCTACTCTGTATAATTGTCTTAGGTTATAATATTTTAGTTGATGTAGAATCAAAAATATAGATACAATAGGACAAAAATAAGAAAGTAATAAAAATGTAAAAGAAATAAATCTCACTTGATATCCGTAGCTCATTTTGTCTCTCCTGGCTTTGGTGGTTTCAAACAATCAACGACGACGATCTACCAAGTAAAGGAACAAGTATCAGTAAATAATAATCCTGTGAGTGAGTTATCCAATCGAACAATCTTTTTCACTGAAGTCACTCGTTTGGAGGAAAACGTTGACAATGTTTGGTAACGCCCAACGATTAACTGTCACGTTCCTTGCAAAGATGTTATGAAACACTATCTAGTCAAACAAATTTGTTGAAAATATTTATACTATGCACTACCAATGATGACGTAATCACTTAAAAAAAGGTGCACTACGTTACTTCCATCGAATTGGAATTTGGCATCTAATATGAAGAAAATCAATTGAAAGAGAAGGAATTACCTCGAACTAATGATTAATCTTCCGCGTCAGAAGAAGGAAACTGTTAGGTGATGCGTCGGCCTCAACAACGTCAGAGCAATTCTCAGAACAAAATATAGCGTCCTGTCTAAAGTGGCGGAGTGGGGGAAAAGGGAATTACTCGTCGTCGTTGTGCAATGACTATTTCAAATACTAACCTAATTGTAAATAAACGTGCTTCACTATATAAATGTTATTAATGTTTTTGTTTCTTTTTATTTCTTTTTATTTCTTTTTATTTCGTAAAGAAAGGAAAGGTTAGAAAACAGCGAACGATCGTATCGACCGTAGATACAACAAAGAAATGCATGCAGTCAACTTACCGACGTGACGTCGTCAAATTTCATTTCGTGTATCGATTTTTTATTTAGCTAGTTAACCTTGAACAAACTACCTTCGCTGAAAACATTGATGATCTGGTCTACATGTTCCTACTAACATTACAGTCAGAATAACAGGTAAGAATAAACATTATACGAGATAAAAAAAAAAGATTAAAAAACGTTTATCTTTGTTCTAATTAACTTGGTTTAATATTTACATTGGATTTTGTTTGTTTGCAAAATAGATAATATCTATTAAATGAAATTGATAGATAGTGTAACCGAAGCAAACGTCTGTTATTTGATAATGATTTTAATAATAACGTGTTTAATAAGATCGAAACAAAAATACCCATAGATTTATTAAATTTGCCAACTATATAATCTCAATTTATAAATAAATAACTCATATATAACCTATATGCATGCTATAGTGCTTGCAGTTGTTTGTTGAATTAGAAAAAAAAGTAATAGATAGGTTTGGAATGTAGGTTGAATTGGTTTTTGGAAAGACAATAGGACGCAATCTTCAAAATAATTTATTAAAAATGTCGCATATTCGATATACGAATCGGTAATTAGTAACGGTATAATTAATAACTGTATGCACATTGTACATATGCAATATACGAGCACGTCTTTGGTGTATTTACTATGTTCATTATACGTAATTGTCCAGCGATTGCTCGTTCGCGAGTTGTTCGTTCGAGTTGTTCGTATTTGTTGGTAGAGGAATGATCGTGGTACAATATATGTGTTGTATGCACGTCGAGATCAGGTGATACGATGTCGCTCCTTTTTCTAACGACTATTCCAATAAAATGTAGATTTTCTTGAGAGCAGATCTACGAGTGGAGGAGGAATCGTGTCACCTGATCATCGAACCCCGTTTCTAGGTTCTACATACATATACTAAGAAACATTGGTGTCGTGTGCGCATACAGGAAGTATATGTGTATATTTGCGCTTGGCCCCGCGCGCGCGCGTATGTGCCTTTGCGATAGCGCAGTATCGTGTGTGGGTGGCTTTTGTCTCTTTGTCTGTATGTGTGTATACGTGTGTATACGTGTGTATGCATTTGCCATTCGTGTCAGTTTATTGTCAGATTTCTTGCTGACCGACCTTGATTTTCGCCGTACTAATCGAGCGTCCATCGAAACAGATCATCCTCATGCATGAATCTTTTTATTTTCTTTTTTTTTTTCCTTTTTTTTTCCTTTTTTTTCTTTTTCTTCTTTTGTTCGTTTACTTTTTATTTTTCTAATTTTTCCTTACTGTCAGTGCACGAGCATGCACTAAAAACAATAGACTATTATTTCGCTGCTAAGAGGATAATAATATAAATGACTGCTGCGAAAGTTTCGAGAGTATAATTTGGTCTTTCTTAGAATAACATTAGAGAAATAATCAATCGTCTTCGCGCCATACCGAAGAAGAATTTCATTTTGTAAGAATACGATCTCGAATACGCTCGTCGATCTTTTCATTTCTTACATATTCATATATATATTTTTGTGTGTGTTTTTATTTTCCTTTTCTTTGTTATATAGCGATAAAACGGCGTTTAATATAATTTGATCAAACGATTTCATTATTTGCGATAAAAATACTAGCTTTCGATAGCGATATATGCGAGTATTTGTCAAACGAGACGAGAAGTCATTGAAATTGAAATAGCAGCGAGCTTGTTCGCTTTGTTTTTTTTTTTTTTTTTTTCAAGGTATCCTTTGTATTAGAATTAAACGCATTGGCTTGGTGACTAATCGAACTTAAAAAAAAAAAAAAAAAACTTGTAGGAAAATTGTCCTTGGTCGTATTGCATAGAAAAGAAATAAAAAAAAAAAAAGAGAAGAAAAATGCGATTGGACGAATCGATTTTGTGCCGAATCATATATGTGATATACGCGCGCGTCATCATCGTGTAAGATCGATGTTTTCAAATAATAAGCGTTTTTTTCGGCAGTCTTAGGAGAAGAGCTTTGAACTTGGAAAAAGTTCTGTGCGACTAGAAACTTTGAATAGAGTCAGTCGGTGAGTTTCAAACTCAATTGATGAAAGTAAATCAAGAGAGAGACGATAATACAAATAAATGAATAATCATTGTGAAACGTATTACTATTCGTCTCGGTAGCACGACGTCCATCTCATTTTTATATATAAAAGACCAAACGAATTTGTCGAACGTTTATCAATGTTTTATCATAATGTTTGTCGATACACGAGACAAAAGAATGACGTTCCTTCGGGATGCCGACATTTAAACGATCTAAACGCGTTTTTGGATATGGTTCACATTGTGATAATAACGACTATTCGTCTACGTGATTATTATTATTATTATTATTAATATTAGTATTATTAATATTAGTATTATTAATATTATTATTAATATTAGTATTAGTATTATTATTATTATTATTATTATTATTATAATTATGAATATTTTTATTATACGGCTTACACACTCGGCTTCTCTAGAGCTTTTAAAATTCTTACGAGCTAAAAGAGAATTATTTACAAGAGAGGAGCTTCGTGTAATTTCGAATCTTTCTTCGAGGAGTAATGAAAAAGCGAAAGAGATAGGATTACGAAAATGATAATAGAATTGAAATTGGAAAAAAGGATTCTCGAGGATCGTAAGTGGTGCAGGAAAAGGAAAGAAAGGATAGGATGTCCTAACGAAGTTTCCCTTGTTACCGAGTGACGAGAGCTCGTCGCACCAAGTTTAGCGCTCGAATGACCGTTGTTGTTGCTCGTTGTTTCGCGTTGCTGTGCGCTCGTACGATCGATACACGCGAGTTTCTTCAGCGAACGACCCTCCACCTACGAGTTCACGCGTTTCCGCCTCTCTCTCTCTCTCTCTCCCTTTTTTTTCTTCCTTTTATTGCACTCCAAAGAACTCTGCGTTTTCGAAAAATTATCCTCCTCAAGCAAATACCTTGGATGAAATTATTGTTTAGACATCGAGTTGTTGTTATTATTAGAATCCGTTTCGGATGATAATTTGACAAAAAAGCGAGAAATATCTTGGCGACAATGCGATACTTATTCTAAACTTATTTTGTGCCTTTTGTAAATAGGTATTAACGATTATGTAAATTATTTCTCCCGTTGTCACGAATAAGAATGCAAGAAGGCCGATGTTACGGTATTAGCATACCTCCTCGTATATCGAACGGTTTGTGCTGCTTTCTTCGGCCGATGTGGAGCTTTAACGAGAAAGCTCCTAATGTAAGTATAGTAGAAAGAACAAAGGCGATATAACGCGCGTGCACGCAAATTATCGTACTCGAGCGACCCTGTTTCTTCGTTAGTTAATTATGCTCGCTCGTCGTCTCGAAAAAAACTTATAAACGTTGCTATGTATGTTGTTGGTTGTTGTATGTATGTACATCGTCGACGCACGATACGTTTCTCCGTTTGAAATCAACTTTTCTTTTTCTTTCTACTTACTTTTGTACTTTTCTTTTTTTTTCCTTTTTTTCTTTTTTTTCTTTTTTTGCCGAGACGAATCTTTACACTCTCAGAGCCCACGACGATTGCGGCCTTTTTTTCCCCCTCGAGTTTTCTCGGTTTGAATATCAAAGAATTTTGGCTAAAAAACTTAGCGCGTATGTACATACATACGTATCGAATACGAATACGTGGCAGTTGAAGGATCACATTTTCGTTGATATTTCACGATGACAAAAGAAATGTTCATTGACGCTGAAGTTAAGTGCCTCGAAACACGATCAGTCTTATGTTCTCTGGATTGTTCTTGATAAAAACGAATAGATTTGCGTAAGTTTCGTTAGTTACTTTGGGATTAGCGAACGAAGAAGTAGAAAAAGAAGCCATAAGTAACGATTTAAAAAACGTACCGATTTCTTTTGTAAGTATCGAAAACGATACTTACTGTTCCGACCAATGTCGTAAGATTGTCCTCTTTCAACGTGTCGTGGAGGGTCGTTTATTTTAAGCGTCTCTTATTTTTTCTAACGCGACCCTTCGCCAATCAACTTTGATTTGTCGTTAATGACGAAAACATTGGCGGTGATTTTGGCTAGCTGAAAATACGTATAGTACATATAGTATATATGTATTTGACGGATCATTCGCTCGAATTTCTATTCTTTTGGTGCATCTTTTCTTTTTTCCTGCCTTTGAAGAATTGGCCTTTCTCTCAGTTCGCCTCGAGATTCATACTTATCGATTAGTAGTAAAGCGGCATGTTGCCGTTCGTTCGTTCGTTCGTTCGTTCGTCGCATCAAACGTTTGTGAGCGGGAAATCAAGAAAATCATTTGCAAACGGAGGCAAACGCGTGCACGAGTAGCCTTTTCAACTGTTATATAAATAGGTCAATAATCAATTATTTACAATTATGAACAAGGTGTACAAGCCGTGACAACGACGCCGATGTCGTCTTTTCGATTATTACTCCGAGAGGATTTCCATGTACCTTATATTTTCCATCGACGTCGCATCATCGGGCGTAACAATAATTTCGAAGCACAGCTTCGAGGAAAACAGCATCGTATATATTTATCACATCATTTCAAACTACGCGATTTTCTACCAACCATCGTATCGTCCAGCCCCTCGAACCGAAAGTCCTATACAAATTCATTGCTAATCGAATGCAACTTATTCGTCCCGGTTCGCAATTATTTTCTTCTTATTTTATTAGACAGAGTATAGTCGACGAAGGGCCAGAATAGATTTGTCTCTTTTCTCTTGTTCGTTTGGACGTTAGACGCGTATAGAGTGCTCGACGTCTCGGATCATTTTCGAATTACTTCTTCTTTGAATATACGTATCAAGGATCGACCGGTGGGAGTATCGATGAACCTCTGAACAAGAACGCTTAAAGGAATTGACAAACGATGTAGTCACTTTTTTTTTTGTCTTTTTCTTATATATCGTTATCAAGGAGAAAGAAAATTAGTTGGCGATATCGAAAAGTGTTATCGATGCTCGTAAGGTTCAACGAGACGTCGCGTCGTCCTGATACGCGAAAATCTATACTACCATAACGGTGGGATATTACTAGGATTTTATTACTTATTGTCCTCGTTAAAACAGTTCGGTCATTTTTCGCGATTTAATATTCTCCGCGGTGTAACGTAAACGTTAAAACGTATAACGTTTGTCTCTCCAGTTGGTAGAACTTGGAATTTGAAACGACGTTGCTAAAGTTTGACAAACTCGTCGTAGTTTGGTGGATCGATAATCTCATTCCAAGCGCGCGTTGGGTATTCTCTCGTCGTTTCTCTTTGAAGACATTTAAACGTTTACGAAACACGGAAGCATTCGCGCACGGAGGAAAAAGAAATACGCGAGATCCGTTCTGTCAAAGAGTTTCGATGACGATCCGAGCGAGCGAGCGAGCGAGCGAGCAGATAGTCGTCGTCGACGTCGTCGTCGTCAAAGTCAGTTGGTTCGATTCGCTCGGTTGCTTAATCGAGTTCTGCGCGTTACGCCGCGCTGCGCCACGCCGCGCTGCGCTGAGCCGAGCCACTTTCAAGAGTCGTCTTATATCGAAAAGGATATATAACACCAGCGGATGAGCTGTTTCGAAGGAAAAAGACTCTTTGAAAGGTTCGAGGAGGTGGACGATGGCGATCGTCGTCACACGGTGGTAACGCGGTCGACTTCGACGTATCGCACAGAACTGTCGCTGTGTCAGCAGATCACTTCTTTTCCATCGATTATTGCCGTCTCCGAGGAGATGCTCTTCAATCGGTGCTGGGATATCGAACGGCTCGTTCGTTGTCGGCAAATTCGCCATATGACAAGGAAGATCACCGCGAAGATTGTCAGAATGGCTAAAACTCCAAGGGCCAGATGCAACGGTGGTAATTGTAGGAGCATGGAACAATGCGCCAAAGCCTCGTCGTAGCCCGAGGGACAATGGGAGACTCCGTCGCACCACAGGGAAGCGTTTATACACGCGTCCAATTCCGGACATCGTTGTTCGCAGTCTCGAGTCATTTGTAGTCCTGCCGTTGACGTTATTGCTGGCCTACATTAATACGATAGGGTGAATAATAGGATGAAAAATGCTCGGGTATCTATTTCTAGCATGAGGGATAGATCTTTAATACCTTCTGGTAAGTTCGAGCCACGTGACGCCGTATGATTCTGGCTCGGTTATTAGGAACTCTACGGCGATAGTTCTAACAGGATCTCGACCAGGTACTGGGATAAAGTTGGTTCTACCGACGGACCAGCCATCGCTGAAAATTTCCACGACTTGTTGCCTCGAATCGTCTATCGGTTGCGGACATACCGAAGCACGAAGTTTTCCTCCGGTGTGGAAAACGATGCGATTCTTCGTTGAACACTGACTTTTGCCAGTACTCGTCATTATCGAACCGTGCGTTTTCACGTAGAGATATTGTCCCGGAGATGGGTCGATCAGCCAAGGCTGCTTCTCGCAGTTTCTCTGAAAGTCATTAGCGCGAATCATTAACTCGAGCGTATCGTATTACCAAAGTATAAAGGTAAAGAATCGTATAAAATGTAGTACCTCGTCCTCGTCGGTGAGCGGCCATCTGTATTTGATCACTCCCGAAGGTCCTCTTACGCGACGCTTTTGCAAACACGGAGTCGTTTTAACAAAGTCCCAAGTACCCTCGAAGAAGATGTTGTTGTAGTCGTCCAGAGCGTTCATAGACGTTACCGTCAGATGTACTTCAACGATGTTCGAGGTCGATTTAATGTTCATAGGAAGAGAACGATTCGAGCAAAAGCAATCGCGTTGAACGGCAGGTGCGTTAGGCCATGGGAGATCGAGTACCTGCGAGGGTACCAATGGGAGTACGTATTAAGTAGGTTATTAAAATATGAAATTTTCGCCTTCGAACGATATCGACGATGCGAAAATGAATCTGTCGAGAAGAGATTGATTCGTGCGTATCGAAAACTCCGAAATCGAATCTCAGCTTTGAAGCTTTGTTTTGGAAACATTTAGAAACATCTATTTTACGGTCGAGAGAAGATTGGTAAACTTTGTTCGTCAAGACCCGTGTTGGATCTTTGCATCTCTGCGTTGGACACCGAGGACCGACCGACCGACCGACCGACCGACCGACCGGCACTTCGGACTGAGAATGGCAACTCGGAACATTATTCGTGATATCATTCGTGACATTTGGAAAATAAGATTTAAAAGGAACTAGTTAGAGATTAGTTAGAAATGTTTATACTTACTTTGAGGGAGAAATTATCGGATCCGATGCAAAGGAGACGATTGAAATCGGAAGAGGAGACGCTGCGACAGGTTCGGTTGCCGTTGAGAAGTCTGTTGAACCGCAGCTTGACGACCTCGTCGTGTTCACCCTCGAAGCGGTACACGCAGCTGCAAAATCCGTTCCAGGCTGCACTTTCAGCGACTTAATCGAATTTACATGCTTCGTCGGTTACCCAAAGGAACGGACTTTGGATCGATAACTGTGCAGGAAGGTTACGAGAGGAGCATCGCCGATGGATCTTTGTTAATCGGTAAACGAGCCAAGCGATTTTAATCGACCCACATTTATCGATCCTTTTTCTTTTTCCTAAGATTTGTTTGCAAGAGCCGATACACCGATAAAAAATTGCTCGCGATTCGTAAGAGATATTTTATGAGGTAAGCGTTTGCTCTTCTCGTTTGGAAAACGTTCTTGTCGTTATTACGAACAACTTACCTGAGATTTTTCGACCCGCCACGACCAAAGAGAAAAATGTCGCGAGGTCCTTGAAATCTACGATCCGGGTAGGTGTCACGATTTCTGCTGTAGAAAGCGCGCGAGCATGGTCCGCTGCCGTAAGCTTCGCCATCCTGATGGAGATCGACGAACTCGTAGAGAGCTCGGAAGTTGACGGGCCTTCGAGAGAAGAAACATTGAACGCCGCCGCGTTATTATAATAAAAGACTTGGACGATGGAATGGATGCTTTCTGGTGGAAACGATTAACTAGACCGTATGATGCGTCCTCCTGCTTTGTTACTTTTATTCTCTCTCTCTCTCTTTTTTTCTTACGTTCTACCGTAAGAGAGGTAGAACGGTTGAACGCACCATTTCGCGGTATTACAATATAGTATATGAAAAATAAAATGCGGATAACGCTATCGACGATGTTGATCATCGGTAGAAAAATAACGATAATAAACTCACCTCAGAGCGGTAGATTCGATCATGCGCATCTCTATGGTCAAGCTGTTGCTGGAGGATACGAAGCTTTCTCCGAGGGAACAAGGACGACTGACGTTTTGAAGAATTGCATGGTCGCAAGTTCTTGGTACCTTGTCTTTGCAATACCTGGCAAGGAGAGTCGTGTTGTTTGCGGGACGTGCGGCAACTTGCGAATTCGCTTCTCCGAGTTTATCTATGTACCGTTGACGTTCTTTCTCGCTGAACAGATTCCAATAATATACATGTACAAGGGTACACACATGATGTTTGATTACGAGTGTGTATCTCTTTAAATTCAACATAGGTTTAACCACAAAGGAGGACCTACCAAGCTTCGTTGCATTCCCCAAGGGGCATCATTTCTCCGTCCCAAACCATCAAAGTCGTCGAACAATCCTCGTCGGTGCCGGTAGATGCGGTGATGCCAACGTGAAACTTTAAAATCGACAACCAGACGCGAAACTGCGGTTGCGGTGGAGCCGGTGCTGGCCTTCGCCATACCGTGCCAGGACGTTGCTCTGGGAATTTTGGTAAGGGACGTGGAGGCGTAGGACTGGGCAAAGTAGGTCCAGCACCGCGTAAATGATAAAGGCAGCTACTATTTCTCGGTAGAGAATGACGCGGAGATTCTAGTACTCCTCCGCTGTTACCTTTCAACCAAAATTCGCAACGTTTGTTCTTTGCGTAGGTCGGGGAATCGACGTCGACGAATTTCACCTTAGAGAAAGAGAAAGAACGGACTCCATTTACGAAATGAACTTTTTTTTTTTTTCGTTTACTTGATATATCTACCTGGACTTCCAATTGGAATCCGTGTAAGGAACGTTGCGGTGTTGGATGTAGAAAAGTACCGTAAGGGGAGGTTGTGAACTCGACGAGAATTTCTGGTCCGCTACTCGTTGCCTCGGGCACTGGTTCTCCGCCACCGCAAAATTTCAGTATCACCGGATCCCTCGTGGTATAACCATCATAGACCGTCACGTAATCCTAAGAAATATGAAATTCCTTGTTATCTTATCTCTCGATATAAGCTCGCTATCGTAATCTACGAAGAAACAGCTTGCGTCGGTGTGAGACTTTTCAACAAAGTCTCCAGAGTCGTTGAATTTTCTTCTAAAATAACATTTCCATTTCGAAGCGAGACAAGAAAAAGAAATTAACGATTTGAAGAAGTATCGCGAAGATTGGTATGTAAAGTAGGAGGGAGAGGAAACGTTCTCTGTAGGACGGTCACGTAGAATCGTTCTCCATCTCCGTTTCTACTTCCATGTTGATTCCACAAGAGTATCAACTACCTCTGCCTCGAATTTATAACGTTTAATCCAATTTTCGCAGCATCCTTTTACGTACCTGAATGACGTCGCAATCTTGCCAGAGGTGGAGTTCGCGTGGCGGTGACTCGGCTTGCGTCGCTGGTCTGGACCTTACGGCAACCAATTGACCTCTTGGTTGTCCGACCGAAATTAAGGCGTATTTTCCCGGCGGTACCTCATGCTGCCTTACCTGCTCGACATCGAAACCTTACAATCAACCCAATGCAAATGATTAACTTTCTATTTTTATCGTGCTATATTAGTTTCATTTACGTATACGGAAAACATTCGTTTCCTCTTAAATTACTTCAAATTGGCTGTGCTTACGGTATTCAATAGAGTTGAAAAGTTCAACCGAGTCTTTTTTATCAAAAAACATACGTACAAGAGTTTCGGTTCGATACGAATACATATTTAAAAGGTCGACTTTTTCGTTTCTCCTGCTTACTCTCTTACTCGAGCTTTGGACAGACTTACCGCATAGTAACAGGTGAGATTACGCGGATAAAGACCAGGAAAGTTTGGAGATTGCAGTCTGCACTTCTTTTGGTCGCAGTCGCTGAATATTCTGGAGCAGTAAGTGCCAGAGATAAGATCCCCGAGGTACTGCTCCGAGCTCGATTTTGTTGGAATCACTGCGTGTTGTTCGACCATCAGCATCGCCATGGAAGTATTAGCGTATTCAGGGGTCGGCTTATTTTCTATACTCCCCGTTGTCGTCGTAGTCATCGCCGACATCATTGCCGATGTCGTCGTCGTCGTCGTCGTTGTCGTCGTTGTCGTCGTTGTCGTTACCTGCGTCATTCCTGACCACGTGGTATTTTCATTTTATTTCATTTCATTCCATTGGACAATTTGTTGGAAAATCTATGCGCCAAAATATTATGAGTTTCGTACCTACGAAAGGATTTCCGTAGCGTACAACGGCGTCGGATTTTCTGATCATTTTGTACGCCATTCGAAAATCGAAATTAAATGCCTTCTGATCCTTGCTGAGTCGGAGAAGTTTGAGAGTTATAGAAACGCTAGACGTCTCGCTGTAGTAAATGGCTGGATCTCTCGTCGTGCCGCACCAAAGTCCTCCTACGTCGGGACGTTCCGCTTCCGAGATTTGCAACGATCCGTCCGGGCATCCTTCCGCGGTGAATGAAACGAATTTGCCCAGGGTAAAGCTGTCAAAGTTGAGCTGCGAAAGGAACGAGGAAGACTACTTAACTTCATGCCGCGGATCGATGTAACACTCGATATTCGACGCGTTATTAAAAAATTCCTCAAAATTCAGTAGAACAAGATTATTGTAGGACGAGGACGAGGACGAGGACGAGGACGAGAACGAGGATGTTAGGTTACACGTCCGTGGAACGTTTAATTTCGATCGATGAAGCGAATTCGCTGACGCAAACGTCCTGAGCTATGCGCACCGTCCTCGCGTACACTCCATTCGAATAGTTGGGGTACTTTGTTACGCTTGCTTTAACAAGCGTGAAACTTTGTCCTATCGTATTTTGTCTTAAATTGTTCGTGTTAGTTAACGCTACGTGCTCTAAATGCTTTCTCCCTTTCTTCCTGTTGCATTACATTTATTTTCCCATATATCAATGTCTTTTCTCCTCACCTGTATTATATCCCCGAGATCACCGCCGGGTGCGCTAAAGGTAAGTTTGCAAATGTAAGGCACCTTGTCTTCCTTCGGTCGATGCAATTCCAAACTGTAGGTTTTTCCTACATCGCCAAAGTACGTTTTGTTGCAGGCTGTAAAAAGACAAGAATTTGATATTGAAAAAGATTGAAAGTTCTCTCTCTTTCTCCCTCTCTCTCTCTCTCTCTCTCTGTCTCTCTCGATCGCATTATTTCGCGGTTGAATTTTCTATCCAAGTTGTACGTGGCTCTCGTATATACCTATACACCCACTCTCGCACTGAATTTATAACGAAGAAAACGCGCGAAGAAGTTTATTCCGCCACTCTATGAGATTAGATACGTTCGTGCTTGAGAATCCCAATGTGTTCGTCCATTATACATATTATATCGTAACCATCTATAAATGCAGTTTGTCGACTTTTTAATTAGTTATATCAAGTCTGACGATGTGGACGTACTTTGGGAACAAATAGATACGTTATCGGAAACGGATCGGCAATGGAGCACGATTAAGCTAATAGAGAATTTGCGTTTTGTTCGATCGATGTAATCTGTGGTTCGGCTTTTCACAGGATGCCAGACGAATAGAGAAACGTTTCGTTCTCGATGATCGAGTTGCTTTGGCTTCGGCCATCGTACCTATATTCCAAGCTCCGAGTTGTTAGCGATATCGCATCGCGTCAAGTCGCGTCGATTCGTTGAAGGGCTTCGCAGGCTAGTCGTGACCAAGCCCTCGAGGCTTCCTTCATCGAAAGCGAACTACGACGTCCTGCCTACCGAATGCACAATGGAATTTCTAATCAACGACCTAATTCTAACTCTTAATTAGAAGTAGGCGTTAGCAACGGTAGTTGTTAGCGAACCTAGCCGGATGTTTCATTCGAGCGTCCCTTCGATCCCTTCGAATAATAATCGAACGAGATCCAACGGAGCACGTACTTACTTACGATCGTCCACTTCACTGCGTCTTTTACTACAATATAAATCTTGAAAATTCCTACGGATCTTGGGAATATTTCTCAAAGGAAAGACGACGACGACGACGACGACGACGACGACGAGTACCCAATAAATCTAAGATGTCCGTTTCATTGAATTATGAGAGATATGGATCGGCTCGTGGATAGAATGTTTGCGTTTCCATGAGTTTGACTAATGGCAAAAGGGTCGATGAAATTCTTCAAAAATAACCCCTTTTTATTTATTTATCCGATCTTTGTTGTCGTTTCTCTTATTTTGACAATTTTGACAATTTGTCACGAATCAACGTGTAAAAAGGTTCAATAACATATTCGCGGTAGAGAAATTCTATGCAATGAAGTTTTCAGAGAGGATAGGTCCTTTTGTGTTGCAAGTCGTAGCGGTTTATACTACTCTGACGCGTCGCCGAGGGCGTGCAAATCTGCAAAGCAAAAGCCAGAGAGAGAGAGAGAGAGAGAGAGAGAGAAAGTTGCAAAATTCCGAAAAGATACATTCCGACGGATGCAGTATTCGAGAATCGTCGTTACAGTTGTAAGTCATGTCTTTCCTTGCTGTTGTCTCACACAAGCGCAAAGCTTGTGCGCCATGGAAACAACAGGATACGAGAAACGTCCGAGCGAAGGATTTTTATTGCTTGCCGCGGGCTCCTAGTCGTCGCTTGCTCGTCGACTAAATCTATCGATCGTGCTTTGTGTCGTATTTCCGAAAAAAACCTACCTAGGTGTATGCACACGCGTATTGCGAATCGACTATTTATAAAGGGTATCTATAAAAGTATCAAAAAAAAAAAAAAAGCAAGAAAATGAAATATGCCATGTGTAGGCAAACCTATGGGCAAACGGAAACTGCGCGTTATCGTCGCTGACATGAACGATTAATTCGATCCAATTCCAATTGGAGAATGAATGGACAAGAATTTCGTTCTTCTGCTAGTACATTTTACCTCCAAATCCTACACGCAATTCTACACGCAATCCTACACGCGAGCATTCTTTCACAATTTTTCTTCGAAAATATCTAATATCTAGATACGTAGGTAGGTATAACACGCAGACGTATACATTGGATCCTGAAAGAAACATGGGCGAAAGGAAAAAAGTAAAAACGTAAATTCACGCGGGTTTTCTTCCTAATCCAAAGGTTTTATAGAATTTATAGTACGCGGTCGTTGGCTTTTCATATTTATCGTAAAAGCGAAAGGAAAATACGAAGGGGATGAATTTGACGCGTTACACGTTACATTCGATTCCCTTTCCACATACTTTCCACACACTTTCCACGTATATACACTGACAAAAGTACTGCATTATTTAGTATATTTTTTTTTTCTTCTACAACTGCTAGGTACGCGATGTCGCGCAAAACACTGGCAAAACTTTTCAACTTGGACTCCTTTCCGCTTCACATAATTCATGCACGCGGATGCGATTATTACGTTGGATTTATCGTACAGTTTTCAATCATTTTGTTTCCGATGCAATTCAATAAGTTTACAATAATAGGGGGTATTACGAATAAGTACAACAATACACGCAGCCATACGGTCCAATGATCCAAGTTAACTAAAGATAGGAAGGACTTTTTGTTTGCAGTTGGAACGACTGGAAATTGTAATGTTTGCTTTAGCGCAATCGCGACTTGTGCAATTTACAGGAAAGGAGGAGGACTCTTCTCGGGGTTGCTTTTCAACGCGTGCGTAGACAGCCTGACGAAGAATGCTCGGTGAAAGCGAGCGAATATCCTTTTCAATGGGCCGACGAGTGCCCAGAGGCCTCTCTCTTTCTCTTTCTCTTTTTCTTTTTCTTTTCTCCTCTTCATTCAGCATCCCTTACTTTTTTCTACCTTTTACATCCTCACCCACGTGATCTCCACGATGCTCGCGAGATATTCGTTCGCCACGTTTTCACGTTTTTTCTATACTCTTTCGCTCTTTCGTTTCTTGTTGCGTAGCATCTAGGTCACGAGATATACCAAAAAAAAAAAAAAAAAAAAAAAAAAGACAATTATTTCAAAGTCCAAAACAAAAAAGATGAAATATTACAACGAAACGAATTTTCTTCACCTGTATTCGACTATGATTATTTCTATCTCTACTAAAGAGTCTTACTTTAGTTAGTAAGAATGTCATAGATTTTAAATGCACCGAATAATACGGCGTTACGCTCATCCGCAAGAGATTATCTGTAAAACTCGTTTTGAAGGAAGATTACGTTTGTAGCCAGTTGCTGTCGTACACTCGTGTCTCCTCTTTCATACGTATCGTCAAATTGATAAAATAACTGGAGAAAAGGCAAGTGAATTTTATCGATTTACGCTTATCGCGTAATCGCCTTTTACCTTTGAAATATTTCGCCAAATATTTCGAAATAAACGGTTCAAAGTGTGCTTTTCTTTTTTTTTCTTTCTTGTTAAATGAAAAAAGAAAAAAACAGAAATTTCAAATACATCGATAATTATCGCGCGTAAACAATGTCGGTAAAAAAAAAAAGATAGGAAGAAAATCAAAGAGGATTTGGAAATACCGACGGAGCAAAGAAACGGTGAAAGTGAGTAATAGTGGGTGGTGAAGGGTGGGGGGTAGAAGCAGGGAGCTGGATACTACGTGTTTCAAGTTGTACTTTAAAACTTGAGATTGAAGCATCGTTTCTCATTTATTTGCACCACGCGAGAACAAAGGCGCAAAGCCAGCGGGTAAATTCAATCCAACATTTTATGGTATCGTATTCTGCATTCCAAAGAGATTGCAATTTTTTTCACTAAATTCTATTTTTGTCCTGTTGCTTATTTATTTTTATTTTTTTTTTTCTTGGCAAATAGCTTAACGAGATAACCTGTCATCCTCGCCCTCGTCGTCGTCGTCGTCGTCGTCGTCGCTTTGTTGATTCCTACTTTGCGAGTAATAACTAATGTAATGACGACGAGAAATAAACGCGATAAGGTAATAATCAACTAAACAAAGTGTTCTTTGATATATAAACTAGATTAGTAGGATAATCTTATTGTTTTGGTTAGATTAGAAATAATATGGAGGGCGAAGGAATACCGTACGACGATCCACGCTTCGTGGAAATTCTGGAAGCCTGTTTGCGCGTGGAAATTGGCACTTACAAAGAGTCATACGACAGTAAGAAATAATTCGACTTCTTTGGAGATAACATTATTGTCCAAGTCGCGCATTAAAATTGACGTGAAATATTGTCACACTTGTTTTTTTCTTTTCGCAGAAACTCAGGCTGAAATAAAGAAGATAAAAAGAAACGTTCTAATGAAGTTAGAGAGGAGAAAGGAGCTTAAGATAAAGATAAAAGATGCCGAAGACGTAATATCGATGTTGAACCTTGCTTTTCAAAGGTACGTCATTGAAAAATAAATGAACCATTATTACTTATTACACCTTTTTATTCGTTGTCAGATTGCGAAAAGAATCGAAAGAAACTAAGCAAAAGATCGATTTCATCGAAGCGAATGTCGACCATCGTTCCAAATTAATGTTGCTAGAGATTCAACGATACGAAAACATTCTACAAGAATATCAGACAACTTGGCAAGCTTATCGCGTTAGTAACTTTACTCCTATTTTAAACCATACTATCTTGATCTTATTGTTTTCTCTCATGTTTGATATCGATGACAGGCCGAATACGAAGAATTTCCTTTGGCTAAAAAACGTAACGAGGCAGAAGTCCATTTGAAGAAGATTACCATCGAAAAAATGATTCTCGAATTTAAGATAAAAGATTTGGAAAGGAAAATCGAGATGGAAAAGAGGATCGATGAAATTAGGATGAGATTTAAAATAATAGAATTTGTTAAAGCAATGAAAAATAATGAGAAATTGGAGCGAAGATTAGTCGAGTTGAAGAACAAAATCGATTGCTTAAAGAAGCAACAACATTCGAACGAATTGGAGGTCTTTACGTGAAATCATTTCTTAACGATATAATACAGAGACTTTTTTATTATTCTAATATATATTTTTATATGGTCGCAGTTAAAATCTTTGGACAAACAAGAAGAGGAAGCAAAGAAAAAACGAGCGATGAAATTATTGGAAATGCCCCCGCCGAAAATCAATTTGTCACGATTACGGTTAAATTATTCGCGCAATTGGAAGGATTGGGAATTTAAAAAACAATCGTCGCATATTGATGCTGGTATCGTCTTTGACTTGCTATAATGTACGCACGAATAGGATTGTTTGAAAATGATTCGGTTTGTTTTTTAGATTCAATATCGGTTAATACGATCGCTTTGGAAGAGATGTGCATAACAGATGAAACTCTCGATGGTACGTCGAAAAAAAATGATTGGACAAACCATGGAACAAACGATGAAAAACGATCAACAACGATCAAAAAGATTACCACAGAGAAGTCGTTTACGGCAGTAGCAACGCCTTTGCAAAAGATTCACAATAAGAATACATTATCCTTTTCGAGCAATTCCGGATCGATCGCAAAACAAACGAACTTTGAAGAAAAGAATGATAGTCGATATACGACGCCAATGTGTGTAGAAGAAGAATGCTTAGCTAATTACAACAGTGGAAGTAATCGATTCCCGAACGATACATGCGAACCCAAGAGGATGAAATTGATGCACAATGATGACGAAAATATTGATTCGGAAGTATTGGAAACTCCGAAAAAATCTACTCCCTGTCCACGAGTTACAAAAATCGAGAAAGTGCAATACGGTATCACGCCTTCGATAAAACGTAAAAATACTTTTAACTTTTCGAATAATTTTGATTACGAAACAAATGCGAGTCGTGCGTCTTCTTTCACGTTAAACGAAGCTTTGATGATCAAAGGTATTTGTTAGTTTTTTATTCTCTTTTAATGAATACCGATTAAATCAGTACTTCATTTATTGTATTAATCGTCTTTAGACTTAAACGCTTCGAGATCTATACAGCCTTCCATGTACGACGACAACTCGAGAAACTTTCAAATATCCGATTGCGAAAATGTTTCAAATTTAGGCGATTTCGCTGTAAATGCGGATTCCATTGATGAGGTTTGCGAGAAAAAGGAGAAAAAAACGTTGCAAGAAGAGACACCTCGTAAGTATATTTATGTGTGCAATATGCATACAGAAGTACATCGATAATCATCTTTTTTCGTAGGTTTCAATTTCTCCGATCTGTTGAAAATGAAGGCCGATAATAATTTTCGTATCTTTTAAGGTACTACTGCCTATTTTCTTTTCTATTTCTTTTTCTATTTCACAATGATATGTTTTATTTAGTTATTTTCCTATCGAAAGGTTATCGTTATGTTCAATTGAATTATTAATAAACATAAGTATAAATGTAAGAGATATCAAACAGAGTGTTTATTAAGAGAGAAGAAAAATTCCATTTGCCAGAGTCCCTATGCGAGCACCGACCATATTAAGTTTCGCTATCGAATAAAGTAATACGATATATCTTACGTAAACTTGGATATAACTCAATGTACAAGTGATACGTATTATTTTATGAGACATTCGATACTCGTCGAAATACAGGAATTGTGTGTTGATATTGCTATGATTACTTATTAATGCGATCGATGGGTTTTGTTTTTTTTTTTTTTACATACAAGTGGTGTCGAAAGAAATGCTTCGTTAAATATGGAAAAGATCGATTCGTTGTAAGACGAACTAGTAAACCAACCAACTGTTGTCCTCTCCTTTTTTTCCTTTTCTTTTCTCGCAGAAGCTAGTAGGAGCAAGTTCTTTTGACCGATGTTCCCTGAGCCGGAAGCGATCGATTTAATCGAGTCGATGATCCAAGGGAAAACGCCAAATATCCCATCTCTTATAGTACTTTATTCCACCCTTTTTTTTTATACACCCTTACGTAAGAAATTACGTAATAACTTTTTGCAGAATATTTAATAGACCGTTTAGACATTAGCTCTCGAATCGTACGGTTAGAGCTCCGTTGAAGCACCAGTCTACCATTCGTTGGAAAGTTAGCAACTGCCGCAGCGATTAAAATGTAACAGACGTACGAGTGGTACGAGGATATTCCAGGCAGCGTCGCATAAACTTTACTGCAATATCCAAAGGTTAACTCTCCCGGCGATGTATTTGAAAACGTGACGTTATCTTTGCACGTTGCAACGTCCAAACAATTTCGCAATCGCGAAACATTTTTCAAAAATACTTCCAAATTTACGACAATGTAACATAGTGCGAGTTAATTAGTGGTTGCACATAAGTAACATAACGAACATCCTAGCAAAAGCCTGTAGATTAAATTGCATAGGACGACATTGCCGACGGCCGCAGCAAACGCATTCGCTAAATTTGCTGCAACGTTTTATCGCTACGATGCCGACGGAACGCTGCTGCTATCCTCAGATATTGAAGCAAGTTTATTTTCTTACCAAGTCTGCTCTCTTCTCTCCTCACGACTCATGAATTTTTGGCAAATCCTTCCACAAATTCCAAGCGTCGTCGAGTGTATCGAATAGACGACTTTTTACATAATTTCTAATTAAAATTGATCTATTACTTTGAAAGGAAAAGTATATATCGTGTTCATTGGGGAGATTAAATTTCGAGAACAAAGTTTCAGTTGGGAATAGGAAAGATCGGTGCATCGAAGCGTACGAGCATTGTTACCGGAAGACATTGTTTAACGTACCGCTTTGCTGCGTTGGAAGGAAAAGGTGCTTTGCTAGGAGAGATGACGAAGGGACGACTAAGGGACGACTAAGGGACGACTAAGGGACGAAGAAAAGCACGGTCAAACCGACCTCCATTTTATCACGATCTGTCGATAACAAGGCCATTCGAGCAAAGAAAACGTCCATCGTCTTTTACAAATAGCTCGATTTTGTGCTTTGGATGGAAAATGGGACAACAAAAAATGGCTCTACATTCGTCTTAAGGGTGGCTGCTGCGTAGTTGATTTTTCTTCGTCAATTAAGCTCGTAGATATAATAAGCGGGAAGGAGAATATTCGTTCGATGTCGTTTTGGGCAACGACGCGTTCGTTTCTACTTTGTAAGCGAGCACAACAATCCCATTAGTAGCATCGTCGGTGCATTACCAGAGGGACGCGTCGCGTCGCGTCGCGTCACTTCGCGTCGGGTCGCGTCGCTCGTCCAGAAACCGCGAGCGGAGGTTAAATCGCGTGGAACCTCGTTTCACAACGGCCTGCAGATTCGAATTATTTACGGTAAATGGTAGAACGATGTTACCGAACGAATTCGCTTTGTTCGATCGCATTTACACAACGAACCGGATGACAAATGCATAAATTAAATGGAAAAATTCATTTTCTAGGTTGTACAGAATTTTAAGAATCAGAATCTTAAGGGCAAATCCCCGTTGTTATAATACCTTAGATCAGTCTTGGTCATATTTAATAAACTCCAAATTGTTTCGATCGGGAAAGTTTTATAACAAGGAAGGAATATCGAAATGCGATACGAAAGTTGCCTATATTAAATACCAATTGCGGTTTTGTAATAAATAATTAATAAAAAGAAGACGCGTTGTATGAATTTCGTTTGGTCGGAATTTATAGCGGTTCAACAATGCCGCAAATCATAAATGGAATTCTCATTAACGGAAAATGGCAACGCGCAGTTCTGTAATAAAATTCACCTTTACAAATGATATTCGTTAATAATCATTATCATTGTGATTATATCCGAAATCAAAGCTTCCGTACATTTTGTTTCGAAGATTCGAATGAAATGTAGAAAAGATAGAAAAGAATAATTGATCTTCTAATCTAGGTGTTGGGTAGTAAACATCGTTTAAGGAGAAGGATTAATTCGTAAAGTAATTACTCGGTTCGATCGTTCTTGCGAAAATAATGAAGAAAGTTTGAAAGTTTCGCTGATAGGCTTAGGATACGTTCTAGAGCAGCTCGTTCCTTTTTATTCCTGTTGAAAATTAAGGATCGAATGGAATATGAAAGAATGGCTTGGTACTTGAACGGGCATGCAAAATCGATGAACGTATGAATATTAACGCTTTCGCATTGCCGTCCTCCGGTATTTGCATAAACCGATACGTTCGCCTAATGTTTTTTTCTTTCTTTTTTTTTTTTGCAAAAAAAAGAGGAAAAGAAGAAAAGACCATGCTAGGTTGGTCATACTAGGTTGGTAGGTTGGTATGTCGATATCGCGTATCGATAACTCACGCGAACATTGACGGACTTCGTCGCTTCCGTCTCCGCAGTCGTCGACGACGTTGCAAACCTTGTTCAGGGGGACGCAATGGCCGTTGTTGCATTGAAATTCGCTTCTCCGGCAGGAAAGGACCGCCGTCGCCATTAGAACGCAGGAACAAATCAGCCAGTGGACGTCTGAAAAGAAGAAGAAAATAGGATTTTAAAGGATCGTGACATTTGGCAGCAACGCGAGAGGTGATGTACGTTTTTAGAGTAATGAAAGCGTTCATTCTAAAACGAGCATTAGCGTATTGTTCGAATTCACGAGTACTACACTTTTGGTTTTATTTCGTCTCCGAGGTCCGGCTTTCGTCCGCGACCTCGCCACAAGAGCACCGCTGCCGTTCCTTTTCATTCCTCTCGCGCGTTATTCTAGTCTTTTTATTAGACGTTACATTTGTAGGAAAAAAAGAAAAATACACGGCGACCTCGTTTAAAGATTCGCCTACTTTCGCCACTGGTGGAGCCGATATTACTCGGCTTGCTTGAGTAATTGCGTTGATCCGCTTGTTTTTTTTTTTTTAATTCCACTAATAATGTTCAATTAAAGAAACGCAAGCATAATGCTCGGTAACAATGGCGAAGGTTGGCAAGCTTCCACTGGCTTCCACATGGAATATATCGATCCGATTCGTATCGAGTTAACGCACGGCGCCGATAAATTCGACGTAGCCGTTATTACCGTGACCGGTAATAAGTCACGGGACGAACGGTAATAAGCGGTGTCGCGTATGCCATTCAACTCTGAAACGTCCATGATCATTCCGTTCATTTTCTCGGCTGGTTCGCTATTTAACGCGTCGTTTCCATATCGATAACGTAGAAATCACCTTAAATCCTTGCTAATGTTAGGTAGTAAGCTATCGAAAAACTAATGCATCCTACTACAACTTTCCTACTCGAAAGTATCGACAATCGTCCAGCAGCCAGCAGATGAGGAGGAAAAATTTGTTGTCAACCTTTGCGAACTCGCGACGGAGAAATATCTTTTGTTAGGTTGAGAAGTATCGAGTTACAGTCTATTCCGTGCGACTAGCGTAAGGCTTTGCGCTTTCTATTCGCGAAGAAATGAAATTGAAACCCGTTGGTGAATATCTCGTTTTCAAGATCCATCTCTCCAGGAACAGGATCTACATGTTTATAAGTTTTTTTCAATGTACTTTGATAAATAGGAAATTGCAGTTAGTCGAAATGAAATGTTGTCATTGTTCCATAGATGTCAAAACTCTGGCTAGTCAGCAGAGTTCATTGAAGGGCTACAGCAATTGGTTGGAAAGTCCGAGCATTCCGGTATCTAAGGATAAGGAGGTGAAGAGGAAGATAGATGGAGCGAATTGTCGATTGAAAAGCTCGTCGTTGGAATATCCGGAGGCGTCGGACTGAACTCGAGTACTCGCAAGTATTACATAGATATCGATTGCAGTCCTTCTCAGGTTACGATGAGATTCTTCTGTCAGCGATGTACCAGTCAAATTTTCTTCGCTTTCGCTTTGCCAATTTGTATTTGCTATACCGAATTATGTAGATGAGAAACTCAATTGAAAAGCTTCATCTATCTCGTCTATCTCGTCTACCTACGTACCTACGTACCCTAGAATCGTAACGTTGAATTTCGTAACTTTGTCCCGTGTTTTTGTTTTCTGTTGTTTCGTTTTTTGATTATTTTCTTTTCCTTCGCTTTTGTTCGCGTTATAGATAATAGTAAAGTAAAAAAAAGGAAAATGTGGTGGAACAACAAAAGTCTCCAGAGGGAAAGCTTGAAAAGGTAACGGGCTTTTTAACTGGGAAATATTTTTTTCCTATTTCTCCTCTCGTCTTCCTTTACTTTGCAGATTTCGCTCAAGAATAATGATTTTCACAGTCGTGGAATCGTGGCAACCGCATATCGGTTCGTCGAAAAGAAAGCTCGTCGTGCCGAGCGATAATGGCTTTCTGAAACAGCTTTCCTCCGGCTTTCTTTCGACTTTCGCGTTTCGGAAAATTCCCATCGCAAATAAAAGGAATCCCCGTAGGAGGTCGATATAATGAGACACGTTCCACGTTTTTCTTCATTTCTATTCTCCAAAGTTATCGAGTACTTTGCTAATTTATAACGAATCGCAAGTACAAAAGCAGTTGTAACGACAATCACAGGGATATTATTATTCTATCGAATTAATTGAACAACAATTAATGTACAAATGATGAATGTTTCAATGATTTTATTAACAAATTTGCCAAGGCAACCATAGCCTTCCATTATAACCTTTCGGACGGTAGCTTTTATCTCTTGCTACCGGTAGAGCCTATTAAATCTTTTAAATGAAATCTATTAAATTTTTCATAAAAAATTTGATGGAATAAAATCGCGTAGGTTCGAAGTAAGAATTCCATTAACTAGGTATGACATTTGTAGAGAAAAATAATAGTTCTCATCTATTTGGTGGTGGTGGGTGGTTGGTTGGTTGGTTGGTTGGTTGGTAGGTCCTGCATCATCGTGATTTCTGTTTTGGCAAAATGCCCACGATGTCCCTGGCAGCAACTGAAAATCGGTCGTGTGGATTAAGGTCTCGGTTAAAAAATCTACTGCACTCCGCTAATTAAAGAAAAATCTATAATTTAGCGTTGTTTATTCGCTCGGCGAAAAGTGAAGTTTGCAAATATCCAAAAAGATACACCGAAACTCGTGGTTTTCGTTTGGTTGCGTGGTTGCGCCTAACGAAGTGGGTGCTAAGGATAATAAAATTCCAAGATGTCGACAAGGTGTCATTAGAATCACGGGCGACGGTACCTCGAGAGCGATGAGAGCGAACAGGTTGAAGGTAGGAACGAAGGAATGGAATGGAAAGGAAAGAGGAAGAGTCAAGAAGAGCCTCATTAATAATGCAAGTAGGGGCTCGATGTCGACCGACGCGAGACACATTTTCTAATTATTTTCCTCGATTCGAAAGATAAAAGAAGTCTACCAGCTTAAAGCGCTCTCTCTCTCTCTCTCTCTCTCTCTCTCGATCGATTTTTCGGCAAAAACAAAATGTGAAAGTTTTCAATTCCACGTGTCCCTGCCTTCGAATGCACTCTAACAATTACTTGATGTTTGTAAGACGGGGAGGATCGTTTACAAAAGCCGGAAATTGATTTCAATCTTGAGCCAAACTCGCGCAAAGGGTTGTTGTTTCGTAAACATCCCTACAATGAAGTAGTAGGCTCGCGAAGCTTGTATTTTGTTTTCACCCTGTGAAAAAGTCTATCTCGAATTGGCGATCACGTTCGTTCCATAACGTGCCCGCATTGTGTGCGTATCAGGTAGGGGCTCTCTGTGATTGTAAAGTTCGATTAATCGTTATCGGCTATCAGTGTCACGTTCGTTCGAGTTTACGCTAATAATGTTTCGCGCATAAATGAAAAAAAGTCAAAGGTTGGCAATCTCTCTCTCTCTCTCTCTCTCTTTTGTCAAGTTGCTTCGGCCCAAAAATCACGAGACTCTTCGTTATTTCCTTTCCCAATATCAGCCGATAAATCGTTCCGAAATTGGAAGAAAACTCGAAGAAAGAAGGACGAAAGTAAAGGAAAAAGTTTCGATGCAATCTCGAAACGCTTTCGTCTCGTCGTCCTTTTCCAAGAACTTGGATTTATCGACGCATCGCTAGATCTTCCTCCGAGAGCTTTTATCACTTCCATTTTCCCATCTCGCTCTCGCGTCTTTTATCCAACAAAAAAAAAAAGAAAAAAAAGGATCGACCTGTCATAGTCGATCATTCTTTGCACATCAAATTTTCTACCCAACCACTTTATTAATCGCAAGCTCTTTACTTTTACCAGTGTCCGAAAAAAGCGAGATAATATGGAAATTCCTACTAAACCCGATCCTCCCTTTATAGTAGAATATCGGAGATAGAGATAGAATAATGGAGAACCGTAGGTAATTAAAGCTCGTCCAATTAGGTCCCCCTAATAGATATCCTAAGCAGATAAACCAAAGTCTTTTCTTTTTTCGCCACTTTCTCTCGCTAAAATGAACGCTTGTAGTTGCGCGAACTCTTTGCGGAGGAGGAATCGTTAACCGTTGATTTTGGCGGAGAAAAAAAAATTGATGAGGAATGGCGAATGGAGCGAAAAGGAGAGAAAAAGTGCGAGAAGTAGGTCGGAAGTCCGTGGTAAAACGCTTGGCGCTCCGGCTTTCTTACTTTTCTTCCGAGTTCAAGGGAGGGAGGGAGGGAGGGAGAGAGAGAGAGAGAGAGAGAGAGAGAGAGAGAGAGAGCAAAGCCTAAGGGTCTGGGAGGTTCGAGCAGTGTCTAAAAATAAGTAAATCGATAAGACAATATTACGTAGCTTCCTCTCGGATATACCTTTTAAGAAGAATAATGGAGTAAAGAAGGTAGAGAAAGACGAGAAGATTCAGAGGCGAAAGGGTGACAATACGGAAAGACTCTCTCTCTTTCTCTCTCTCTCTCTCTCTCTCTCTCTCTCTCTCTCCCTCTTTCTTTTGAATTTTTTTTTCTTTGATTGATCAATCGAACGAGAGCGCGTTGCGGACGGTTCGTTGCACTCGATATCCGGAAAAAATAGGAACAAACGCCAGCATTATTTGTTTCTAATATCCTAGAGTTAACGTTTATTCGCGTGTTTTATCAAGCAACATCATTTTAATTTGCGTTAATCGTGAAATGGCATCCAAGGAGAGATCCCGATCACGATGACTGTGTTCTTCTTCTCTGGTTTTCGATCGAATGCGATTAGACATTCCAAGAGAGAGAGAGAGAGAGAGAGACGTGGACCTTGACGCAACCATGCGTCATTTTGAAGTTGGGTCAAAGCGTCGCACGTCCCCTCGCGTTGCCCATGAAAAATTCATCCCCTCGTTGTGAATACAAATCGAGCCATTAAGTTTGAAAGTGCACTCGGCGGCCTGCTTGCGAACACGCACTCGCGTATCGCATAATCGCGGTAATCGACGGACAAAACGTTTAAGCTTGAAGAAAGGAAAATATTGTAGTACACAGGTACGTATTAGAATATTTCACGCGGATTCGATTTCACCTATTCGATCAGATAATCGTCATTACGTTGCTTTGATAACGAAACCGGATCGTAGTGCGTGTGTACAACCTTATGTAGAACGTAGTACGAATTAATAGGTACCATTGGATCCCCGAGCAAAGCCACAAGTTTGCTGGTACTCGCGCGGGATAATAGAGGGTAATGCAAGTGAGTATAATCGATTAATGCATTTGGCAACGCGTCCACGTTCATTACATTCTCCTATATCTCGTCATCGAGAGAGGGATGGAAAGTAAAACGTAATTACTGAAAACGATACTTCGATGTTCCATTTAAATGGCACGTTATCGCGCATTTATCAAATGTTATTGATCTCGACAGGGGAGGATGATATCGAAGAAAGGATCCAGTGATCGGGGATTCGGGTGTTATAGCAGTTATTAAAGGGAGTAAGAA
Organism: Polistes dominula; assembly: GCF_049000335.1. Taxonomy (NCBI): domain Eukaryota; kingdom Metazoa; phylum Arthropoda; class Insecta; order Hymenoptera; family Vespidae; genus Polistes; species Polistes dominula. The sequence goes on from NW_028301147.1 coordinate 183,327, forward strand.
GCGCTCGATCAACGTCAAAGTCGCTTTCCGATTAATCGAGAGATTAATAGGTCCGTCCGTTCGAGCGCGTAACTTCGTTTCGGATTTTGCAGGTAGGTAGATAGGTACACGTGGATTGCTTTGGGAGATGTCGCAGGGTTGTCGCATGGTTGTCGCAGGTTTGTCGCGGGCTTGTCGCGGGCTTGTCGCGGGTGGTCCGGATAACGCGCTGTGGGACGCACTCGCGTGTAATTGATTTATGTCCTTGGAAGCTCGGTCGCGTGTACAAGACAGTACGAAATCCTATTGGAGAGCAGCAGCAGGAATCTAGGCGAGGGCTCGTCGAAGGGCTCGTCGAAGGGCTCGTCGAAGGGCTCGTCGAAGGGCTCGTAGAAGGGCTCGTAGAAGGGCTCGTAGAAGGGCTCCGAGTACGCCAGGCGTCCACAACTAGCACGAGTACTTCTACCTTTCCGCTTCGATATTCCGATCTCTCTCATTCATTAGCATCGCGTACCCTTCCCAACATGGATCGCTTAACGAGCACGAGAATCTATTCGATACGCGCGGCTCGATACCTTCCTGTTGACCAACCAATTTCAAGAGCTCCATCGAGGGCTCGATATAAAACGTTCGGAAAGCTGCCAGAATCTGAAGCAGAGGCTCTCCCTGCACGTTGCTTCGTCGAGTGGAATTTGTCATTGTAATTTAACTCCAATGATGCTCGTTCTACGGAGGCCAAAAAAACCCCTCGTTAATCATAAAAGCGTGTGCGTTGTCTCTGTATTATTAATTATTTTAGCGACTTTTATCGGAATCGCATTTAACGATTCTAATTTGTAATAGGTTCGATGGAAAATCGACGGGTGCGCTTAAATCGAAACGCTCCCTCGCGTCAAAGATGAGATTTTGCCGCAAATGAGAGAAGCTTGTCTCTCGAGATAGATAGAGTTTTGCATGATTAATCGATACGCGCAAAGATAAACGAACGCGTTCAACTAGGGGAGGATTTCTTCTTGTCGATAAAGGGGAGAACCTTGACAAATCGCGAATAAACTTTCCAACCAGTTCATATTGTACAAGGTGTCAGAAGAAAACTTTCTGCGAATCAATTAATTCCAGACGTCCGAAATATCTTTGAAAATTGTAATAACGTCGATGGTAAAAAAAAAGTTGTGTAACTCTCGTTGAAAAAGCTTCGAGTACTCTTTTACCCCCTTTCTAGACCTTTTTCGATCCTCTTACCGAATATTACCACACAGAGGGATTCAATTTTACGGATATAAACGACGAACGTTGTAAATAAGGCTCTTCTCTTTATCCACCGACGATACTGTCATTCTTTAGTTACAAAAATCAAAGTGAGATAGAACAGGAAAACGAATTATTCCAGACTAAAAGGAGACTTTTGTTAATGTTTATCAGGAACGACGACAACGACGACAACGACGACGACGACGACGACGACGACGACGACGACGACGACGACGACAGGCTGACGTCTGACTGGTTGTACCTTTTGTCGCCTATCACGTCCCGGGAAGATTCGAGTAGGGTTAATTGGAATAATTATGGCGGAGTCACGTAGCACGGCTTTTTCTCGGTCTTTTACTCCCCTGAATGTTGTCCTCTCGCCGCAATTTACACGGAAGGCCGAACGCGTAAGCATCCCCGCTATTCGAACGAGGAATAAGTAATTGGATCCGATTTAATGCGTTCGTTCATCCACGAGTGTCTCTCTCTCTCTCTGCCAAAACTAACTGGAAAACAGAAATCCTTGTAACTTGGGAGTACTTAAACGAGCCGTGTAATATTCGCGCTTTTCCACCGTGTAATTTTATTTTACAATTTTACATCTAGCTAGGAAATAAACTAGACAAAATCAAGGAGTCCCACGCTTTCCATGAATTTTCTCATTGGCAAGCCCATCCGTTAATTTGAAAGCTCTTTAGATAATTAAAAGCTCGATCGTACGTCCTTGTGAAAGAAAAAGAACAGTCCTTTTAGAGAGAGAGAGAGAGAGAGAGAGAGAGCCACTTAATAGAATATACGCGTGTAGGAGGTTGAAATAAAAAGCAAAGGGAATAAGACGACGAGCTCGCGGTACGCCGCGAGTTTCTTCTTTGATTTTTTTCCCAAGTAGCGCACCTGTAGGCCAGCCAGAAAGAGCAAAGGAGGGTCGAAGCCAGACGATTTATGGCCTCGAAACTCGTTTCAATATCTTTTCCCTTGGCCGAGGACCTTTTTTTCTTCTCGCAGCTCGTACTAAAGTAAAACTTTAGCCAATAAATAGGAAGAAAGTACGCTTCGTCGCGAGAAACTCGTATCGATCGTAAAGTTCCTAGCGTTGATTCGTATAATTAGCTGAGAAAGTCCGCCGCGTACTTTTTTGTCACGTTTATGAATCAACCGTGGGAGACCATTGTCCTTTATCTTAGACTTTTATATGACATTTTGGATGTTCACTTGAAACAGTGACGACAACAAGGTGCGATATTGATTTTCTGTTTGCTTTATTAACCGAAACGCTGTGTTGCCGTCGTATTTTTCATCGGTGCTTTCGATTTACGCTCGATCTCCGTAATATAGGCAACGAGAAGAAACAAACTTTTTCTCCGCTAGGTTTTTTCGATGGTCCGACCACTGGTTTTTATGATTTATTACGACTGCAGCAGCAGCAGCAGCAGCAGCAGCAGGGTTTTACCTAGGAATTGGATTATTTCGATCTAAACTCGGTTAAAGTTGGCGTGGATTTGTTCGTTGTCCCGTAATAGCAACTCTTTGCGACAAAACCGAGCGTTCTTTTCATTTAAACGGAAACACATCGTGCTTCGTTAAGTCGACAAGGCAAGGCACGGCAAGGCAAAGCAAGGCAAAGCAAGATAACTTCTATTCGTTATTTTAATGGCTACTTCTTGAGCAAGAGCTTCGAAAGTTCTCCTCCGATCGAAACTATTTGTCGGTTAGAGAGAAAGATAGAAAGAAAGAAAGAAAGGAAGAAAAGGGTAGGACGGGGTCAGGAAACAAGCAGAGGGACACGCGCCGAGGGTGGAATACAAAAGCTACGGTTGGATCAATATGCCAGCAGCACCATTGCTAGAAAGGATTCGCAAGGATGCGTCTTTTGGGCTGCGTGCCTTACCAAGATGAATAAGGAATATAAAGAGTCAGAGTAGATCGGTAGTCGAGTCGAGAAACAAGTTTGTCGAGCGTCGAGCGTCGAGCAGTTTCCTGATACGTTTGGAAGCTGGATGTAACCAAATTAGGAAAGTTGCCATGAGAGTTATGATCGAATCGAGCTCGCACGAGCAACGAATACATCTGCATCCTTTTGTTCTGTCCTTATCTAAATCGTTGCGGTTGTTTCTATCGCGTAGGAAGAATTCAAACATGATAGAAACAAGTTTTAATCGTTTTAACGAATTTCCCAAAAGAACGTTCTCCGAGTTCTATCGAGCTAAATTAACCGTGACGCCACGGGTGCGGGCGGGTGCATTCAAAATATGATTGGTTCGAGCTGTAAGAGAAAATTCAAATCCACAAAAATTGGCATATTGCAAAAAGACAAAAAAAAAAAAGGGAAGTAAATGAATTTAAGGAAAGTCCGAATCCATGGGCATTGGTTAGGTAAAGCTTCAGAGTCAAAGAGAGAGCCCGTATTTTCGTGCACGACTACACGTTCGAGGTTTGGTTAGCGCTTAAGCAGACCGCATGGGTTGTAAAGGGAGGATAGAGAGAGAGAGAGAGAGAGAGAGAGACGAGCGTTTTCCAGCGGGGATACATGGACGTAAAATACGTTTGTGGAATAGCCTCCTCTCGGGTTTGCCAAAAAGCTCGCGAAAAGTTTACTACGGTTCCCAGCAGGAACTCTGCTATACTTTGGTTCGATCGTTACAGGAACGAATCCAAATTTGCAAGCTACTCTGGTATCTATTATTTTTCCACCTGGATTTTTGCTCGTTAAGCCCCGACGAGCAAAGCCATTGATCAATTTCCTACTACTAGGAACTAAGGATAAGTTTTTACAAGGGCTATCAGCTCGTTTCGACTTTGTTTCTTCATACACCGGACGATAATAATGGATTTAGCGAAGGTAAGAACGAGCGTATTAACGATGTCGCTGGTAATTACTTAATACGACTCGAAGAACCGTCGGGTTTTTTTGGCATTGCGTTTTGAAATGCTAGCCCCTTTTCCCCGAACGCGACGGGAAAAAAATCGTTAACCGCGGCTGCATCGCGTTTTACATACGTTTGCATTTTCATCGTTTTATCGCGTGCGCTCGTTTTCCCTTTTTTAATCCCGAATCATCGAGTATATATATATATATATATATATCTTTGGTCATCATTTCTGACAAGAGAAAACACCATTACTTTTCATCTTTCATAAGTATCGATCAATGGAACATAATAGCAAACAAGTAGCCAATGCTATGAAAACGTTGCATAATTAGCATACACGAGTTGTTATTTTTACGCATAGTACATTGCTAAGTTTTCCAAGAAGAGATATTAATCCGAAAAATGTGAACGATCGATATCGCATTGTGTCGCGTGAAAGGTGCTGCTTCTAGTTTTATCGCTTTTACACGCTAGGAGCGAGTGTAAAGGGCTAGATCACGCGAATGACGACGGGCTGCTGGGCGGGCTGCTGGGCGGGCGGCTGAGTATAATGACCGTAACTACTGGAGGTAACTGCGACTCGTGAAAGACCGAGTATGGATTCGTCTGGCAACGAGCGTTCCTAACTACTGCCAGGCATTAGTGGTTGCTCGATACTTTTAAATGCGCCAAACGATTATTATCACGAGTATTCCTACATCGTTCACACACGTTGCGCTTTCTTACACCTCTGGATAGCCAAAGGCAAACCGCTTCGATAAGCGCATACAATATTGCACAATGCAGCTTCCATGTATGCGTCTTATCCGTAAGCTCTTCGTACACGACCCTAAGCTATATCTATAGAATGTGGTTGTAGCATGCAACGATACCGGGCTTCGAATAAGCTTCGATTAAAGTCAATAATCGAGCAAAATAATACGAGAGTAACGAAGAAATTTAGGACTTTGTAGGTTCTAAAGGTGCTCGCGAACGCGCTTCCACCGACGCAACGACCTAGATACGGGCCGTTGTCCTAAGACCTCCTTCCAAACGTCCACAAAAATATATCATCTTTTCTCTAACTAATGAGAAATACAAAATCTAACAACTCGCCGGAGAAAAGTCGGAAGAAACTTTCGATTCCTAGGAGAAAAGATCCCGCGCACCTGTTATTTTCCGATAAATTTTTTATCAACTCAGTGGATTTATCGTTGGTGAAGATTATTCACAGAGAAATTGGCGATGAGGATCGATTTTGTTACCGATACGCGCTTTTAACCAATGTCGCGCTATCTAATTACGAAGCTTCGAAAGACGTTCGTGAAAAGATAAGAGATTTGCATAAAGATTGGGATAAATAGAATAAATTGAAAGACCCGGGACAAAAGTTGGTCATGCAAGTTTGTAAGATCGCTCCAAGGTGTAACTCGGAATTATTATTCAGTTCCTGCATGGAGTCCGGTCTCGGAAGGATAGGAAAGGAACTTTATCGAACTTATAATGACTTTAAGGCGCTCGCTAGCCGACTCTCTTCTTCTTATTGATCAAAGTAAATACGTCATTTGCATTAATTCGGCGCGATAAAAGATGGGACGTGAATCAAGAAGAAAGGAAGATAAATGAAAAAAAAAAAATACATGTGTGCAAATCACACAAGTTAAAAGTGAAACTTTTGAAAAAGCAATTCTCGAGAAAATGAGACGAGTGCATAGTATCAGGAGTAAGATAATTTCTTAATATAATATTATTATAATTATTTATTTAATAATTATATAAAAATTTGCGCCTGAAGGAATGCAATCCTCCAGACACACTTTGAAAATGCTGCTTGCGAGCGCTATCTGTTGGGACGGAATTTTTTTGGAGTCGAAACTGTTTATACCCGCATGTATTACGAGTTGCCTATCTTTTGGGCAAAAAAAAATTTCGTCTCAACAGATGGCGCTCCCAAGCAGCATTTTCAAGTGTGTCTGGAGGGTTGCATTCCTGTAGGCGTAATGTTTTTATAAATAATAATAAAAATTTATTTTTAATTTTGTAATTAATACGCTTCGTAATATTCAGTGACACACAAACAGATATAGTCTCAATTAGACTAAATCCTATCTTTCAAATCACCCCCATTGTAAAAATTGTTCACTTGAATAAAGGAGAAAACGATTACGTTATGAATATCGCGAGAATAAGACGAAACTCGTGATCGTTTGCTCATATTAGAACAACACCCGACTCGAGACTGACTCTATATTTAATTAACGTGCCACGCCAATTATGGCAGACACGATAGTTCTATGATAAATGCACGACGCAATAATTAATGAGACAGAAACTTTGATTATAGCGACGCGACGCGACGCGACGCGACGCGTCAGACATTAGCGTTAACGCGACTACAATAACAGAATATTCCATCTTTCCAAGTGTATTATTTTCTAACGCTTTTAGTCGTCGATTCGAAATTGATCGAGGAAAGTTTCGTGGAAAATGACAAAGATCGCGGAAGTTGGAACGATAAGTAGCCTCGAACGATACGTTCAGGCTGTGAAAAGGTGTGAAAAGTAGGACGACGACGACGACTACGACGACGACTACGACGACGACTACGACGACGACTACGCTCGCAGATCTTCTCGGAACAATTCCTCGCAAAACTACGATTTCCTTTCAGTTGGAGAACAAGTCGGAACGATTTTCTTCTAGCTCTTCGCCAACGGGCCTCGCAAAGTTTTCTCGATGACGACCGACCAATGTTCTTTCTCGTTCTCTTTCTTCTCTCAATTCGGTGAAAAAGTGAAGACTGTCGAGTAAACGATCGCGTTTATTAGCGAAAGCAAATGAAAAAAAAAAAAAAAAAAAAGATGACTCGAAAACACTGCTCTAGGGATAGAAATAGAATAGAGTGAGGAAGGGAGAAATAAAATTGAAGTCGACACACTTTGGCAGGTGGGCAAAAGTGTCCTTAGGAAAAGCCCGTCGAAGCGAAACATTATCCCGGATGAGCTCGAAAGAAAGCGTCTTCTCAATCTGTACAAACTGTTTCTTCCGTTCCAACAAACTTTTCTTCCTCTCGATCTCGCCTTGGTCCTTTCGATTTTCAAAGAAATTTCCGGACAGAAGCAAATGGAAGAAACAAGTCCGTAAGTAGAAATCCGAGATAAAGGATGATCGGAAAAGGCCTGTAAAAGATTTCCCCTAAGATACATCCGTGTTTTTTTTTGGTGTCTTTCTTTTTTTTTCTTTGTCTCATGCTCGTTCTTTCCCGTGGCCGCGTTACTCGTTTTTCAGCTTTACGAAGGACTCGAAAAGTTTCCTTGTTTGCGGCGTCAACTTTGATCGGTCTTTGCACATTTTCTTCTTCTTCTTCTCTTGCCATTTCGCCACGTAAATTTAACGACCCTAACTGTGATATTGTGTCGTTAATATAGTCAAATCGATAATCAATAAAAATAAGTAGGAACGTACTTTCATTCGCGGATTTAGAAAATTTAGGAAAAATTTCTTCATAGAAATGAAGAAGAAAGATGATAGGAGCTGCTTCTACAGGAAAATAAAACTCTACTGCTTGGAAGCTCTTGCGAGTTCAGTAACCTTCGGGCAATATCTTTCATCTCTCTATGCATCTCTCTCTATCCAGCTGGTCTACCATCGTTGATTGCGATCCCTCGATGATCGGCTTTCTTTTCGCTGCCTTCCTTCGTATCGATATTCAAGATCAAGAATACGTTTTACGTTGGTAAAACTTTGTTATCGTAAATACCTCTCTACCGATCCGTCGAATCAAATCAAATCAAATCATCAAATTTGCGATTACAGTAAGAGGAACTTTGGAACAATGATCTCTATAATTTAGGATCACGAGAGAAAATATAATATGATATATTCGAAGAATAATATACATTGGATAAAAGTAAGGAAATAAAATGTCTTCTTCTTTCCTTCTTGGCGTGAAATTTAAAACAAAAAGAAAAAAAGGAAAAAAAAGGAAAAAAAGAAAAGAGAGAAAGTAGTAAGAAAGGGGAGCTTTTCCTTTGGGTAATTCTATTTTACGTGCCGTTGCGCGACGATTCGAAACGCGTTACCCCTGAAAACGAATGAGTCGCGAGGAAAGGCGAAAGAATGAAATGTCTCGTGGCTTAACCGAACTTTAATTAAAATTCGAGGCGATCTTGTAAGAGCTCGTAAAACGGCTAAAAGAAAAGACGAAAGAAAAAAGGTATTCGGAACAAACGGACAAAGAATCGAGCTTTTTAAACGATCTTCATTCGAATTAGTATTTTCTTTGCTAACTTTTTCTCTCTCTCTCTCTCTCTCTCTCTTTTATCGATCGCTTTTCCCCTATGCCTATCGGGTCGTGCATTCTAAAAATAATACAAATAATACAAATAATAAAAATAATAAAAATAGGAAAAAAAGAACAAAGTTCTCTCTGGGATGTTTCATTACTGAAAATGTTAAGAGTTAATGACATTACCGTCTACAATATTATCTCCATCTTGTAAAATTATTTGCAACGCTCCTTGGCACCACCGTGTCGTCAAGGTTGTCTTTTTTCCGTCGCTTTGAATATCGCTAGGAGAACGGCTAGAACTGCGACGACCACGACGAGTGTAATTAAAACGCCGCCGTGAGAGACCTTATTAAGGCGCGTATTAAAAGACACAGCAAACGTTTCGTTTCTCCCTCTTTTTCACGTTTAATCGTGCGGTCATACTTGCTAGTTGACTTTACAGAGTAGTACCTAACTCGTGAAAATGAATGAAACCGATCGATCATCGTCCTTCCTACCTTCCCACCCTACCCTACTACCTTCCTACGCTGCGAAAATCATGGCTCGAATAAAGTTGTTCTTAACAAAGGGACGCTGACGTGGCCGTTATCGAAGGTGCACGGTCGAATAGTCGGCTAACTCTCTAGCTTCCTTCTCTAACGAGGTTCAACGGAACAACCGTACATAACTTGTCGCGACCAATCACACAGAAATACTTTGGAAAAGGATTGAAATCTTGAGGAATTCGCGCGCGCGCGAGCGCGCACACACGCCAATGTTGCCAACTACCCTTGTCACAAAGGAAAGAAGATCCGATTATCCTCAAAGTATCGATCTCGGACTCTTTGCCAAATCGTCTTCTAACTTATTGAACTTGTCCAAATGAGAGATTGATTTTGTCCTTATTTTTGGGCTAGCTTTTAAAATAAAAAGAACAAAGAAACGTAGGACGATAATAAATAGAGTGATCCGAAGAGATAGTAGGAACAGTCGATAGAGATTGGGCAACGGTATGCCCAACGTCGTTCTCAGGCATCTCTGCCATGCCATCGCACACATCCGCACACATCCGCACACATCCGCACACATCCGCACACCCACGTTCGAGGCTAACCCAGAAAAGGGATCTCTCGATTAGATCACCGAGCGAGCCACCCTAATACCACCCAACCACCGTTGGTCTACCCACTTCAACGCTATCGTTGGAGGATCCTGCGTGCGTTGGATTTACGAGCGCGTTCCCCCGATATTACCTTACCTGGTGCACGAATAGGGGCACGTAGGGGTTTGCGAGCTCGTTTATTACACTCTTGGGTGCGATTTTCCTCAAATAAGCTTTGCACCGGCCAAACTTTTTATCCAATCTAATCCGTCAAACAACTTTCTTTTTTTATTTGCCTAGTAGAGCGTTGATCGCTAAAAAAAAAAACTATTATTCTTTCTTCATTCGAATAGGCAGAAAAAAGATACAATATTTATGGTGCGTCACTGGTATCACTCGCATAGAAAACAAATATTGATCTAGGTAAAGGCTACAACACGCGGCAAACGTAACGATCGATTCTAAGGAAAATACGAAACTAGGGAATGCGCTGCAACGTTGGTAGCAACAATCTCTAAACATGCACGATAGAAAATAGGTTTTTTTTTTTCTTTTGCCTATCGATCGATAAACTTTACAAAGGATCCAGTGGAACGAAAGGGTCGTTTAGAGAAATTTCGAGAAAGAAGGTATGCGACGAGCGCAACTCCTTTCAAAGCGAGTTTTTCTGATTGGTCCTTTCTGGTGGTTCGTTTTTCCTAAACGAATATACACGCTAGATTCGCTATAGATCTAAACATTTGTCAACGTTTCGAATGAAATACGATGCGGGAGTATCGATGATTCCGAATCGATCCATCGATGGTGAGGTTGGAAAATGGAAGGTTACCGAGGCGTCCGAAGCAGAATCTGATTCTCGAGCAAACCGCAGGACCTACCGCATCTCCCCCTGACGAAACATCCTTTATCGATCCTAGGAGAACGTTCCTACGATGATATTCAAACAAACACATTTGAAGATGACGAAAAATAATGTAAAAAAGGATAGAAAGGGTAACTCATGACTTATGGATCGATCGAACTTGACACCTACATAAGTAAACAGCCCTTATTTGTCGAGAAGACGACGAATCGTCCTACCGCAGCCAATTTGTTCGCTCAACTTTCATGTAAACGCGGGACGGAGAGGATTCTCGATCTTTTCCAATTGTTTCCTTTTCATAAATTATCTTTCCGCGCGGAAAGCAAAACGAAACGAAACGAAAGGTAGGTTTAAAACGCAGGAGAGGCAAAGTACGATACGATTCCGATATTTGTTTCCGACATTCGACGAACGTCACGCGACATGCATTTACTCTTTCCTACGCGACCAATTCCCAACGGTAGGAAATTGCAATAGGTGAAGTTTGTTTGTTTGTTGTTTGTTTTTTTGCTCTCTTTAGGAATAAACGAACTCGACATTGATACGTCGGCGCCTATCGAATCGACGCGAATCGACACGAATCGACGCGAATCGACGCGAGCCGACGCGAATCGAGGCGAAGCAACGCGAAGCGACGCGAGATTAAAAAGGTATTGGGTTGCGTCCAATCTCTTTTGCCTAACGAATAATCAACGCATTTGTTACATACGCTAAAAGATCCAAAAGGAGGACAGCAAAAGGAGGATAGCAAAAGTTTAGAAATCGTTGCTCAATTGCAAATCTCCAGAGGCAACAAAGTCTCTCGCGTCTACTTTTAACCCATTTGCTTTTTGCCCCTTTCTTTGTCCTTTGTTCAATTCTTTTTTTTTTTTCCTTGCCATCTCGATTTCACCCTTTTACTTTTGTCATCTTACTTTCCCACTTACACATACTTTTCACCACCTTCGTCCACGTTCGAATCTTCTTTTTGTCCATTTGTTTCCTTTCATCGGAGCGCACTTCCAAGAGCGCACTTTCAAGAGCGCACTTCCAAGAGCAGACCGGGGATGTTCGCGCCAACCCGCAAAGAAAACTTACTTTTCTTCGAGCAACTATTTTCTTTATGCTCTTCTACCAACTTATCCATCTACCCATACGGATACGCATCGCTGCTTTCATCCGTGAAAAACTATCTAGTGCAGTTTCAGAATAGACTTTAATAAACGTAGCTTTAGCAAACAAAACAAAAGTATTATCGATCGTTAGTCAATTTTTCGAATAAAAATAGCATATTTTTCTGTTTGAATAATTATCCCAGTCGTCGCGCGGTTCGAACGCGAAAGCGCCGAATCCATCCCATTTAAAGTGTCTTTATTATCGATCCTCGACTTTAACACAAACGCGTGGCAGACGACTTTTTTAAAGCCGCTACTAACGAGCACCACCTTCGCCTGGATAAGAATAAGGGAGAACAATTTTTAATGAAAACGCGCGTTGCCAACTTTCGATCGGATAGATTAAACGAATAAAAGGAAAGTTTGTGCGGTAAGCTTTAACGCGGCTTTAGTATTTCTTACGAAAGTGGGCCGAACGAATTCTACCTTCAATCGCTTTTTCACTCCACGACCAACTCGACAAATTCAGTCAAATCTTGTTAATTCGTGCTAAAAGGTGTGTGTGTGTGTGTGTGTGTGTGTGTGTGTGTGTGTGTGTGTGTGTACTGTACTCCTCTCCTCGAGTGGCTAAAATATAGACGGTCTCGATGGATGATGGTTCGAGTGCTCCGCCGAACCACCAAAAAATACACCGCAAATTACCCTCTCCAATTTCTCCCTTTTCCTTTTCCTTTTTCTTTTCCTTTTTCTATTTATTTTCAACCAATCGTAATAATGCTTGGAGCGTTACGTTCCTCGCGTAATGTTTTCCAAAAGCTCGCGAGTAATCGGCAGAAACGAAAAGGAGCCTTAATCGATCTTACCCCCTTGTTTACGAATAGAAAAGAACGTACGGGATGAAAGGCAAAAAACAACAGTACAACTTTTCTTTCCTATTTTTCTTCTTTAAGTAGAGAAGGAAAGTACATTGTACCAGTTAAATATTACGATTGAGGCAAATTTCAAGGAAAAATCTAAACGCACGCGAAATGAACTTTTACAATAATTTGAAATTTTCAACGAGGATTCGTCGGCTTTTAAATGATGATCGATTAAGGAGGGTAAGAGCATTATTTCGTACTATTTTCCTACTATTTTCCTACTATTTTCGTACTATTTTCGAGCTGAATATAATTGTGATTAATAGCGCGAGAGAGGGAACAAAGAAAGAAAACAAAGTCCGAACACGAGCGTCCATTAAGGGGGTCGACGAGACAAATATTTGCGTAGAACACGACCGCCAAAACTCACCATCAAAACTCACCACCAAGGAAACGTAATTAAAGCGATTGCACTTTTACGAAGAAAGAATTTTGCCATTTTGTTGTTGTTGTTGTTGTTGTTGTTGTTGTGTCGTGCACCCTCTCACAATTTTTCTCGGTAGTAAGGGGGAAAGACGTGCATTGTCTGTCTGTCGGTACAATTTCTTAATGGACGCGAGGAATGCAGTAGTACTCTGTTCAAGATATTCCATGATAGATCAGAGTTGGATAGAAATAAAGAAGGGATATTTATTTTTCATCGATAGGTCGGCTGTCCGCATTGTTTTCCCTTTACAATTAATAACGTGCGACGTAACGGCGATTCGACAGGCTAATAGAGCGAGAGCTTCGTCCCGTGTTACGGCTTTCGCCTTGATTAATGACCTATGATAAATGTGAATTTGGTTTATAGGACTAGTTTGCCGACGTTTGCCGACGTTTGCCGACGTTTTGTGGTTTGATCGTTCAAAGACGATTGTAAGGACGGTTGTTGCATCGGTAAATGGACGTACTTGGTGCTCCTCGACTATTTTTACCAAAGGTTCGTGCGATATGGGAATAAACAAATGAACGCACTCACCCTTCATGCCGAGTACTTGCACCCTCTTCCGATCGAGGACACTCTCTGGCTCTTCCACGTTATTTGCGCGCCACTCGATGCGCAAGCCTCGAAAGGGAGTTTCGCGAGGTTATCGACGCTTCTAATTTTATTGCCAGCATGAAAAAGCGAGGGCCGACGTATGTATGAGAGCCACGAGAGAGCGAGATAGAGCCGGGAGCTTCAGGAAGAGCGTCGTCCGAACACTGAAAAACGGAGGAGGAGCATCATCACCCTCTGGTCTACGGGATCAACGATAATTACAGATAATTCAAGACAATTATTACAAATATGGCTACGATCATTCCCGTATCCTTTTAAAGTCGATTCAAGTTTAGTTCGAGCGCGTCTACAAAAGCTTCGAGTAGAAAAAAAAAAAAAAAGGCAAGAAGAACGTGCACCCTCTCGGTTTGTAGAATGTAAAACGCCAAAGGAAAGGACCGATCTTTAAAGGTACGAGGTCTTTTGAACGTTCTTTAAACGTTCTTTAAACGTTCTTTAAACGTTCTTTATGCAAACGTATGAGGCAAACTTTACGAGAGGCGAGGAGGAGTCAGAGAACATCTCGAATATCGATTCTATCGATCGCTAAACGAAAATATTATCTTTACCGTTACGACGTGTTCCCCGATTAAAATACGAAAGGTTCAATTCACCGAAATTCAATCGAGTTATTGGACCAACCTGATGCTTTTCTCGATAAAATAAAAACTAGAAGAAAACTAAAAGAAAAATATTATTACCTGGGATACCGACAAATTTGCCGCAACCTTCCGCAACGTCGTTAAACCGAAGAACAGACGGAGCCTTGCTCCGACGACTCTCGGCACGAATTGACATTTCGTCAAACTTTTCCCGTCCCCTTCTTCCCCTTCCTCCGCTGCTCCTCTTCTTCTCTCCAAATTTATTTTTCTTTTTTTTTTTTCTTTCCCCACGATCACTCAATTATCTTTGAAATTCGTTAGAGATGCATTCTTCTTTGGATTCCTCGTTATCCTTTCGCGTACCTAAAGCAATCGTTCTACATGGAAAAAAGGGTCCAAAGAGGGAAGGTTGAAAAAATGCGCGCCAACTAGGAAAAAGAAAAAGAAAAAGAAGAAGAAGAAGAAGAGCCCCTACAGCGAAAAGAGAAAAAAATGGGTTCTTTTTTTTTTCTCTAGTCGATCGATGAAGGAGGCTCTCCATCTTGAGCAAATGTTTCCGAACGCGAAAAGTTGGTCGTTAAAAGAAACATTATGCGAATGAAGGCATTGCGAAGGTCAGCTTGGAAAAGAGCACGCTTGACCTGGTTAAAGAGACCCGGCGGTCGGTCCATCGAACGACAAATGCCAGGGATGCAGTAGCAGCAGCACGCGTATATCTAGCTTTCGATTGCTTTCGATTGCTTTCGATTAAATTCGAATAACGCGCGCGCGCGCGCACGCGAGAGAGAGCGCTCCTTCGCTCAATCGCTTGTCGTCTACCAAAAGAGACAAGGATTGGAGAAAAGGAGCGATTAAAACGAACGATGAAAACGATTCCAAAGGAAAAGGTGCCAATTCTCTTACCTAATTATTGGGAGAACAATGAAATCGAATAAAAGCAAAACTATCTGCTTTTGTAGGGTAGAAAAAAAGGTAGGAGCGTGGCGGGAGTAGTTGAAAATCGTTGGCGTTCGGTTGGCGTTCGGTTGGTGCGCGCACGAGGGATTGACCCAATTTTAAAGCAAGGACGAGGGAGGCCCGGAAAACTGGCTCGGCGCCGTTAACGACGTTTCCACGTCGACGTCGCGGTTCGCACTGATAAACCGACGAACCAGCAGCAGGGGTGGTAGCGGTCGAAGCGCCAGCTACTACCACCACGTCCTTGGATTGCGTCCGCCCCTCCATATCGATCAGTGCGCGTTGCTACCCCTCCGCTACCCTACTACGGTGGGGGATGTTGGTTCGAAGATGTTACTCCTTTCTCCTTTTTCTTTTTCTCTTTCTTTTTCTCTTTCTTTTTCTCTTTCTTTTTCTCTTATGTTCCTTTTCTATTTCCATTTGTCTTTCCCTTTCGGCTAAAGTGCATCGGCAACCCTCGGAAAAATGATCGAAAGCTCTGCTTGCCATCCGAGCGACGAAACATAAATCACGCGCGTTCTCGCTAATTGACTTGGCAGTGGCGACAAAGACTAAGACAAAGACAAAGACAAAGACAAAGACCAAGACAAAGAGAAAGATAAGCGCATGCGTTTAACAACGGATAAACACTTTGATTCTCGAAAGGCTTTATCCTCGTTTTAATTACCGAAAGCGCAGCAGCTGTCGGCGGTACGGTCACGTTTATTAAACGATTAAAAGCAGCGGCGCAACGGTGCATCCCCTAGTAGTAGGGGTTGCGCGCGGAATTTGAAAAGTTCTTACAACGTGTGAATTCCGCGAGTACCTAATGAAAACGTTTGCCGTGCCGTTGAATATTCAACGGGAATTTAACTCGTTCGTCTTCCTTCTGAGGTTTCCAACATCTCTCTTACTTCTAATCCTTTGGAAATTCTACAAGGCGATCAAATAAAAGGGACTTTGTTCATTTTGTCATTAGTTGTAACGCGTTTTATTATCTTGGCCGACGAACGGGGTTGGGCAACTTCTCCAGTTACACAATATGCTAATACGATACTGAAAATAGATAATGGTAGGACGAACTCGTTAGAGTGCGAATATCCAGCATTATGACGTGGACAAGGAGAAGATATCGCATTGGGAGAAAGAGGGAGGCTCGGTTTTGGGGCCGAAGCAGCCTCGGAACGAAACCGGGTCTTGCGAGCGTCAATCCGACCTACATACGATTCTCTCCCAAACAGTGCCGGACCAACAACCAACGTCCTCCAATTGAAGATCCTATAGGCATCGACAGATAAAACCAACCCAATTCTTTTTTGACTTTCTTTTATTATTTTCATCGAGGATCGTCGAGCGCTCCAACCTTTTTTTTTTTTTTTTTTCTAATTATCCAACGAAAGGTTACGTCGACATTTTTCGAATATGTCATTAAAAAGAATAATGGCATCGTCTTCGATTCGGGGTACTCGCCTTTTGCGACACGATGTTGCTCTTACGTCACGACGTTCTACGCCATCCTCTTCTACCCCTTTCTTACGTCATTCAACGAAGCAATCCGTATCTCGCGACTTTTACTCAATGGAATCTTCGGGAAGAAAATCTCCTAGCAATCTAAGAGAGATCATTTCTCCAAATTCCATACTTTCGCGAATAATTGGACGATCCAAAAATAGTAACGAACCTGAATTTCCATTTGACGAAGCAAGCTCGTTTTTTCTTTTTCTTCTCGCTGGAATAATCGCGAACGGCGGTATTCGCGGTCCAGCTCGTAATTTCGAACGGCGCGAATCTCGCCCGTCGATATTGAGAAAACGTCAAATGGAACGAGCGAACGAATGAACGAACGAACGAACGAACGAACGAACAACGAATGCCGGTTATTAAATTTCAATGTTACAGGTCGCTGCCAGGACTCTTTCTACGCGTCGAATACGAACCGCGAATTTATTTTTTCATCGATATTTCATTGGCAAGAACGATGCCCTCCTTTTTGTCACTAAAAGTGTTCAACAAACAAATTAATTCTTGGAAACGTGGTAAAAACAAGTTTTTACGAGGAAAGAGATGTCTGTCTTTAATAAAGATCTTTGCGCGTCAAATACTCGGAGAAAAGTTTTCTATCGAGCTCGATCGAAGGAATAACGAATGGATATTGCTCTTCGAGTGCAACGGGTGAAAGTCGTTTGGCGAAAAGTACCGTAAACATCTTACCTCGCGAAACTTTCCTCCCACCTTTTTCCAAGGAGCAACGGCGGAACAGGCAAAAAGATCTAAGAGATGCGAGATATGTTTAAGCTAGCATTTTGAGTACGGTTCCGCTCGATTGCCAATTGGAAATCTTTATATGCGTCGCGGGATGTCAAATATTTTCTACTTCCAGTATACGAATATCCAATTCCGATAAGGGACTTTCTCTCCCTTTTTCTCCCTTTCCATCCATTTCATTCGTCGCTGTCACCGCTAAACGATTTCAAAACGACCTTAATAGAATACGACGTTTTACCGATAGGAAATGCATTTTCCAAATGCATTACATTATCTGCCGTTGATAAATGATTTTATCTTTAATCGGTGCACGAAAAGATAAATATACCAAATGGGTGTTATCGTCTATAGGTAATTACCTACGAATCTGTTCTTCATTTTAAATCATTAATCGTTCTCCATTCTACGAAATTAAAGTTCAATTGTTATTATTTATTATAAAAAAATTCGCGCCTGGATGACTGCAACCCTTTAGACACACTTTGAAAATGTTGCTTGCGAGCGCCACCTGTTGGGACGGAATTTTTTTCTGCCCGAAAGATAGGCAACCCGTAACACATGCGTGTATAAACAGTTTTGACTGCAAAAAAATTCCGTCCCAGTAGATGGCGCTCGCAAGCAGCATTTTCAAAGTGTGTCTGGAGGATTGCATCCCCACAGGCGCACATTTTTATATAATTATTAAATAAATAATTATAATAATAATATTATATAATAAATTATCCTACTCCAGATACTATAGATTCGTCTCATTTCAAAACTTGTTTGTTCACGTTAAATTTAACTTGGATTATGAGATTGACAGATTATAAACCGGAAGAGGAAAATCTACGAAGGTCATCTACGAAACAAAAAACACATTCGATTTATATACATGTTATATAAAACATCATTGCGCAACGTAGTCGTATCTTACATCTCGTATTTCCAAACCATCATCAATTTTCTACTACATATACGAGGCCGATCTGATTTCTTTGATATACATCTTACACGTTTAATATTTCAAAATCGGCTTACGTTAGAATGCAAATAAATAATAAAATATTGGAAAGAAGAAATATCGGTGGTGCAAGAAATATATATTAAACGATACGTAAAAACATCATTCGACTTTTGGTCCCGACTAAATCATTTATTACAACAAATATAAATTGACATCGTTTTCGCAAATATTCTACAAATTGCGCATATATTGCACACTAATAATATTAGCCAAAAAAATTTCATAAAATTCTATATAAATTATGTATCACTTTTGCAATATATATTTTCGCGAATGGACTAGCTTAATAATAATTTCATTTCTCGCTCGAGAGAAACTTGCCGTCGATTGCCACCTATCATCTTATGATTATGTACAAAGTGTAATTTCATTTAATCTCGATTCCTACATTTTGCATATAAGTCCCTTATATATTATAATACACAATTTGTTTCATACTTATCTTACAAAACGTCGATATCATCGACATTTTTCTAAAACTGCCTAATTAGATACTTAAAGCGAGTAGACGTTGAAGTTTAAAAAAAAAAAGGGTAAACGAGTTAACGAAACTAACGCGTACAAATTGTGCGCGTACATATTTTCGCAGTAATACGTACGGCCTATTAATTATTACGAATTATTACGTGCGGCAAATAATACAAGGAAGGAAGGATATACTTTCTTAGAATTAGAATAATTATCGACTCGTTTACCGATCAACGCAAATCTGACCGACTCGAGATCGTTTTGATTAAGAAAATGTACATTCATTTCCATTGACGAATCTTCTCATTCGACGTTTCTTCTTTCGTTTATTAACTACTCTCTATTTGGTCCGTTAATGTCATCACCTGTGCGGACAATTCTGTAGATATGGGAAGAGGTGACAGTGAATGGATTTGAATCTGTAACAAACAAAAAAAAAAGAAAAAAGAATAATAGTTGATTAAACAAAATGTGCAATATCGTGCAAGGAAATAACGGCATCAATGTTTACAATAGCGTAATTATTGTAAAGTTAATTAAAAGTCGTATATAAGATGCAACGTACGCGATCTCATCTCGATGCCGTTACCTTTCCTACATTTCTACCCATCTCTCACTTTGTCTTACATATTTCCAGCATATTCGCCACCAACAGTGGCACTTGGTCAATTACACAAATAATTGAAGCCTTTAACCGAGAAACGTCGCATTTGTCGCCTATTACGCGAGTAACTAATCGAAATAAAAGAATGTATCTACCTTTTCGGATCCTCCTTTATATCGAATCCATCGATTTTCAGAATATTCCACTCGTCTCGTGCACCTTTCGAATAACTGAAAGATACCTGTGAACCAAAAGAGAAACATCCTTTCTTAATCCAGGCAATAAATAAAAGTGCACGTTGGAAAACGTCAAATATTTGTCACCGAAACGAATGAAGCGTAAACGTGTGACTTGCGTTTTCACGATTGACCGAAACGAGAAAAATACAATAGTAATAAGTCATGAAACTACTTAGATAGGACGTCTAAAGAAATCTCGGAAGGAAGTTTTCCTTGGTAGTTGGATAAACCGTTTCGATAAGAAAAAATTACCTGCTCGTGAAAGGTGTCCTTGTTAAGGAACTTCATCGGTTCTAAATGCGAATGAAATTGCTCTATCACCGTCAGCTGCTTCTTCAAAAGGTACTCGATGATATATCCCATGGTTACGTCATCCGGAAGCCTGATCCTATCGCCTACGGTGATAAACTTTCCACCCCTGCAACAGATAAATGAATAATAAATAAATAAATTGTAAATATGAAATTTTCCGATTCGTCAATGTTAATTAGGCAAGATTCCAAGAGCATGCAGATTAAGGTTGGCGACGCACCTGCTGTTTATCTTGGCTTCCTAACCAGAGAAACTGGTTAGGGTGCATCTACTGCGAATGAAGAAGAAGCGAATGAAGAGAACAGTTGGAAAATAAAGAAAGGAAATTGAATCGTTTGGTAGAGCGGAAAAATCGTTGTTTGACCGCGAAGGACGGTCTACAGAGGGTGGTTAGGGAGGGAGGGAGGGAGGAAGCAAGTTCCTTGACCGGTTATAAAGCAACGGAGGAGAGTCGGGTTGGCGCAGGTGCAGTCGAGTAGGTAAAACAAGATAACGGCGACGGAGCGAGGAAAGGTGGGGGGAGAGAGAGGAGAAAGATGCGAGGACGGACGAGTGCCACTGAGAACGCCAAGGAAAAGAGACTATGGTAGAGGGTACTCATTAGCGAATACCATCGGTGGATTCTCCATTCCGTTCTGACCAGGCGGCCCCGGTTCTTTTTAATTGGCCAGATTAGTCCCGAAATCGCGTACCCTTTTCTCCACCCTTTTATCTCACTCTACCTCCCACCCGAAACGACTTGGTCCTTTCTATACCCGCCGACACGGAATATCGTCCTCGTTAAAATACCTGGCTCGACGAAAAGGAAATTTTCGAGGTTAAGAGAACCGGAAAGAAAGAAAGAAAGAAAGAAAGGAGACTTCTCACCGATGGACTTTGCGCGTCCTTGGGGGAGGGCCGCTTTTCGTATTGCTTCGGCGTTAACTAACGAAGCAAATATTTCACTTAGACGGATTCCCTCCAAATTCTTCCTTAATAAGCTCCACCGAAAAGGATTCCTGAAAGATCTCTCTGTTTGGGACCGTAAGACATTTGCTCGGAGAAGGGCGTACGATCGAACGAACGAACGAACGAACGAACGAACGGCGATACGAACCACCACCACCACCACCACCACCACCCGTCAAGATAAACCTTGACTATACACATAATATTATTATATTATTTGGCGTTGGATTGGACGACTTTAATGATACACCGGGATGAATCGTGAAAAATTGCTTGGATCGCATTTGGTATAGATCGAAGAGGGAGACCGTAGAGGTATAGAGGAATGCCCAAATTGCTTTGACGAGGTCCAGTGGGGATGCCAAGAGCAGGAATCACTGCCGATCGCCGGAAAGGAATCCAATTAAGCGAGCAATAATGGAATCGAACAGAACTCACTGGGGCCAGTTTGTTTCTTCTTTTACTCTCACGCATATAGAAACACGGCGTATAAACGTATTAGTTTGAACCAGCGAGCGAGCGCGCAATCGTAAACTCGTGGGTGGCAATCGTACGTCGTCGCTCGTCACGACGACGACGACGACGACGACGACGACGACGACGACGATATCGAAACTAAGAGTCCGCTCGTTCCTAATTAAGCGTGCCCACAGAGTTCCCGATCACGAGAACAACCGTCCTCCATTATTCCTTATATCCCGTGTCGTTTATTCTTTGTGTTTGCCGATTGACGCCCGATTTGCAAAAAAAGTTCAATGTCGGACGACAATTTATGCGTTTATAGAAATAATTGATATTACGTGCAAGTGGCTTCTTAGCTCCGGAAACTCGTCTCCTCCTCGCCTTCTCCGTGGAATTTCTCAAAGGGTGGTCGGACGCGCAAAAGATCGTAACTCGAAAAGATTCGTAGGCAGCTCCGTGACGAAGCATTTCCGCGAGCGTAATCGCCAGCTATTACGGACTCGGAAGGACGAGAGACGAAGGAACAACCTGGACAGGAGAAAGAAGCCAAAGGAAATAGAATAGAGAAAAATAAAATAAGAAAAGAAGAAAAGAAGAAAAGAATGAAATAAAAGACAAGGACTCGCTCCAAGAGGATCGCGTGTCTCACGCACTCGCGCGAGATCGTCTCCAACTTTTTTGTCCCTCTCGCGTTCGTTCGTTATATCTAGAAACTTAGAAATGATGATAGATCCAACCAAGAGAGAACTTTCAGTCGTAAATAATGATCTAGTTGATATAAATCGAACGCAAATCTATTTAAGGATAGAAAATATAAATGGACTCACCCAGCGAGCGGCGTCATTTTCAACGCTAGAGCCCTGCTGATGCAAAAGCCGGCACCACCCGTAGCAAACCAGAATCTGACCTTTTGCTGCAACACACAGAGAAATAAAGTGAGTTCGATCGGATCTCTCTATTGAGAACGTCAATAACGATCAAGCTCGATCCAAGCAGCGATCCGGAAATATCGGTGCTCCGATCGATCCGACCATAATCGCATCACGTCGAACGCTCCCTTCGGACAAATCACTCGATCATCTTTTTCCACATTTCCTATCGATTAATCCAATTTCCATGTTTCGAAGAAGCAACTGTAACGGTACTTTTCACCGATCGCGAAAGATAGCGGCGCGCAAGGTCGAGGCGGAAAAAAAAGAAAAAAGAAAAAAAAGAAAGGAAGAAAAAAAGAGCAAGACTCGCTTCCGATCGACTTGTTCCCGTTGACCTGGAAACTCGAAGTACGGTTTGTTCGGTGTGTTCGATGTGTTCGGTGTTCTCTCGCTCTCGATCCGCACGAGCCGCACGAATCGTTTCGAAAGAGTTACGAGTGTTGAGCCGATTTCCGAAGGATCGCCATCGTTGCTTGCCGGTCGCTCGCTCGGTCGCTCGCTCGGTCGGTCGGTCGGTCGGTTGGTTGGTTGCTTGCTTGGTTGGCCGGCCATTACGGCTGGACTCGTACAAGCGATACCATCTCTTTTGCTCTCTGGTACACCATACACTTTCCTAGGTTGGGTGTGGTACGACGATACGTAGCGTGCCCGCTAGCAACTTTCCGTCCCTTCCTATATCTTCGGCTTATACGTGTATGATCGTAAGGTCAATCGTGGACCGTTACCGTTACAATCCTTCTTTTATTATTTCTTCTTCTTCTTCTTCTTCTTCTTCTTTTTCGTGTTCTTTTTATTCGATAATCAGGGATTTTAGTCAAGTGAATAAGACGAATATATACGGTAGTTGTGTTGTATCGCATTCCCAAAGAACAAACGGACGGGACCTCACGGACGCATTAGATATACAAGAATGATAGGAAGGGTAGATAGAATCGGGCCGCTTTTACAAGGGGGCGCGAGTCGGTTCTTTGTTTTCTCTCCTCGGTTGCTCCGGTGCATTTGAATAACGCAAGGTCGCGCGCAAGCACACACACTCTTCTTTATCCTTATGTACGGATTTACTTTTTAATCTATACACGGTTTGTTCGAAAATTTCTAAAAGAGGGATCATCGCCAATCTCTAACGATCCTCATTGTTTATTACGTCCTATCGATATATAATCACGGTTATTAGAGGAAAACGAGCAAAGTGGTACACGGATTGGAGAGATTCGAAGGAACGAGTAATAATAAAGCGGGAGTTAAAGGCGCTCGTTATTAACGTATAATAATTACGGGTGGTGAGAGGCGGGTTCGCTCGTTCGCGCGTGCTCGGACATAGGCGCAGCTTGCTTATACAAGCAAGCGTAAATGTGTTTTGCCATGAACAAAAGGAGCGAACATGGGAAAAGAAAAAGCAACAGAAAATTTCGCTCGATTTAGTCTCTGGGAGAATAGAGAGAGATGGGAACGATCCGATAATTTGATGTGGCGTGGGTCGTCAATAAGCCCCCTTTACTTCTGTAAAAGGAAAATATAGACGATTCGATGGAAAGTCTTGAGAATAATTGAGAAAACGATTCCACCTCCGTTCTAATACTTAAATAGTAGTAGTAGCGTTTCTACCTATTCAATTATCTATTGATAAAAACACACGGAGAAAATACAAAAGCTTACTTCGAAGAGCAAAGATGGTGCCAAGAGATAGCGAAAGAGAGAGAGAGAGAGAGAGAGAGAAGCAAACAACTATAATAATATGGAAGTAAATGGAGAGGTAGCGTACGTGGGCAAGTAGGAATCGTAGCATCCGTTTCTCTCCACCTTGGCCAAAGGCGAGAAGGGATACGCATCTAGTGTGTGGTGTCGGTACACACTCGGCACACACTCGGCACACACTCGGCACATACTCGCGGAGGCCGTCACGGGTCACGAGCTAGTCTTCCCCCTCGCTCCTTCCTACCACATATGATGCTAATAAAGTATAGCGCGAGACTACTTTTTTCTTATCGTGCAACGACCCTAAAGAGGGAAGGAAAATCGCAAAGCCATCGCAAAGCCATCGCAAAGCCATCGTCAGCAACGAGATTCTTATTTTGTCGTTGTTCCGCTCGCACTTATGGTCGTCGTCACGGGTCACGCGAGCACACCCATTGTAATTCCGCTCGTTTCTACGAACAATGGCAGCGGTGAGCGCAATTACGAAAGACTTCGTTAACGTTAAAATCGTCTTATGTTAGTTGGTTGGTCTTTATTAAAACGTCCGGTTCCCCTCGTGCCTATGCAAAGTGAAAACCTAATAGGAAATGAACAATCCTTGGATTTTATGCGTCGCCACGAAAAAAATAATAACGGTAAAGACAACGAATACTGAATTTTCCGGAAGAGTAAACACGAAAATGCAACGAGCAAGCAAAGGAGGGAAGGAATCCGACTTACTTCACGGACGTCTGCACCCCGCGAACAATTCCCACGTTCGTAACGCGTTCTGCCTTTTCTTTCTTGCAAAGCAGGAACAACTAGACGCAAAGGAGACGAGTCGCACGGTATTCCTCTTTTTTTTTCTCAATGAACAATCGATCCATTAGAAAAATCTGCGAAGCTGTGTGAGGCCGTAAAGGGGGGGGGGTGGTGATGGTGGTGTGGTGGAGTAGAAATGCATTCCGCGAAACGCCTCGTAATTACACGGAATCGCACGGCGAGCTCGATTTAATTATCTTAACGCAATTAGCCGCATAAAAGGAAATCTCCGTGTACTCGGTGCATTCCCCGTTAATTTCTCCTCGCTTTATTATTAACATTGGTGGTAGCGGTGGCGTGTTTGCTGGTCGTCGATAGGGCGCCGATCGAAGGCCGCCGATCGAAGACCGCCGATCGAAGGCCGCAACCGCAAACGAAAACCTATCTGCAATTTTCACTTGGAAAGAAAGAAAGAAAGAAGGAAAGAAAGACAAACTTTGGCCATTATTATAGCCGTTGAATCGACGTAAAAGCGCGATACGTGTCGCTATCATCTTTGAGAATGGATCGTCGGATGATTACCATTAAAGCTCTACCTGCAACTACTTGCTTCTATTCTTCATTCAAGTGTTCTCCATCGATCTGCAGTGTTCGTTCGGAAACCGCAACGATCGTAAGGGCCAAAGGGAGGAACGAGACTATCCTTGTTTTTCTTTGAAGAAAGCCACAGAAACGCGAGTCTCATGGAATAATAATAATTCTACTTTCACGTCAGCGGAATGACTTTGTGACATGAGAAAAGGGACATAATAAAAGAAAAATATGAGACGGAATGCACGCCATGTGTCACACATCCGCGTGTACGCACGAGTGCCTTGGAGTTACGCGGATACAGGGTGCGATTTTCTGACCGCATCGTGAGAGGTGTCGCACACTCCGAACCATTTTACAAAACAAATGTAACTACTAAATAAAGTCCGAACGTAATGTTCCAACTCTTCCTCATTTAAGCCTCTTACGATGTCCAACGAATATCGTCGTCGTTCCGCGTGACCGCCTACTCTCTGCGGTTTTCCATTAGTCCAAGCGGAAGGTTGTTCCATAAGTGGAACAACGTCCTCCACATCCTACTATTATCTTCTTTTATCGAAACATTTTCTCGATTACAAGACCGACCAGACGAAACGACCTTATTACTTGCTATAACTTTTATCAAACTATCATTATTTTAATTTTCAAATCGAAAGCAAACTTTTCTCTTTCTCTCTGCCTATTCGTCTGCCTGTCCATTAGACGAATGGTAGCCGATAATTATCGGCAGCGATCCAGGCCGCGGATTCGATAAATGACTTTAATAAAACGCGTCGTATTTCAAAAGATTGTCAGACCTTCTTCTTCTACGTTCTCAAATGATTAATGCGACCACTACCTTACCGCGGGCTTACCTTACCGCCTTCCTGCTGTGGCCACCTACCGTTCCTCCTTTCCTTTTTCCTCTCTCCTTCTCTCTCCCTTTTTCTCTCCCTTTTTCTCTTTCATATCCTTTCACGTCGGAGCTCCGTATCTTTGGCGTCTCGCTCCTCTTTCAGCTCGCTCCTCTGTAACTGTCTTTTTCTTCCTTTTCGCGACCTCTCGAGATGAACAGACCCAAGCAAGCACGGAAGATGCAACGCGCTCGCGACTAGTCGAGGACACGCCCAAGAAAACGCAAACGCAAACTCTACCACGAGTATGGAGCAACTTTTACAACCAAGATGCAACCTGGTGTGTTCTATCGATCGATCAAAATGCTCCTCAAACTTTTCATTCCCTTCTAATAAATTGAAACAAACTCTATTATAAAGTTGAAACCAGCCTGGAAAAAGAAAGTACAAACTCGAACGATTCTATAGAATAATCGTCATGAAATAGTCATCGATAACGAACGATGACTATATATCGATGATAGAACGCACAGAGAGAGAGATAGAGAAGAAACGAGGAAGAAGCAAGCCAAGACTATGTCGATTCTCCGGAGCCAATTTGCTTTCTAAACCAAGCGAAACGTCGAGCGAACCATTATTACTCCAAGAGCTCCGGTACATATCGCTTAACGGCCATAAACGTACGTGTACTTGCAGTTACATATATATGCAAGGAAAAGACAGGACTTGGAGGGTAATGCTAAAAGGGACACGCGTTGGCAACGAGCATCGAGCCGTATCGGACGTTAGAAACGCCTAACATTCGTTTCGTCCTATAAGCGTAGGTAGATACATTTCTCCGTTTATATATTATCGCTAGTCGTAAGTTTATGTTTTACGGTTCATTGCCAGGTTATTTCTAAACTAAAATGAGCAAAGACTTTTTTCGTCAAAGACCAACTACCGGTTGTTCGAGTTTTTGTTCACCCGGAGATCACCCTTTCACCCGGGGCGTGGTGCCGACCCCGTTGTCCAAGGTAAAACATATCAAGGATCAGGAGGTCCGGTTTATTGGAACGATCGATAATATACGAAAAAACAAAACAAAATACAAAGAGGGTTTCGTGGATAATAAAAGACGCTACCGTTTCCGTTTGAACAGAAAAATGTTTGCTTCGCGTTTCTCCTGCAAGCGGGAACGAGCAAATATACCTTTCACCCGCAGTGACGGCAATTGCGGTTGCACCACCTTCCCGAAGAATGCAAACTAACGACGTTACGTTACGACGTACAAACGCTTTCAACGGACTTAATTGTCCCTAGGTTGTAAATTCATCAAGGATCATCGAGATGTCGAAGGATAGATTAGAAGAAAAAATGGCGAAAAGTTTAGCGACTCGCGAGGCAAACTCGTGTGCAACTCGTGTGCAACTCGTGTGCAACTCGTGTGCAACTCGTGTGCAACTCGTGGGCACGTACGTACCCTGTTATATACCGCCTCCTTCTCTATATCTTGTGGAGATTTCTCGAGCAAATATAATATACGAGTACGCGAAGCCCGCGGGGAGTAGCCCGTCCTCGACGAAGGAAGACCATAATCTTGGTCCGCTTGGAAGATGGTACCACACCCATGGGGGGTCGCGGGAGATGCTCGACCGGCTGCTTCCACATCCCACAATACACGTTGTTACCGGATTCCAGCAAGGAACCGGCAAAGTGCCGCGATAAATATCGCTTGTCAAAAATCATCGACTATCTTTCAAATATGCTCTTTCGAGAGTACAACGGATACGAATAATAACAAGGTAGAATCGAGTTTTTTGCGCAAGATTATGCCTCGCGCCAAGTGGGTTACCATACGCGTCATCGATAGTCATGGTTCGTAGGCACGAACACAGTGTGTATGTATGCGCGCCGATCGACTTTCGAGCGATTTCAAGCAACGATACTGGACAGACCGGTATCGCAACAAGGTTCAATGAAGAGAGGAAACAAGGCCGTACCGAGACAATTTTTTAAGAGGAAACATTTCTCCCTCCTCCCCCCCCCCAACTCCAACCCCCGTCTGTCTCCCTATCGCTTAAAATACACGACGTTACAAAGTAGAATTTATTTGCATATTTCCAGCTCGATTCGTACGAGAGAGACACACTCGTCGTTAAACAATTAATGTCGAGTAGCGTTTCGTAAGTCGTCTTGGCGTATAATCATTTCTAATGATAAAGTAGCGATGGAGTAATCACCGGTGAACGACGGTGATTCGATACATAAGAAACGAAATCGGTGTCGTTATCGAAAGTGTAAGAAGGCTGTGGTTAAATATTTCAAAGTTACCGGTCGTTTCGATGGCTCTGGTCCCGGCCTCATGATTTCCAGAGGGGCTGGTATCGAAGGCTTGCCAAGATACCAATCCTCCCGTGGGTTGTAATTGTCCAGGAGCTTCAGAAGGCGTGGTACGTTCACGTAATTATCGTCATCGAAGTGGCAGAACCACCTGGAACGCACAACCAAAAGAGAACTGAGTTAAGTTCCAGTCGAAAACACCAATTTTTATATTCGCCATTGCGAAGGTATAATAAAGATATTAAGGTTGTGAGTCATTAAACTCCTTCAATTGTTTGGTAAATTACGCAAGCGGCAGCGGCAATGCGGCAGGCGTGCGCGCGTGCATAGAACATAAATGAAATTTCAAGCAGACGGTTGGTCGTGATCGCGTCTAAATAAATGCTTAAATAAATCAACATTGAATTTCGATTGAAATCAAAGGAAGTAAATAAGCGAGAGAAAAAGAAGAAAAAGAAGAAAAAGAAGAAGAAGAAGAAGAAGAAGAAGAAAAAAAAGGAGAAAGAGAAAGGAATTGTTCGGAGCTGTCGTTAAGCTCGTCCGAAAGAAACTCGTTCCGGCGATGGAGTAACGAGCCGACAAATTGCCGGGTCAAACCGAACGAGGAGTCGTGGGTGTGGTGTGTCGTTAATTATCCGCGTAAACGAGCATTTAGCTCGCGGATGAAAGCCGGATGCACAAATTCGAGTTACCACCGAGTTATTCCTCCTTTTAACTCTTTCACTCTTCTTGTTTTTTTTTTTTTCCAACGCCTAAAACACTACTCATTTATACGAAAATATAAATATCGTAGTGAACGTTCTCGTAAGGAATGTATAGTCGTCGCGAAGCCCTCCGTAGACATCTCGTCGAGTAAATCGCACCTCTCAACCACGCAATCCGATCGTGCGTGGATTATTAAAGAAGCGTCCGCCTCGTAAAAACGTCGTCTACACGCGGCTACGTGCAGCCACATGGATTCTTTGTGGCATCTACTCGCAGGTGTATCCGCTCGTTATCGCTTGACTAGAATATTTTTACCTATAGAAGGACGTATTATACACAGAGGAAGAAAATGTACTCGAAAACTTGACCAAGAGGGTGCAAAACAAGCATTTTACACGAGTACCCCACGTTGACCAAATTAATGATGCATCATAGCCTCCTACCGTGGGAACCCTCGCTACCACTCTTCTACCACCCTTTTAACCACCCTTTTAACCACCCTTTTAACCACCCTTCGAGCACGCTCTGAAACACGTGGCACTCGGTGCACACGCGAGCGACACGCGTATGCATCGCAAGAGGCTAATGTCTTTTGTTTACATTTCACTTTCGACGTTCGATCGAACAGAGTGCATTTTAATTCAATAAAAAACACCCAAATGGAGATCTTTTTGAAACTTTTTGTAAACGCACTTTCCCGTAAGTTGCATTAACGCAATGGTTAAAATCAATTATCAGGGGGGAGAAACGTTTCGGTGCGATGTGAAAAAGGGTCAGGAGGAGGGTGGCTGTCGTACTCGTCGACCGATTGTGGGAAACCTTCCTAACTCGATTCCCATCCAAAGGGTCGTACCAGAATTAAATCTTGACACGATATTATTCCGGGAGATCGGCGTTGCTGCGATAAAATATAAATAAACACGATATTTACATATTACAGAATATTCTTGTCGTCAAATCATTTCCAGATCCGGCTACTTGTCTTCTTTATTTAGAAAGCTAGTAAAAAAAATGACAAAGTTAAATAAATCCAAAATTGATATTAACCATTTACAGTGGAGCAATAATGATGTTTATTTAAGCGTGCAAAACAACAATCTTAAATAACGTCATTTACATGCACCGTTAATGCACGTCGAACTCGATACTCGTGGTAACAATAGGAGTATTATTTTCATAGTTAGAAGAGGAATTTGATTTTTCCTCGATAAACTGGCTGGTCATTCTATTATCCTAACAAAGGGTTAACACAATAGTTGAGCGTTTTAAATGATGTTCGATACACGTAAAGAAGTATATATGTATATATTTAGTACGGTCGTGGAAAGAAAAAGAAAAGACACGAGAGCGTCGATAATCACGGCTCGTTACCTTTACAAGTCGAATACGCGCCGGATGTGCAACAGGTGAAATTACACGTCGAGAAAATTGGCGATCGTCGATCTTTTCCCCTCGTTGTCACGTAAGTGATCAAGTGAAGAAGAAAGACGTTGGTCGTGTTCGACAACGTGTAGAGGATCGAAAGGTTGGCCTCGATAGCGTTTCTAGCGATTTCTACTAGTCAACGTTTTGATGCATGGACAATCATGGACAATCGTAAAGGCCAAGATCGTTTGAAAACCGAGTCAATGTACAATACTACGAAGAGTTAACGAGCAACTTGTATGGCGCGAGCTTACCACGCCCGTTTTTATTAACCACGGCACTAGGCGGCACACGCCAACAACCCTGACCTTTTCCGCGCGAGCCGCACGTTTTCTCTTTCTCTCTTTGCTTGCTTCCTCTTCCTTCGCATCTTTCCTTTTTAAGAGAAAAATAGATTAAACGAATGGGAAGTAAATTAAAGGACTGGACAGGTGTTCGAACACCTTACTTCCTACCGTCGTCCAAGCTAGTTTATAACCAGTTTTCATTAGGTATTCCGATTTATTTTTCAAATAAAATAATGCTCGTTAGAGCATGTGCTCGACCATATCGCGAATCAAACGCCTGCTAGCAAACGCGATCGGTATGCGTTTGCTGCTTATATTCAAACAAAATAAAAACCTACATATTTCCTTTGCCAGGTAAGAAGTAAGTGCGTAAAGATGCGATTGGATATCGGATAATGATATTTCAACTCGATTAAGAGGAATAGTAAATTGGTCGAACGGATTTGCTTTCAAGATTAGCGGTATTGCGAGTTATGCTCCTTAGGATATCTTGGAATTTGTTTTATTTCTATCTAACGCTTATCGTCGTCGTCGTCGTCGTCGTCGTCGTCGTCGTAGTCGTAGTCGTAGTCGTAGTCGTAGTCGTCGTACTTTATTTCAATACCGACGTTGTCGTCGAACGGTATTGAAAGAGCAAACACAGTAATCGTCTTGATACGCCTTGATACGTCTTGATACGTCTTGATACGACGTCAAAGATAAAACTGTGGCCGCGCGAAAGAGCACTCGGACCGATTAGAATAATCTACGTCATTGCGTGAATCTAATCATTGCGATTAAAGGATTCTTTAGGAAGAAAAGATATCGGAGAATCGTGGTAGGTCGTAATATATTTTCATGTTCGATCCCAGCTGATGTAGCTAACGACGATAGGAAGGGGGAAAAGAAAGAGGCCTTGGAAAAATATCGAATGTCGCTAGACGTCGAACTTCTGGACACTCGATACACACGTTACCACGATGATAATAAGAAGAAAAAGAAAGGTTGTTGCGATGTTGCGCATCAACCGCAACATTTTCTTTCTTTTTTTCTGTCTTTCTTTCTTGCTTCGATCTCGAGAAGATTTGATTACGCTTACGAATACGATAGTGGTCGTATTACGAAAATTTCATTTTTGTCCTTTATCCGATCGACTAAGTGAGAAAAAAATACGAAGAATTGAGCCATATTTTCGAGTGTTATCGACTCTTAAAACGTACGTATTGTAGATATACCGGTGAACGTCTCGCCGGATGTAGCAATGAACGAGCGCAGCGAGAGCCAACGAGCCATTTCCGGGGCCTCCTGCTGCAGAATATTACATTGATAACAAAAATTGCCTTCCAAGTGTTCGCGATGGCGAAGCCAAGACGTTGCCGAGTCTCTTATTCTTATTCTTCTTATTCTTATTCTTCTTATTCGTCTCTCTTAGGTTCTTTAACAAAACTATTGCGATACAATAATACCTATAGGACGAAACTGTATTTCAAGGTATTTCTAATGATTGTTGTTTACTTTATATAAGAGATGAAAGGAACGATTGTCGTCATAGAATCGAGTTGATTAAGAAGAATCAAAAGTCGTGCAACGTTGATCGAGCCGAGAACCAAGGAGGAACGTCGACGCCAACGTTCGAACATCAGCGACATAAATTCTTAGAAAATCATTTGTCTGCTTTTTATTCGGTCGATCCACTCGAGGGGCAACACATGCTCGACTCATCGAAGAAACACACACCGCCGAGATGGCGCGAGAGATGGAAATGTCTTGACAAACCTATTAAACGTACTTTATTAACAAACTTCTCTCCCGTGTCGTCGATACCTAACATTACGAAAGGAATAAAAACAAAAAACAAAAAACAAAAAACAAAAAAACAAAAAAAGACAAGAAGAAATCTCGTGATTCGTTGGCAAGCCATCATGGATGGGACTATGCCTCGAGAACAAAAATCCCAAGTACCTATGGAATTATCCTATTCAGAAAGCATGGCTCGAGGCTTTCTGGATCATCGTATCTCGGTTGAACGGCGCGCATCGGTGCAGGTCTCGTGAAACAAATCAAAGGGTCCAAGGGTCCAAGGGATAGAGAGGGGGAGCAAAAGGAGAAGGGTTTGCGTGTGCCCGACGTTCGTGAACCGCGAAAAGAAGAGAAGAGAAGAGAAGAGAAAGGCCGAGCTAGTCGAAGGGAGAAAGAGAGAGCGTGCATTGAAACGCGTCATTCGATCACGAAGCTGGTATCAGGTGCAAACCAGTTTCGATATACATATAAGAGAGCAGTAGAAACGTACAGCAAACTTTGGCATCGGCAGCAGCAACAGCAGCAACTCGGTAGGTCTGTTGAGATTCTGCAAATGGCGACACGCACTCTGTGTTCAAAGATAGGAAAAGAAGTTTTCGTCTACGCACCGCGACCTAAATAAATCTATCAAAGGATCGATCGATCGAGAGAGATCGTGATTGAGACGAGATCGCAATTAGTCCCGGTCGCTTTGAAATAAGAAACATCTCTCGAACAAGAGAAAAAGGCTCGAGCATTGGTGTGTCCACGTAAAGGCACATTCTTCCACGAAAGCAACTCGTGCATGTTCGCCTTCCTCGAAACGTGTCTTGATTTCTCAATTGCGCGACTTTACCTTTCCTCCTCTCTCAAAAATTCACCAATAATCCGTTGGTCTTTGTCGTCGTCTTCGTCGTCGTCGTCGTCGTCGTCGTCGTCGTCGTCGTGTTCTCTCTACTACAAGCCCTTTATAACTTCCAATTCGGGGGACAAACAACGAAGCTACGATTGATGTTGAACGAAAACAAGGAGAGAGAGAGAGAGAGAGAGAGAGCTCTACGTGACAACGCGTCGCAACGCTGAACGAGCTCGATTAATTTCGATATGACCTCGGCCAATCGCGTGACTCGATCTCTCTTATAGGGTACACACAGCGTAGTCTAATTCTATCTTGACTATTTTGCTACATTTGAACGAGATGCAAGACGATCCACTTTGTCTTGATCTATTTAAACTACAAGTATATGAAGAAAACTGAGCTACTAAAGAAGAAAGAAAGCCCACGATATACGACGAGAGATCGTATCTCGTTCCGTGCTAAGAAAAATAAGTAGAAAAATGAGGAAAAAAATGAGGAAAAAAAGGACATTGGATTGAAGCAACAAATTCGAATCACGCAGAGAGAAAGGTACGATACATCTGCCAGAACGTCCGAGACGGGATTACAGAAGATTTTTCGTTTCGAGTGGGCATACCGAGATTAAAGTACCCCCTGTTCTTCCCTTCCTCTTGTTGTTCCAAAGATCGAGGTGAACGAGCCTGAAGCGTGAGTGCGCGCGTGCACACGACCTGTCTCAAACGATGTGCCCTCTTTACTACTCCTACTATTCCATGCAACTATTTTGCTATCACATTAGAAATAAATAAATATTTAGGTATTTGAACCGAATTGTTTTCTCTTGAATATCAGCGGCGATCTTTCACGTGGCACGTCTTTCATCTTGGACATCGCACGAAGAGGTCTTACGAAGACCGCAGGGTCTAAGAAAAAGGGGATGGAGTAAGTAACGAAGGAGGGTCCTATCGTCGTCCCTAAACGCTTATTATGCGGCATTACTGGTAGCCTCGTACATGCACATATAATACGCAGTCACGCGAGCGTTAACCGTTGCGAGGAGCTTCGCATACTCTCCGTGTACCGAGAGAGAGAGAGAGAGAGAGAGACAGAGAGAGAGACCGGAGCAAGTTTTTTGCACGTGTTCCCCCTTTTCCTGGCCGATCTCTATCGTGCGGTGTCGTAATTGCCGCACCTGAGGACCATCCGTTGTCCTTGATTATCGGGGAAGGATGGAGAACAAAATGAGTAAAACAAAATGAAACTTTTTTCGCCGAAAGGAAGGAAGGAAGGAAGAAAGGAAGGAAGGAAGGAAGGAAGGCTTTTCTACGCGGGTAATTTCAACCAAATATGACGACTTTATATCGAAGTATTTAACTCACATTTGTTTGCCTATAGTCTATATGTATACGACGAGCGATAAAATATCTAACATAAGGACGAATATTTTACCGTTGGTTTTGTTTGAACGGCGCGATAAAGAAATACGCAAGCGGACAAATCGAGCGGCCAGGAAACGCGCCGAGATAAGAGTCGACGACGCGTGATATGAAATTTTTGAATAAATAACAGGCTGGAACATGTTCGTACCTTTTGGATATCTCACGTTAGAATATTTCATGAAAAAACGAGTCGTAGGAGCAAACTTAGGAACAAACTTAATTAGACCGAATCATTAGGTTGGTTAGAACAATAATAATAAAAATATGAAGAGGGAAGGTATGGTTGGAGGAAGATTAGCTGGTGGAATTCCATAAATCTTTGCTCCATTCGTTATCGGTAGCGGAGGATCCGTGCGTCCGCCCGTAAAACGATCGTATAATTGGACGAAGCGAGGTGTGAAATCGTTGGGGATTATTTGAACGGACTTTTGCCTCTGCAATACCGCAGGAATTTCGCGCTCCAACGAAAAACGATGCTCGATATCGTCGGCCACGAACCACGGTTAATTCACCGATCAAGAAAATTACTCTCGCGGATTAGAAATTAGCTTCTTCAAAGTGATGCCGCCGTTGCAAATGAAAAAAAAAAAAAAACAAAAAAAAAACCAACAAATTCCGATCGAATAAACGAGCTTTTAAGATAATAAAGAGAACAATGCGAATGATAATAATACGACACATCGAAAAGAGGAAGACAAAGAAGAAGGACCCGCATCCGATATACGAGAGAGTATCTTCTTCTTTTTCTTTTCTAAGGTGCTATCGACTTACGCATTCACCAAGTTTCTTACCGAATATGCCTTGAAATAGAAATATTTAATAGTCGATGATTAATGTGACAAATAATGAAATAGTATGTTTAAAAAGAAAATGATAGAAACGTTCGAGGTGAGTAACTGCGTTAAAAGAAAAATAAATTGGAAGAAGCGGCGCGTAAGTTGAAAAAACCAGGAGAAGCCTCGGCCTCCTCGAGGACCCATAATAATTGCTTCGCGTTGACGATGGGGCCATTAAATGTGTTTTTCCAACATTCATTTTTTCAAGAGAGGAGTAAAAAAATAAAAGACAGCGAGATAATATTTTGAAGGGCTACATTTGACCTGCTCGATGAGTTCTCCCTCCCTCCCTCCTGCTCTCCCCTATC
Organism: Polistes dominula; assembly: GCF_049000335.1. Taxonomy (NCBI): domain Eukaryota; kingdom Metazoa; phylum Arthropoda; class Insecta; order Hymenoptera; family Vespidae; genus Polistes; species Polistes dominula. Next base: position 219,227 of record NW_028301147.1, read on the forward strand.
TAAACACGAATCTCAAAGATAACGTTCGGCTTGTAAAGAAAAGTAAAAAACGGAGGACTCCTTTTCTTGGTAGAAATAGGAACGAGCAAATACAAAGTGTCCGATATATCTGGTAGAATATGACTCGATGCGATGCTCCGCTCGTTAAATATTGTAAAGACTTTATAATACTGTTACTGTTTGACTTGGGACATTAAGTTGAAATCTATTTGGAATCCCATTCGTATTTTGTCGATTTATTATCCAAGAGTTGGTTTCCCGGTGAACACCTGCACGAGGACGGTATCGAGAGGCCATCGGTTAAGAGTTGTTTTTTTTTAAAAAGCAAGAAAGAATAACAAAGAATAAGTGCTCGAGACGACTGGGGAGATAAGAGAGAGAGAGAAAGAGAGAGGGAAGAGAAATTATAACGATGCTATCGGGATTCCGTTTGCACGCTGCATACCGCGAAACTCGGCGTAGCTAATGCGCTCGGAACATCCGCCGAGACGCTTCGTTGCATCGGATAATATTCTTTTTCCGTTCTCTCGGATCTTATAGGAGAGACTTTACGAATTTCTTCGTAGAAGAGAGAGAGCCTACAAATATGCGGAAAATCGATAGCCAAGTCGAGTGACCAAGAGGTTAATATTATTAGGATGATTCTGGTTGTTGGATAATCGAAGGTGGCGGCGAGCAAAAGAGACTATACCGATCAACGTAAGAAAGAGCAAACAATTAGGCGGAGCCTCACGGTCGAGCGTCGAGATAAGTATCTTCCTGTCGACCCACGAGATCTCACGTGCTTCGTAAATCCTATAGATGTACGGCTATATAAAGAAGCGTTTAATGCGGCTACGCCGATAATGGGACCCATCTATCTACCTGTCCGCGTAATCTGGCAGTTGCATCTCTCTCTCTCTCTCTTCGTTTAGCGCGCGAGCTCGTTTCTACTCATCCTCCTTGGAATTGTCATCGTTTCGCTTTCTCTTCTCTCTGTTGATCTACAAAGAGGCACTCGAGAGAGAAAGAAAGAAAGAAAATATAATAGAAACGAATAGAATTTACGTTCAATCAAAAACACATATCCTTACAATAAAAAAAGGATAGAAAAATGTTCATATAATGAGTAGTGAGCTATATGGTAGAAATGAATGATGGAGAAGTCTGCTATTATATTAGATTACCCGTTGATAAAAAGATGATAAAAAGAAAAAAAGCAGATAGAGTTAGGTGGCATGTCGCGAGTTTGGATCATATCGCAACTACTATGGGATAATGGACCAAACAGGATCTCAAAGATTAAACAAAGAGAGAGAGAGAGAGAGTGTATCGATAATAGCCAGTATCGATATCAAAAGATACGATCCTTTTTCTTGGAGAGACGATAAGACTTGGCCAATGTTTTCTCTTTCTCCCTACTTTACGAACGGATAAATCTCGCAAGTTATTCCCCTGCGGCTAAGGTTCGATCGACCGAGAGAAACTCGTAGAAACGAGGAAAGAATGGGGAAGTGCACTTGAAAGTACTTTAACGATAGAAAAAAAAAAAAAAAAAAAAAAACAAAAACAAAAAACAAAAGGAACGAACAAAAAAAGATTCACGGAGTTTACGAACAAGTTTATGAGTCAGCGTATGTATTATTTCATGGCAGATTGATTGAAATTTATCTCTAGAAGGATAAATCGAATAATTAATTCGTATCAATCTATTAGGCTATACTACTATATATCCGTGCACGTGCTCCGATGGGCAATCCCATGACGCGAATAATACGCGAATAATATACGAATACGATCGAGAGTTAGCTCGATTACAAGCTTAATGCTTTACGGTTAATCATTTCTAGTTGTCGGAAGACCGTCGAATATTTTCCACCTTGGCACGCGTATGTTAGCAGCGTATTAGGTGTCGACGACATATTAGGTATATCTCATATTCATTGACTCGTACATACTGATACAACTAATATCTGGTCGAATCGATAAAACGTGTTAGCTTGTTTAACCGACCGAACGAACAGGAAATAACGATTAGCTTCTACGACATCCAGTTAATCTTCCTACGCAAGACGACGACGACGACGACGACGACGACGACGACGATAAGCGCGCGTTGGTAGGTAATCCAATTAATTGATCACACATTTATGCCTAAGCTGATTATTAAACTAAACAAACTTTCGAACAAATAATTCACATTAATTCAAAGGATTTACTTACTTTCGACCGGCTTCGAGAAATCTATCAAACTCTACGGACATCTTGCAGCAAAGGGCTCGTCTGTTGTGAGAAGATGAACACTTTGTATCGATCATGTGGCCGTCTGAAATCAAACATTATAATGTATGATTAAAGTGAAACTCGTTTTATCGCGTGCAAAATAATCAATTAATTTATATATATTTTCAACTTAAAGTCATTACTGATCAAGAAAGTTACAAAAAAATGTATTACATTTTAAACGACCTTATATACAAGAAGAATGCATTAGATTATTAAAAGAATTGTTAATAACGGGTATACTATTTGTAACAAATACAAATTAAGATAAAAACGTTCTAATTTTAGTATTTTTTGCATTATATTATATTAATCATTATATAGAAAAATAATATTATATAATTATTATATATATATACAATATCCAAAAGTAATACTTTAAAATGCGACAGATGGAATATTATTAATATATGTATTATATATTTATACTTATATAATGTTAATAACAGACAGATAAGAAGGAAATCGAAAAAAGTAATGAGGTAAACGGTTTGAAGAAAGACGATGCGCGTGCCGAGGTCAAATGTCGAACGATCCCCGAGGGCTCGCGTGCTTCTTCATTCCTCTCCGATCATCTTCGATCCAATCACGACCTACCTTCGATTCTAGCACATCATTATAATCAAATGAACGATCGATTTTGTCGAGTAGACGACAATAGCAATAACAACCCGAACAAAGTTTTCATATAAATTTAGAAAAATATGCAAATCAAAGTTAATGTAAAAATCTAAAATCGCGATTGTGTTCCAAAAATTGTCTATGTTTTCGTGTGGAAGAAGCCCGCGGCTCTCTTTTCTCTTCCTATATCTTTCATCTCTTGTGGTTTTCTTCCTCGTCATCTATAGTCGCGTATCTGGCCAGAGGCTGCACTTACAGAATGCACGCAATGCCGGAACACGTCGCAACACACATGCTGCCGCTTGCTCGTCCATATCGCTTTAGCAACATTTCTTTTCTTTTTCCCCCTCTTCTTGTTCTACCCTCCGGTGGAAGGAGGAGGGTAGAAAACCTTAGCATGGAGCCTGCATTCTTATTCGCACTTTCGAGCCTGCTCCCTCGCATACCGACGAATTTGCACGTACAAATTACCAAACGGCTATGTAGAGCGTGTATCCCGCCGACCGATCTTACGATAATGACTACGATAATGACTACGATAAAGACTACGTGGAAAATCAAAATAATACTCACTCGTTTGATTCTGAAAGTATGGATCTTCTCGATCGGTGAAAAACCAGGTCTGCAACAAAAGAAGGAAGGTGTTACTCTGGTTATTACTCTTCCCTTTAATCTTGTTTATTCTTTTTCTTGTTCGAGTTTGCATTCTTACGATTACTACGAGAGAAACGTAAGATGAGTGGTGTGTACACGTGTTAAAATGGACGCCTATTTTTAGTTCAAGTTCTGGTGGAGGGGCAAAGAAAGGGAAAGAGAAGCAGACGCTGACAAACACAGACAGTAAAAGACGGAAGAGTCTCTCTCTAGAGGTCTAGGACATCCGACCATTAACGTTGTTGAAGAAAAAGAAAGAGGAAAACGGGTCACGTCGAGCAGACATTTAACATTTTCTCGAGGACTTTCCTTCTTGGCGCCAATCGTGTCTAACTAATTCGCCCAAAAGTATACCCACCGAGCTACTGAAAAAGTAAAGAATCGAGAAAAAGTACTCGTTGTCGATCATCGCCCTTCTTTGTCAGGTTCAAGTAGCAGAGAGCCTTAAGTCAACGGTGTTACCTCGAATTTCACTCAAGCTCCTCGTATTTCCATCCAACTCCTGACTCTACGTACGACTCTACTCTAGACCATATTTATGCATGATCGCTTTTTTTCTATACCTTTTCTTACTCTTACAGCATAAATTGAATATCAACAAAATGATGATTTTGTTCATCTTACAATTGTGCAAATGTTTGATTTGAAAAATCGTTACGTTATGTTCTAGTTACACTCGAAAGAGACTACGATAGGGAAAATTTATCGCGTTATCAGACGTAATGAGAGGCACTTTTCTCGTTGAAGAGACGACAACGAATCTCGTATTACGTTCTCGCGTTACGCGCTAAACGAAGGCTAGCAAAGAACGATTCGAAGTAACCAAACTACTCTCAAAGTTCGTCTCATTAAGAGCATGAAAGACAATTAAACGCGTCCTTGGTAACCATTTAACTAAATTAAACTTCTTTTCTGTGCTATAAGTTGAACTAATTAGAATTAGTAGGTCTTTCAACGTAAAACTTACTCTCGTTGAATATTATTTTCGAAGAAAAATGCGAATAATTCGAAATATTCGAAAAATTTGATGATGGACAAAGAATAAGATTTAAAATACAAAAGGTAAGAAAAATACAATAGATCTCTAATATATTTCTACGCACCTTTGCAGGTGCAAAGAAAAGAAAGAGGTCGAAAAAGCGAATTTATTCCTCTTTTCTTTGTGGTCAACCTGCTACCTCTACAAGAGATACACCTCCAGACAAGCTACCTTTGAGTACTACCTACTGCACTTATGTTTTTCGACCGTAAATCTCTCGATGTTGGATACAAGAAGGGCTCGTCTGAGGGCTCGTCTCAGGGCTCGTCTCTCTAGGGTTAAGACTGTTCTAGGAAACAGCGTGTGTAGCGGTGGAAAGCAAAGAGAAGCGTTTACAATACGCGTAATTAGCCGTTCCAAGATAATAACTCGGCAAGTAAAAAGTTTGTTGCGTTGAACTACTAATGGCTCGCGTTTGCGCGATCTTCTTTATCCTTTCCCGTTTACCTTTCAGTCTATTATTAACGACAAGTAATACAAATAAATAGGCGATCTATCGCGAAAGCGACGAGGGAGCATTGAAAATATGTACGAGGCAAGAAGAGGAGGCAAAAGAAAACGGTAGTCGTGGGAAAATGAAATGTTTATAACGAGACGAGCGACAACTCCTCTCTTGTCCGCGAATACGCTCGAGTACGCTCGAGTAAACGCACAAAGTACCGTCTATTTCCCTGCCCTCGTCCTCTGCCAAATATATAATATTTGCGAGAACAGACAAATTTCCCTTTTCCCAGCAACAACTCCTTGCTACGAAAAACAAAAACAAAAACAAAAACAAAAAAACAACAAACCTACCTGATCCTTGGCAAATTGAAACCATGTGTCGATGATTGCCGGCAAACGGGAACGATGATAGTGCTTGGTAGTTTTGACACTGAAAAACACGTCATCCAGATTTGTAGAGAAGGGTACGATCGTAGCCGTAGCGACTGGTAGGGTCATAGTCGATCCTCCTCCTCCTCCTCCTCCTCCTCCTTCCTCGATAACGATTCTCCTCGATACTTCGATCACCGCTTCGTTTTTACCATTAATCTCGGTGTTTAACACTTCGACCAGCTGTAAAGAGAAAATGATCAATTGGCAAGTTATCAGAAAGCATTCGATCTTTCGGAGTAGGTAAAGAAAACAATTGAAAATGGTCCCAACCTGAGTTTTCCTCTGAAAGAGGAGAATGGTGACATAGACGGTAGCAAGGATGAAAATCAAAGCTTGCAGGGTTCGTCTCGTTGGAACGGAACGAGCAATCCTCGTTGCATCAACGATATTATTTATACACGGGCTTTTCTGCATTTCGTACGAGGGTGAATAACAACAAACACCTTGCGAGGAACCACCGACAACATCGGCGGCGCCCTCGCCACCCTCGTCACCCTCCTTTTCCTCCTCTTCCTCCTCCTCCTCCTCCTTTTTACCACCCTTGCCCTCGCCCCCCTCCGTCCCCTCCTTCTTCTCCACCACCAACACCTCGACGATGCTACTCCTTCGTTGTCTGCTGGTTCGGTCGTTTCTCAACGACAAACACCAGCCTGCATCGCGCTCCTCCTTTCGTCCCGTCGACGAAAGCACGCAGGACATAACACACTTTGAAAAAAATCACCTCTCCTTCTCCCCGACTTCGTCTTCGTCTTCGTTTTCCTCGTGGTCTTGCAATTAGTCGTGAAAAGTCCCATTATCTTATCTTGTTGCCGCCATCTCCTCCTTCGCTGTTTCCAACGCACCACTAATAACTTAGATTTATTTATGTTTACGCCGCAATTCAAATTCACACTTTTCGATTCATATAACAACTAGTAAATATATGGTACATAAGCACATGGTCTTCTTCTGTCTTATTTTTTTCTCCGTTAATATTTCATCACGATCAACACATTATAAGTTTATTATAGAAAGCTATTAAAAACGCTCGCGACTTTTTTTTATCTCTTATTTTATTTCTTATTTTATTTCTTATTTTATCAGAAATAATGAAATTTGAGAGACACGGTAAAATGTCACAAAGCAAAAACAAATGACGGAAAGATGCACGCGGACTAAAAGTCCCCGACTGACTGAAACACATGACGGTCGTCCCCATGGCTAAACCGTAAACATCCCCTTGCCGCCGTCGCCGCTACCACCGTCACCGCCGAAGAGGGGGGAAACTTTCCTACATTGGTAGGAGGGGCCGAGCGCGCGCTATTTTACGATGATTACAAATATCTGTCTTTACAATATATCGATTTTAACAAGTTTCAAAATATCATTTTTTTACTATTTTTTTTTACATTGTTTCATTTCCATCATTAGAACATTTGTTCAAGGATTTCGATTACAATTGATTAATTAATATAACATTTTACTTATTACACATATACGCAATATATAGAATACTATAGTCAACAGTGCTGCCATCACCCTGTCAAGTTTTGAACAAAATCGCAATAGTTTGGTAATCGCGATAACTTCGACAAAGTTGTCGGTAATGTCGTGGTCTGTTATCGGTAACTTTGACGGATTTAAAATACAGTGAAAATAATGAAAACATTAAGGTCGAAATAACAAAATTAAGATGAATAATTTAGTCTTATTCTTATTATAATAATTAATTATTAAGATAGTTATATTTACATTTGTACATGATCGAATTCGGTTGGTAATATAAAAAAAATTATATTGGACAATTATAAGTACTAGTCATGAATAGATATTCAAATTGAGTATGAATATACTTGATACCCCATAATCGATCCAAATTGCAAGAATAAGATTCATTCGGTTTCTTTTCTTGCTAGTCACAGTTAAATATTTCAATTTCGAATTGTTTGTAAAAAAAAATTAAATAAACTATGTCACAAATAAATATCTGTCAATTACAAAATGAAATGGAAAAGATTTGCTTAAAAAGTTGGGAAAACTTGATCAATGAATAATTAATTTCATTTAAACATCAGTTTTCCCTATCTCACTCTTTTCTTTAATAAGAAATATTTTCTTTGCCACTTCATTGATTCTTCTTTCGACAAAATATTCACGTGGCTCTCCGACGTAGCAATACTATACTGTTATATAGCTTTATTGCCGGTCCTAAGAGTAAACCTAACAACGATACCAAATCTTCTTGCGTCAGCATTAAAAATGCTTCTCCATCGATATTCTAAAAAAAGAAAAAAGAACAACAATTAATACGTATAACAATAATAAATAACAATTAAACGAATTTGAAGTGTCATTTGTAAGATACTTTAGAAAATGTATAAAATATACTTACATGTTTTCTAAAAATATTAGCAATTTCTTTACAATTTGGGACACTTTGAATAAACTTAATAACTTCTTCATTCGACCAGCGTCGAGGATTTGTATTCTGTTGAGAAACTACTCTGTTTAAGACGGTACTATGTTTTGCCCATATGTGCGGTGCGTCTGGTAGAGGATGATAACCAGGATCGTAGACCGATTGGTATAATTCTGTACGTAATTGTTTATCTGGCATAACAGCACCAAATTGTGTGGTATTTAATACCGTATCACCGTATGTAGAATTTGAAAGAGTATATATAGAATCATCAGAAATTTGTCGTCTACAAAAGATAGAATAAGATTATTAATAATTTGCATTAAACGATTATACATTAACTTAGACTTTAATGGATTTTGAAGAAGAAAATATAACGACGAACCTTTTTTTACGTTTCCTCGAAACTTCCTCATCGTCGGATTGTCCATCGCTGTGAAGAGTTTTCGACTTGCTTGATCTAAAAAAAAAAAAAGAAAAGTATAAGTAAAAAATTTGAAAATTAAAGTAAAAATTAAATATTCATATAAACAAACGAAATATTTACCTTTCAGATTTTTCCGAATTTTCAGACTTGTCATTTTTATCGGAATCTCCATCCTCTTGTTTCACATCTTTTTCAGTCTTTAAGAGTCGTTCTTCAGAGAAAGAAAGTTTCTCCATTTTGTCTATTTTGTCTATTTTTTCTATTTTCTCAGGCTTCTCGAGCTTTTCGAGCTTTTCCAATTTTTCCAACTTTTCAGTTTTTTCCAACTTTTCAAGCTTTTCAAGCTTTTCAATCTTCTCAGGCTTTTCTATTTTCACTTTTTCAATTTTATCGACTCTTGCTACTCTTTCCTGCGGCGACTCTTCATCGACGTCGCAACTGATTTCATTTTTTGTGATTAATCTATCTGATAAGGTCTTATTTTTGTTTAAATTTTGAGGTGAATAAGGACAGCCAGATGGTGAATTATGTGTAGCAAATTTAGGACCCTTTACGTGTCCTATACCACGACATCCATACGTACCACATTCTGATTTATCATTCGGATTATCTGGTGCTATTGAACAAAACAAAATTAGTATATAATCTTTACGTTGTGCTACAATGTTTATAGTAAACATAAAAATCATATATATAGATCTTACTTAATGGTGCTTCCAATGGATGTCCAGTTTTTAAACACCATCCCATCGGATGTATGTCTGGGGAATCATCGTCGACCCAATAAGCATGATTCTCTGGCCAACCATCAAAACGTATTTTCAACCTAGGAAGATAAGTTAAAGATTTAATTAAACGCTATCTCAAATGTTTAATTATTTCATTATAATAAAACAGACATGGAATACTAACATATGATCTTTCACATCTTCGACAGTGGCTACTCTAATAAGTTGTGGAACTCTTATATCAACTGCTTCTAATTTCATACCACGTTTAAATCCACAAGGTGGTCGTTGTTTGAAAGCTCTCGCCGGTGCTGCCATAGAACGAGTTTCTTTTAGATAAGTGTCCCATGTAAAGTTCTTGGGTTCTTTATAATCTACAAAATATCAATTGTTTATTACTATACATTGATGCAGACAAGCGTGATATAAAAATAAGTATTATTTGGTATAGATATTTACTGTTGGGAGGAGTAAGACTGTGTCCATTATGATGACACCATCCCACGGGATGAATGTAAGGTGAACTTGCATCTGCCCAATAATCATATACCTCGTCCCAAGAATCAAAGTGAACTAATATCCGAGAATCCATTAAACCTGCTATACTTGCTACACAAACTAAAGATGAGTGTTTACGATCGACTGCTTCCAGTTTCATACCCAAACGAAATCCAGTTGGAAAAACGGACTAAAATAGTTAATATAAAGAAATATTATTTAATTTATTCCACATTAATAATAAAATTGATGAAACAACAAACGTGCATACATAAGTACGTATACTTACATTTTTATTGGAAAATATATTTTTTGGAGCTGCAGTAGCTTTACAAATTTTCAGATAGGCATTCCAGTTGAAATTAGAAGATACATAGCCTTTTGGTGGATCAAGACGATGTCCATTTTTTTCTGACCAACCAATTGGAAAAATATCCATGCTATCCGCGTTAGCCCAAAAATCATAATTTTCTGGGTAACCATCAAAATGTAAACGTATTCTATATCCTGAAAAAATCATTGAAAATAGGTTGAACTACTCGCGATACTATTATTTATTAATTCAATTATAATTGTCTTAATTACTTACCTACTACTTCGACTACTGTAAGAACGCAATAACGAGATGGACGTTCAGGATCTATTCCCTCTAATTTCATTCCGGGTTTGAAGTTATTTTTTCCATATGGAAATGCATCTTTAAATAATTTCACTGGCGCAGATTTGGCTTTATAATGCTCAAGATACTTAGGCCAAGAAAAACCAAGTTTCCCAGTTTGCCATGGATACTGTATGAACAATAATAAAATCGTTTCAATTGATGCTTAGCAAAGAAATGATTTCAAAGTTAAAAAAAAAAAAAGAAATGAATTTTAAGTTTTATTTTGTACCTTAGATGATTCTGAAAAATCTCCTTGGCATTCGTCATCCATCGCGCCAATGGTATCTTTTGTATCTTCGTCTGTTTCAGATTTAATCTTCTCCTGCAATTTTTCTTCCATTTCTTTAGCTTGCTGTTGTTCTTGTAACAATCTTTTTCGTTTACGTTTTACACGCAAATCTCTGTAAAAAAAAAAAAAAAAAAAAAAAAAAAAAAAACAAATGAAAAGACAAAGAATTAATAACAATGTGATTTAATAAATCGTTCAAATGATAAAATTACCAATATAAATTGTAATACATACTTAAGGTCTTTTTCTTTTCGCATTGAAGGTTGTTTCTTAGATTCTATTAGATCTGTACATGTTGGACTGCAAGATATTGGACTCTCAAATTCTGCAGCTAGGCCATAACAACCACAACCCTCGCAATGATAGACTGTATCAGCAGATAAAGTCCTAGTTTTCCGATCTTCCGCTGTTCAACAATTTTTTCGATTAGTAAACTATATCTTCGAGTAATAAAATTACTTTGACTTACCTTTTTTCTCACTAATGGCATTATTGGTTATAACAGGACTGGATTTTGAAGAATTTTGCATTAAACATACATTTTCCTTATCACCAATATTGCCATCTTTAGTCTGCTTAATTGTTTCACCATCTTCGACAACTTCAATTATCCCCAATTCATTCATACAAAACTGAGGAAACAATGAATACAATTAATAACATAATATTGAAAAAATGATGACAATTGAGTTATATAAGAAATGACTGTATAGAATAGAAATATTGTATTTATAAAAATTACCTTCAATGTACTTCCTGGCAAAGTTCCTACACCATCTTTCCAATCTAATACTTTAGTAGCGTCGAAATTGGAATCGTTTTGCTGAGAGACATTAAACAGCTCTTTCATATCATCATGATTCATTTTCATTTCATTTTTATTTTCCAACACGGGTTCGACTGTACAACTTGTAGGAGTTTTAATTATTTCTATTTTGATATCGTCGTCTATACTCGTCGTATTTAATTTCATTGATTTTTCTTCGCTAGGAATGACTTTAATCAAAGTAATATCATCATCGTTCTGTACTTTTTTATCTTTATCTTGTTCTGATTCAGGACTACTAAGCGCATAAGTCACATCAGCCATGGTTTCTTGCGACGATTTATATTTTTTCAATCGCTTTTCATTAGAAGCTCTTAAAATATTACTTATAGTCTTTCTCTTTTTTTCTGGAATAATAGTATCGTCCTTTTTAGGAATAGGCGTAATAACTGCTGAATCTGGATTTTCTGTAATTTTGATACTATCTGTAGAATTGTTATTTCCTTTATTCGCGTTTAATAAGCTCATTTTTGCAATTGGATGTAACGGTGGTGGATGCGTTGCAGAATTGGTAGTTTTTGATTCTCGTAATACTAAAATATTAAATGAAATTGAAATCATGTATAATATTTTTCTAAATATCATATTAAATATAGGATCAAAATATAATGTTACCTGTAATCGTTCCCTTGCTATCGGTACTGATTTGACCATTATTGATCTTCAAATTAAACATACTGGATTTGGCAGAACCACTTTGTTGGGGAATGCTTACTGGTAATAGCAGATTTGTCATATGTTTAGATGGTTGGCTTTGCGAACAAGCAGTCGTGCTTGTTGATGTCTGCGCCAATTGTGATATAACTGGGGCAATAACTAACTTAGGTTTAGTTATTTGAGTAGTCGTTAAAGCTCCTATATTTTAAGAAAGTTCAAATTACATAAAATCAGTTCTTACACCCACGCACACGCGCACGCACACGCACACGCACACGCACAAGCATTCAAATAAATAAGTATAATATAAAACTTAAAACTATATTAAATAAATAATCACCTGCTGGGATCACGACAGATTCGCGTGATTTATTTGGTTTGATAAGAGTCCCAAGATATGCAAATGTATGTTTTCCTGACTGCGAATTCGTCTGATTTCCCTGAGAAGTATTTAGGGGTACGATCTGCGCAGTAGATGTATTAGATTTTCTAAGCAATATATGTTTTTGTCCTTGTGCAGTGTTTGTAGTATTGACTGTATTAACAGGACGATGAATTACAATATGTTGCTTGTTTTGCGAAGTAGTAACTTGACCTGGACTCTGTATAAATACTTTATTTTGTCCACTAACAATCTGAAATATATTTAAAACTGTATGTTAAAAATACGTTCACCTAGAATTATTGGAATATAAACACAGATTTACACAAAATGATAGAAATTATGTAATTACGGTATTAATTATGTCTTATGAAAATTATAACTCCGTATATATGCAATCTTGCTTATTAATATTTTCAATATGTATTTCTTGTAATTATTTGATTTATTACAAAAAAAAAACATGATATAATCAAAATGTGTATATAAATATATAAGTAATTGTATGTGTAAAGAAATGAAATGTAGAACGCTTAATGCATAAATCTACTTATATAATATATCAATTACAAAAATAATGAATAATTTTGAATATTGAAAGCAAACGATGCATCTATAATAATACGTAATAAATTACCTGATTATTAACGGGATTAATGATGGCAGCCAGCTGAGTAGCAGTAGAAGAAACAAGCGTTTGATTTGCAGCTGCAGTCTGACCAGAACGCATTTTGCCCTGTTGAATATATAATACTGGCATAACTGATGTGGAAGAATCGTCCAATTGTTGGGACTCAGTTATACTATTATCATCACAGTCGTCAACTACTATTTCTTCTTCCATTCTATAATAATGGAAAATTAACAAAATGTTATAAACAGATAAATGTTTGTCAGATAAAAAAAAAAATTGTGATTTTTGTTGATGTATATTAAAATTGTACAATCTGTTATAACATGTAAATTGTATTAATCACCTTAAATATTCGATTTGACTTTTAACCATTTTTGATAATGAGCAAATGATATTCAAACGAGGAACTGAATTGTCAATAAAAGTTTACAGTTAATAACACCCACTGATTTATCAATCTGTACAACATATCTGTAATCGGTTTTATTCGTCCAGTAATTACTTCAAGACAACTTTTTCAAGCACGAAAGAGTTAAATGAAAACAGGAAAATAACTGTAGAAATGATATTAATTGATTAAAAAATAAAATAACAATGAAAATATGAGTTAATTAACAAACGTATGATAGTGATGTATCACAATGTGACATACCTAATTATAATTATTGTTCCTATAAGAAAATTCGATTTTTTTTCAGTTACATAATTCCAATTAATTGTGATAAAATTGCATATGTAGTAAGTTTGATGTTGTGAAGAAGTAAGTACCGTTGTAACAGCTCCGTACACTTCATTCACAAAATTTTCTATTCAACAATATGTATGGACTGGGCGTCGGATCTATCGGTAAAAGAATTTGAAATACGCGCCCAATTATTAATGACGAGGAGAGTATAGTTACGTTTCTTTTACACTTTGAAATATCGGAAATATAATAGAAATCTATTAGTTTCTGGTGATACTTATAAATCGTGATTAATGTACTATCATAATTATTGTGTCAAGTGTATCTCTTCATTTAAATACTCAATGAAATCTTTGGACACGCTTGAAGAGCAATTTAACAATTCAATTCGCACGGATTCTATATCGTCCTAAACACAACGCACAATTTTCATTCCTGCAAAAGAGGAACACTAGCTAACAAAAGATATATATCTCTTTCTCACTAAAGCCTGATCTTTCCAAAAGTATTGCATTTGTAGATAACTAGCAACAAACTTATCGCGTACACCATTATTTTAAACTAAAATCCGTACTACCTTCAAAGGTTTTATACCATTCAAGCTTCGGTCTCTCTAAACTACTGCTACTTTCCCATAGGTTCGAACGACACTATCAATGGCGCTGCAGTCTAACGGTACCTAACCTTACGAACGCCAAATACCACGTGATGTTCCAAGAGTAACAGCCAATCAAAGAACTTTGGTCAACTCCTTCTCCTCCTAACTAACTTCACACATATTTATTGCAAGCAAAAGGACAATTTCAAGCCAAGTTCTAAATCATTTGATTATCGATGATCGACGATCGACAACGAATTGTATCTTTCGATACAATATATATCTATGTTAGTTATTTAACAATTATCTTAGACTTTCCATAATAAAACCGATTAAAAAATAGGACTTTTTCAAATATATATGTACCTATGTCTCATTCCATTAATTCAACTTGTTCCTTTATTCGCATTCGTAAATCTATCATCAATCCTATTCGCTCTCTTTCGATACATTATTATTCGTTATTATACTTTTATTCTTTTATTTATCCTAATATCAATAACTATATATTAATAAACAATAATTAAAAGACAATACATCTAATGAAAATCAAATGCAAAGTATTGACTTTAATCTAATCAATTGTTCATTAGACTTTATTCAAGATAATAAATGGAATAATAAATAAGATTAATATATGATTAAGCTATGTAAAGTCCGACTTATTGTAAATGTAAGATTTCTTATCGCGGTTTAATTGGTTGACCATAGGTCTACGTTTATCAAAATAAATTTGACTTTATTCAAGTAGTCGTACTTTTAAGAAGCTTTTCCGTCAATGTACAGTAAATTCTAAAGATCAATATTATACTTGGAAAGATATAATCACTCTACAAATAAATTCTATTGTATATAGATAAACGAAATCTAACTTGTTAAAATAATTTATAAGTATAAATGTCAACTTATTTTACGCGCGACAAACTTTGCTTTAATAACCTCTAAAGTGTGCGTTCGCCATTAGTAATAAAAATGCATCTATCGATTACTAGGTACCGCTGTAACCTGTATCGATAGTTGGAAATATCGCATACACGTGACTATAATATTATCCCATTTTAATGATTTCTCATAAAAAATATTATGCATTAGATGGCATACGACGATCTAGTGACTTTTGAAAAGGAAAAAAATTCAACTAACATGTTAAATAAAGTAGTAAGAAAAGTATCAAAACTAAATTATGGAATGTTACAATTCTATATAATATATATATAGAATATATACAGGTATACGCACACACATACATGTGTTCACAAATTGCATATGCATTTTAACACGGGACCATGCAAGTATGCAAGTTATATATATACATAGGTATATATATATATATATATATATATATATATATAAAAAAATGAATTCTATAATCAAGTTATATCGTTAAAAATGTTACGATTCATGAAAACAAAAGACATTCATATTTTCACCCGACTTTTTTCTCGAAAGAAAATTTCTTTAAGGCTATGTTTTTTTGTCTTTTTCTCTTTCTTTTGATAAATTTATATACATATAAAATATATAAACAAGTTGTAAATAAATTAAAATGAAATGTTGGAGTAGTCATAAAGGAATAATCGATCGTAATAATTGCAATGTTGTAAACTCATGGTTACGATCGTACATGCATGAACGCTGTTAAAAACAAAAAATAGATGCAAACACAAAGTACTATCGTTAAAGATGCAGTAGGAGGTAAAAAAAGAAAGAGTGATTAAAACAAACATGCAAGCTTTCTCTTTTCTCTCGTTATGCGATATTTTAATGAATATTTTTACTTTTCAAAGCTCAATCTGCAAAGTTACACTAAGCTTCATATACGCATGTACTATACACATATACTTACGAGAGTAAACGAATGTTGACCTAACGAATCCAGTCGAAAATTTAACGTTGTATTTACCAATGCTCACGTTTCGCTCAATTTCAATAAACTCTATGAAATACTCAATATCTCATAATAGTAGAGCAATATTTTACACTATAACGACGCATTAATGACTGAAGAAAATGTATGATTATAAACTCACGTTTTAAAGTCTGTCGCCATCATCTGTGAGGAGGAACGATATTAGTTACAATGCGCATGCGCGCCAACCCATGTTGCTCTACGAAGGTTCGTTCACATTTGTGCGAGTTACCATCCACAGAGATGTAAAACAATAAGACCACAAGCTGTATTTTACTTTTCTTCAAATATTTCTCAAATATTAAATGTTACTCCAGTAAAATATGCTGATCTAGATGCTTTTCGTTCTAGGTACTTTCATCCTTTGTCCACTTTTTATAACATTATCGATTGCTATCCAAGATCATGAATTCATATACATCATTCAGAAAAATAAGAAAAAGCAAATAACAAAACTGAAATTAGGAACAAAGTCAAATGTATTATTTGCAATGAATATTTACTAAGATATTATATCGATTTTTCTTTTTTCTTATTCTAATATGTGCATGAGTTAAGAAAAGTAAATAGAAATTTTGATCGATATTTATCTATATCAATAAGATTTCAATTAAAATCGTGTACACAGCTAATTAAAATAAAGACTAATAGTATCTTATTTAACAAAAATACCCAATACACATACATACGCATTATTAGATAGATATATTTCTCTCTCTCTCTCTATATATATATATATATATATCTATATATGTGCAAGTATATAAATATCGACCTTCAAATGCGTGCGCTTTTCAAATTTATCGAGCGCCACCAACGCATCATTTATGCACTATATATAACCAAATTAAAGCATAGAAAAAATCAACTAATTTCAAAGATACTACTTATGCAGGAGAAAAAAAGTAAATAAATTATAATAGCGTTGAAAAGTTGAAATAATATTCAATTAGTATATGCATTCATATATATTCAAATTGATTCGTTTATTGTTCTTTCAACGTTACTAATAACTTTCTCTCTTTATAGTGTCATCTAGTATGGTTGACGCCTGCGCTTAACAATATTACATGCTTATAATAGGCCGATTAACATAAATGCAATTATTAAATTATAAGAGATTTTTGAACAATTAACTAGAAATGCAAATTGTCCAAAACGAATATCAAAATTGAAAAGTATCTTTTTTGGATTGTCTTGCATTGTTTTTTAATGTAAAGGTGAGAAATTATTAAAAAGAAAAAAAGACATTAATTTGAGGGAAGAATATTTGACGGATCGTCATTTGATTTCTCTCTCTCTCTCTCTCTCTCTCTACCTCGGTTTTCTCCCTCTCTCTCACTGGGAAGATAGAGAGCGCGCATTGGCGTAACTAGTATTTATTTTATTCCATCAGCTGATTCACGTTGTTCGCACTCATGCACCTTTTCCGCTTGTCAAAACAGCATAAAAGTGTGCGTTAGTATACACCAATGCATCAGTATAGCGCGTCTTGTTGTATAATACAGCACGAAGTATATTCGTTATAATATGTTAACGTTTAGATTTACACGACAGTCTAAGTTTTGATTTTTTCCTAAGTGACAGCTTCGACTCCATTATTCTCTCGTCATTGGATTGTATTCTCACTTTGGCAGAGGTAAGCTTCAACGAAATAACGTTAGATGTACGTTAATTATTAACATCGTAGATTCCTTTTTTTCATGATATTCCTTTCAAAAGCAGTATTTTTAACTTTCCATTTAAAAAATAGATACATCTATTTTTGTTTTCTTTTTCGTTAAATCATAAAAGTATATGTATATGTCGAACACAACACAACAAACAAGTCCAAGATACATATTCCTGTTATCGTATAATTATCATTACGTCGATCGATAAAAAGAGAATAAATTTAGAATTCTATTAGTTTTTTTTTTGAGCTCTATTAACTGCGAACCACATTGTTGTGGCATTTGATATTACATTTAATATTTTTTACTAAGCAACGCTTACAGACAACGCTTCATATTTATCGGTATAGTATATTTCATTTGTAAGGTTATTTTTAAAGATAACTTCTTAACGCATACATATGTGGTATCATGCTACATATAGAATAAATATATGTAATAGATAATATATGGACGTTTATATTATTTTCTTGTACTTTGGAAAGTCGTATTTTGATTATTGCTACAGTTGTACATTATTTTATATCATTTGATTAAGTCAGTAAACGATCATAACTTGAGAGCAGTTTTCTATTTTAAATTTGATTACATTTATCGCTTTATGTGAAAATATATATATATTATAACTTGTTACAGGGTATATAACATAATAATTTGATGATTAATTGTTAACATAATCTTTGTTAAACAGAAGAACAAATCTTGTCTTATCAAGATGGGAAGTGCCGTTAGTAGTGGACAAAACAATGATGAATTGGTAGATAATTTAATGACATCTGGTTATATAAGAACAAAGAAAGTTGAGCAGGTATTCAGAGCTGTTGATCGTGCTGATTACTTCCTATCTTTGTATCGAGAAAGTGCGTACAAGGATCTTGCTTGGAAGCATGGCAACATCCATTTGTCAGCACCATGCGTCTACAGTTTGGTAATAGAAGGTCTTTCATTAGAGCCCGGATTGAGTTTTCTGAATCTTGGATCAGGAACTGGATATCTTAGTACAATGGCAGGACTAATACTAAGTAAGAAAATAATGATATCACATCGACTAATTGTCATTGAACTTGTTACATTGTTTTATCTTTCTTAGGTCAACATGGGACAAATCATGGTATAGAATTACACGAGGATTGTCTAAAATATGCGTATGAACGTTTAGAAGAATTTAAACAAAAATCTTTAGCTTTAGATGAGTTTGATTTCTGCGAGCCATCATTTGTACAAGGTAGTATAATATAATAGTATATAATGATTAGAATAACGTCAATGAAATCTATTGTCTAAGACTATTTTTGATTTAATAGGAAACTGTTTAAGCATTGTACCTGGCAGACAATACGATAGAGTGTATTGCGGTGCAGCTTGTCCAGAAAGTCATGAGGCACTTATCAAACAGTATGTTAAAATTGGAGGAATTTTAGTGATGCCTTTCAAAGAGCATTTACTTAGAATTCAAAGAGTCGACGAAAATGCTTGGACACATCATACGATGCTTCCTGTATCTTTTGCGCCATTGATCATTCCTACGTCCGAGGAACAAAATTTATTTCATTTGCGTAAGTAAACAAAAGTTAAACGTTTGTGTCTCTAATAGATTGATATAAAAAATGAATAATATATAAAATTAATATTTTATAGCGGAATGTTATCCATTATCTTTACAAGAATTATGTCGTAATAGAATTAGACATAGATTGAGAGAAAATGTCTGGCAACAACATACAGAATTGGAAACCAGAAAACCTATACTGCTAAGACAAAGATCCAGTTTACCTGCCCGTGCCTCGAAACGTTTTGTAATACCTATTTTTGAAGAATCAGATGAAGCGGTTTTCGATGAAGATGCAGAATTTGCAGGGAGAGCTCGTTTATTGCTCAACGTAGATACTCATCCTGGAGAAGCCATTACAACGACCTTACAGTTATTAAGAGCTGTCATACAACCGCACCTAGGTGAAAATAGACAACAGAATCATTGGCAGGAATCGAATGACGAAGATAGTGACGGACAATATATCGTCGCGTCCGTTGATTTGCATCACGATAATAACGAAGAAAGAAAAGAGACCGAAAGCGAAGCGTTACTCGACGAAGCTGGAAGAGCCAATACTAGCGAGAATAATGTCAATTCAAGTTACGACCAATCTCAAGATCAAATGCAAAAGCAATCCAGTCAAATTCTAGAACAGCACTCATCTTTATCAGAGGCGTATATAAATATGAGCGAAAGTGATAGCGACAGCGACAGCGAAGCCGAACAAGAGACATCTTTTACTCAGCGTAAAAAAATAGCGAAACGTGAAAAATCCGATAGCGGTATAATAGAAGATGCTAATCTAACTACTGACGATGGTAGTTCTAGTTCAAATACAAGTCAAACAGATTCGAAGAATACCGACGATTTCAATTCCATGGAAGTTGATTTGTCCGATATCACGGTCAATAAGTCTGCAAAGAATATGTATAAATCTTATCCCGATCCTGCGGAAAGCATTCCAAACGAGAATGTAACATTTGGACATTACGTTGATGGCAATGCTTTTTCGACATATATGAAAGAAAAGATACATCAGTTACCATTGCCTTTCTCATTAAAATTGTACATAAATTATAATCGGCATCTATAATGTACACATAGAGTAGCAATTAGACTTAATCATTATTCTTTAATTTAAATATTCTAATAAATACATAATTCTCTTCTTATATTATACAGTACTTCATTGTCATTTATAGCTGCTCTCCAGCTACAGTTGACCTTCGTACGTTACTACATTAATTTTGAAAAAGATAGGCCTACGAAGTGTTACAAGTGATATTTGGCGGCCAAAATGTTCTTTCATGTAAATCATTTCATTTGAAAAATTATTTTATTAAATTCTTTTTTGTTTTAAACGAAAGAAGAGAACAAGTTGTTAGATATAAATCTTGTAAGGTAAATTACTCTTTAGATTTCTATATCATTGTGAATTGTGTCAACGATACTCTATATTTTTCATGATTAATATCATAGAAATGAAAAAGGTGAGAAAACAGCGAATAATGAGAAATTGCACTGTCGTTGATACTGTCTTATTGACCGAATATACATATTTCAAGTGGCAAAAATGACTGCCTTATCGTATGAGCGTGTATGCGTCTATTTATCTGTATGTACATATCTGTATCAAATTACTAAACTTGGTCTCTCTGCGAGATTCTTTAACAACAACAACAAAAAAAGAAAAAAAAAAAAAGATAAGTCGTATATAAATTTTCAAAGGGTTGTGACAAACGTTGAATCGAAAAATGCATATATAAGGACTTTTTTTATTGACGCAGATTAAACGAGTAATATCGAAAAACACACGCTACTTAGGATAAAAAAAAAAAAAAATACACGGAAATGTACAAAATGCAAAAAATATAACGGGCGAATAATTTGCATATACATATTTATCGAACTTCCCGATGATAAAGTTTAGCTGACAATGAGTATTGAAATTGAAATAGTATCCATTAATTAATTTACGCAATTTCATATGATAATAAAACGTTTACGATCGATGATCAAGATAATTAGGTTTTTAGTTTGAAGACTATCATAGAGTTTCTAATTAAAAAAAAATAAATACTATTTAGTAATAACTCGTTTTCTTTTATTTACCTCTACTATTTACCTATTAGATTTTAAAGATTGATGATTGTCTATTTGTGGTATTATTTTTGATATTAGCAATTAGTTAATTAAAAAAAAGATATAATTTAGATCGAATGATACGTTTGGAAAATGTCAAGTAGCATAGATATCTGTAGATTGATAATATGACTCGAATCGGAATGCTCGCGTCGAAATATATGCGAGTGGCGAGGGTAGAAAGGGGGATGCTTGGTCGGGAGATCGAAGGAGAGAGCAGGCGCACGGAAAGCTCAGAGATACGGAAGGGACTAACGCCCAGCTACCCGGTAAATTGTGTCTTCTTGTTCGTGGCTCGCATCAAACGCACCCCCGACCTCTAAATCCATTTTAAGCTTGATCATTATCACTGAATTTTTCGATACACCATAAAGATAACGTTCATTTACCTTACCTACGAAACCAATTATATTCCTACGCTTCTTTCATGTTCATTTACGTGGGATTTTCTGAAAGAGGACAAAATCAAAAATTATTGTCCTTAGCTCGCATCTTTCGTTTAAGTGCACAACGAAGTGGATAATGAAATAACGACAAATTACGAACTACATTCGGATTTGAAAGTGTAGACTCGAAAAAATGATTTACGACTAATAAAGTGCATCAAGCAATATTTAGATTATAATTTTGAAATATCTTGTCTGGTATTTCAAAAGAGCCAAGCAAAATTTGATTGAAAAAAAATATCAACAATGAGGTTGATCAAAAAAATGAAGTACCATCTCATCCTTTTCTTTCATCTCTGTTTATTGACTATAATCGAAGTGTCAACCGAAAACGCGGATTGCAATTATCATCTGACCGCTCCAAAAGGTGTTATCAAAACACCAAACTTTCCTAAAGCTTTTCCAGTACCCATAATGTGTAGATGGGTGATCGATGTTTCTGACATACCTTCGACGAATAGTTCGATAGTCGTCTATATGACGCAGCTTTACGTTTACAAAGGTCTCAAATTGACCGAGTACGCGTATTACGAGTCAGAGACGACAAATTATGGCGCGAGTTTGATCAAAGAAATAACGGAGGGTAACGTTTTCGAATATCGCTGGTTCAGAACTTTTCGCCCATTTCTCGTCTTAGAATTTGAACTTGATCGACTTGAAGGAAATCATGTACGTGTCTTGGACGATCTTTTGGACGTATATGGTTTTAACGTCACATATCAAATGACAGAAGAAGAACCAAATTCAAATGCTTGTTCCGTTAGCGAATGTTCTTTTACAGGAAATTGTCTTTTATCTGCAGATTATACGTATGTTCATTTATCCTCTAATGAACATTTTTCCTTTAAACATTTTCATTGTTATTGATTCTTTAAATACAGGACTTTTTCCTGCGAGTGTTTTCCTCGTTTTTACGGAGATAAATGTAACGAAGGACCACTTTGTTTTGACGATCAACAAAACTCTATTTGTCTAAATGGTGGCACCTGCAAGTATGAACAAAAATATCTGTATATTTATATATGAAAATGAAAATATAACTTTGCATATATCAAAGGACTTTTACATACCTTTTAGACATCTCGGAGCAAAAGCAGTACACTGTGATTGCCTTCCTGGCTACGTTGGACAAAATTGTGAAATTCAACTATTGGAAACTATGAATACTGGTAAGATAATTTTAAATATGTTTCCAATGGATACATCTAAATTTGGTACAATGATTTATTTATAGAATGCGGAGGAGAAAGTTGCATATTGCAATGCCCTTATTACAAGGAGGAGCAACGACCGTGTGCTTGTACAAATGGCAAAAGGATATATAACAGTAAATATCGATAAATTCATTTTTTTTTTTTTTCAGTAAGATATGACAGAAATATTAAAAATAACTGTACACGTTCTCTTGTTACATATATTTTCAGATCGGTCGAGATACGAGTGCAGAATAAAATTATCAAAAACTACTCCACTTCGTTCAACATCGATAGCTCAGCAGGGAAATTTAGAGTCTTATCTTACAAAACCGGTAAGTTTGTAATTGAGCATACTTTTACACATTTACAAGCGAACTAGTTAATGAATTGCCATACGCAAACATCGCTATATCCATTATTTTCCTTCCGCGTATTTTCCGGCAATTCATATTGACGTAATAGTTTAAGATATTTCTTCAATTTATCTGTAAGTCCATGCCTCCCAGGATCACCAAGAAATATTCGTGTTCCTTTCTTGGCTGCATCAAGTAGCCAAGGTATTAAAATCTCGGTTAATTCTTCTTCGTAAAGTAAATCTCCGATAAAAATAACATCGTAGCATTTTTCGAGTGGTCTATCCAATAAATTATCCCACGATACTTGAACGTCCACGCCATTTAATGTAGCATTCATGAGCGTGGCTATGCAGGCAACTACAAAAAATCAAAGAAAAATCAATTGGTGCATTCATTCACGTGCAACATATTTTTTGTTTTATTCATCTCTCGTTTATTGCTTTTACAATACTCTTTCTCTCTCTCTCTATATATATATATATTATATATAAATTGACGCAATTTACGTTACTTACTACGTAAATAAAATCGAGACTATAAGAGAGAAAAAATGTTGTTATTTCAAGTTTGGTATGCAAGAAGGTAGTACCGAGAATGGACCACCTGACTTTCACTGACGCACGAGACTTTGTCTTCTAGCTTCACGTGTATACAGTCATATATATATATATATATAGCTGGGGGAAGCCCAACAATATTGAGCTGCGCAACCGTTCGATCTAAGAGAATCTTTTCAATGTAGGTTCAATCTACAAAAATCATTCTTATGTAACAGGATTTCTATTTAAAAAAAAAAAATTTAGAAAGAAAAGGAGAAAAAAAGTTAATGAAATTCCAAAAAATTGCGCAATACGTAACTCGGTTAAATACAACTTGTGCTAGATTTCATTCCATCTTTTTATAGACATGGTTACGAAGAAAATACAAGACTCTTATCGTTTGTAAAGAAGATACATATACATATATATATATATATATATAACTGCATTGATAGTGAATCATTCTTTGAGGAATTCATTTTTATCTGTGTTTATGCTTGACCGGAAACGTCAACTTGACAATAAATAGAATCATTCATCTTTCTACGTATATACGATTATCAAAAACATGCAATAGATATACAACCTAATGCATTTACCAAAGAAACTTTCTTTCGCTGACGTTGATCAGATATTTAACAGGTATTTCCATCAAAGAACTACCTAGAAACTGCTCATAATTAAAATATTTTATATTTAATTATAAATATGCTACGCAAAAATAGTCTCAAATTAATTGAGAACATTTCTCGGATAATTCCTCAAAGTTTTCCCAATTTTTCTCTAAACATATTAAAAACATCATTTGACGAACCTTTATCGATGTCATTTGCCATAACATTACGAATTCCAAGTAGTTTAGCTGCTATAGCTGTAGCCCCGCAACCAGTTCCGAGATCCAATACGTTCATATCCTTCTTAGAATGCATAAATATATTTGTTTGTTTCTCGAATATGAACTTAACTAGGCCTTGACCACCCGGCCAGTATATGGACCAAAATGGATTGGTCAAAGTTTGTATTTCCACTTGGTCGAGTTTTTGTTTAATTTTATCAAACGAATCATAATATAAAGAACATCTAGGTGTTAAAAGAAAAAGCTTTAAATCAGGGGTCATGTGATCGTTAGTGATCTCCGTATACTTTAAAATGGTGTCTACAATTTTGGCTCGTTCAATGATATCTCGATCAACAATTTGCCAATTTCTATTTCTAATTGTTTCGATAAGATTTCCTGGTACATTTGTCGATATTGGTCGTTTAATCAAAGCGCGCAAAGCGTGCAAAGTCTTAACACCTCCTTTCATATCTCGAATTCTGAAAAATGCATTTCTTTTTAGTAAGAATAATTGTTTAAAAAATCCCTGGTTTTGTAATCGAACGTAACGAAACGGAATGCCATTGACCGCCTTTTTTTACGCTTCGTCATCCCGTCTGGTAAACACACGGTTGATGTTCTTTAAACACGTTGGGAATCCCGCCAGTTCTAAAAATGTTCGCGCATAAATAAGCTTTGTATATGTATGGATGCATCATAAGCAGCACGAGAACGTATAAATTCTCGTGGCACGTTTTTACGAAGTACGATAGGAAATGAACAAAAGTATGTCGTAGACTCACAAATTTTATCGACAATCTATCTATATCGGAGTTTATCTAACGCACAGAACATACTGCATACATACTCTCCTAATTATCGATAATACTCTAAGCTTTTGGAAAGAGAAGAGACGAGACAAGGAACAAAAAAATATGACGAAACGAGAGAGCTTTTATCATCTTTCTTGATATTTATCTTTGCACACATATGCTATTCGCGATAGACGTCGATGATAATGGGTGTGCTGTTATCGATTACACGCATACTTCAACGAAATGTTGTAACATGTGTAGCCTAGTATATGTACACAATTAATATATTGACTAGACGCAATCGATGATCGTCTCTCGTGTATCGTGGTCGTCTAACGCGTGTCGTATTTTCCTATATGATGAAACTTTTCTTCTACGATGCAAATTCGTTTTTAAAGATTTCCGGAGAGAAAGAGAGTGTGTGCTATATAGTGTGTAAAAAGACGAGATAAATTCGTCTTTCCTTGTTGATCAAAGTTGCGTGTCATGAAGCAAACAACGATTAAATATAATAAGTTAAAAAGTTTTCAAGGAAAGAGCAATTTTGCGATGTTTCTTTTTGTTTAGTTGGGTATGAGGAAAAATATTAATTAAAAATACGAGATATACATATACCTTGAGTGTTTCTCTCTTCGTTGGGATTTATCGATAAACCGTCGTGTGTTGTTCTGTGTATACAAAGGGGCACGGCTTATCTGGTATATCCATGGAAACATTTGGCGGTTCTCCACCGTACGGGAAGGAAAGAGAAAAGTGGGAGAGAAGATGGGTTTATAAAAGCGCGACACTCGGTGCACCGTTATCATTCTTTAGGAAGAACGAATCACGAGAGGAACATATACAGTGGTATAACATACGTTCGTGAGATTAATCCTCCCCTCCATTTTCAACTCCCATCATTGTGCGCGAGTGTGATAGAAGAGCAAAGGATTGCACAACGTTGCGTTTACTGTAATCCAAACTATAAGTGGACATTGAAATACTTGGACGAGCAGAGGAAAGAAAGGGAAAAGTGGGCTGTGTCCGTGACAAATCGACGTTGAAAATAAAGCACATTCGAAGCTCCCAGTGAAGGATACAATCGGCTATGATCGACGTGGAAACGCTTACCGATATGAGCTGCTATCAAGGATTACAATCTTTTCCTATGAGCACGATGGCGGAAAGGTAATTATGCAAATTCGCATAGGTTCGAGGAAATGTTTGCTTAGAGTCTTAGTTCAAATGAATTTCATGTACAAATCTCTGTAGTTTGTTCGATTACTTATTTCGAAGGAAAATCAAAATTGTTAGTATGGAGAACAAAAACTCGTGTTTCAGCGCAAAGCCAACGTGGAACATGAATTCTCGAGATAGTAAGTGTTCTCGCAAAAACAATATAACTTGTGGTATATTGCCGACTCTTCGTGCCCTGGCATCTCGAGAATGCAACGACCAAGGCAGCGTCTGTTTGGTACCACTCGACGTTGAAATGGATGCTGCCATTCATCTTCAAATGATCTTGCTCGAGGCTTACTGTCGTGAAATTGGAATAAGAGTATCGAGAGTACCGTTAAATACGCTGCAAGATTTACTTGGTCCAGGACATTCGGATCTCTCCTGCGTTCTTATCGACGATCCTTATTTTACGGATCCACCTGAATGAGCAAAAAGAAGAACAACAACAAGAGTCGACTTTCTCTTTTCAGGTACGATATTACTTACGCGTGTTTGAACCAACAAGGTTCAATGAACCCCCATCCATCGACGATGTTCTTTGCGATGGGTCGGCGCCTTCGGATTGGTCAATACTTCTACTCAGAAGACACATGACCTACATTGTTTTGGCGAATCGCTCACGTTCGCGTCATCTACTTACGTGACTTTGATCTACGATTTAACAAATGTTTATACATTAGCAATGTAATTATTTTTTTCTTCTATTATGTGATACAATTTGTATAAATTTGTACGATCGATCGTTGTAAAGGAATTAAAAGATAACAATGTTATAATTAGGAGTTGACATGGACTAGTGTATTTTTTATTCCTACTTTCCTCCTTACCTTCTTCTAATCTTGCTTAATGAATTTTATTCATATGAATTTCATTCATTCCTTCGCAGCTGATCAAACATTTGAAGAGTTCTAATATATCTTCCATGGAGGACCTCGAGATCCTGAGCATGACGTGAGTAGGTATATTAAAGCAAACAAATCTTAAAGCATTGCAGCTGCAATGTCTTAAGCAACAAATTATATCACAATTAACGTAATTAGATTCCTCGTTTCAATTGAACATTCGTTCAGTCAATAATTTACCTTAATGCAGGCCTTCGTCGGAGATAACTTTTGAATTTTTTGCCAATTCGGATGATGGGGATAAAATTCGAGAATCGTTAAATCGTTTAGTTCAACGACGTCGTCTCGGGGATTTAGCTCTTGAATCTACGCACTTTACTTTTCAACAAAAACCCGCGTTTAGATTGCAGGTATGAAGAATTTTCCAAATTCGATGTAATGTAATTGGACGTAACGAATTTGACGTTATTGATTTTGCTTAGAATTTACGTTTGGATCGTTCGAATGAACACGAGGTTCATCTAGGCGATGAAATCAATCTCCATTGCGTTGCCCAGGGAAGTAATGGTATTCATTTTATCTGGTACAAAGACAATATGTTGATAAACGTGAAAAAAGCAAACAGGTAACTACGTAATAAGATTATAATATCATTTGGTTTTACTCTTTAACGAGGGTACCGTTTATTCATGTTCATCCAGAGGAATTCGATACGAGGATCTTCCTAACGATGGATTGGATATGTATGCGTCAATATTAAGAATCGATAAGGCGACCACATTGGACGGTGGTCAATACACGTGCCAAGCTATTGATCGGAACGTACAACAATGTAAAAGTCTTTACGTACAAGTGAAAAATGATCCGGATGTAAAGGTCACGCCAATGAGTATTACTGTAGAAAAGGTACAAATCTTTTTCCAATTGATTTGAAAAGAAGACTCAATACTCAAACTCGTATATGTCAAATGAAAGTAAGATAGAAAGAAAATATACAAAAAATTCCAGGGTAGTAATATACAACTGACGTGCACAACACCAAATATGCACAGCACAGGTATAGGATTTGGTTGGACGAAAAATCGTGCGTTACTTAAATTGGAACCAGGTAGTGAAATTTGGGAAGACCTTTATCCAGACGGTAGCATTTTAAAAATTACAAACGTTCAGGTAGAAATGTCATTTGAAATGGAATATTGTCATCGACAAGAAATATTCAATTTGATTTATTATTGAAATGAAAATAATTGTAGAAATCGGCGATATACACGTGCAACGTGGCACATCGATCGATGTCCGTACGAGTAGAATTGACGAATCGAACTTTGGTACGAATTTGTCCAAAGGAAATATCTTGGGCTGAAAAATGGCCTGACACAGCTCCTGGTTCGGAAGCTTTGATCGATTGTCCACGACATTTTGTCGGACCTAAAGTATCGAGACTGTGCTCGATGAGAGATGCAACAACTCCCGAATGGTTGATGCCAGATTTTTCCAATTGTCTTTACGAGCCCTTCATTCGTCCTTACAATAAAGTTAGTCTCTCCTGCTAATATTAATCATCGAATTCTTGAGACTTTATTTTGTTCCTTTCGCTGTTCGTAGTTTCGTAGCTTGACTCTAGGCTATCAAAATACAACAGGCTCGGAAACGATTCTAGCCCTTTGGGAAGTACTAAGATCGCGCGAAATATCCCTCTATCCGAACGAAGCTGATGGTATTTTAAGCATACTCATAGAAATCGAACATTACCAACGTAGAATCGATCCATCCGATTTGCATCGGTCTGCCGAAGCTCTGACGCATATCGTCAATCACATATTAAACGACGAAAATTCCATTTTAAATCCACAGGTAAAGACTTTGACAATTACTGTTATTATTATTTGTTATTATTATTATTGCCCTGACTGTAAAAATCATTTTTTAGAGAGTATGGGTATTACTGCAAATGGTTGAACGAAACCTGATACATTGGTCGAAAAAGTTAAATCAAGGCTGCTTTCACTTGTCCCTGTCATCGATGGTCGTCGATATTCAACCCTTGCAATTTCATAGCAATGAAGGCTTCACGCACTCTCTTGAAATTCCAACAAACGATGACACGTATGCATTTATGCAACGCATATCCTTAACAAATACTGGAAATATTGAAAAATATATTTGTTTGACAGATATCCTGATTGGTATAAAGACACAATCGGTATACGTTTATGGAAAAAGAGATTTAGAGATGGCAGAAGCAATACTACGTACAAAGGAATCGTCATTGTCTATAAGACTGTTTCTAACTTTCTTCCAAAAGTATACATCAAAGAGTTTGAGTAAGCACCACGTGAATACTTAGACGAAAATACTAGAATACACGAACGTTATTTAATGCAGTTTGTTTTAAATTTTAGCAACGGTACAGAACTAGAATATCGAATTAATTCTCACGCTATCACGGTAACCGTGGCTTCCTTCAAATCTGACAAAAATAGTAAAATTTGGTTGGATCTAGAAATGAAACAATTAGAAAATCATTCTGGCCCTTGGAATGTTTCATGTGGTCTTATGGATCATTCAGGTTCTTGGAATTTAAATGATTGTATATCAAGTACAATTCCAGACGATCTTACGACCCATTGCTTGTGTCCTAATACCGGCACCGTTGCTCTTTTTTTAACTGCTAGGATTGTAAGGGTAATTATTTTTGGAAAGTTTGAGAAACCTTTAGATAGATATATTCACATTTTCGTTTGCACAAAAAGAATTGTTCTTTTACAGATGGTATTACCAAAGAAGGAACAAACAACTTCTATCGTGATACTCGGTTGTGCAAGCTGTCTGGTTCAATGCTCCTTAACATTATTCTTTCTTAGCGTACATTGGTGGAAAAATCGGAGTTGGTTAAATTTTTTGAAAGTCCAATGTTGCGGTGCTCTGATCGGCGCAATGGCTTTGTTCATTTATGCGATATGTGGTAACTTTTCTGATGTACGAAAATATCAATGTATCTTATATTTGTTCATTATGCGTTTATCACATTGCTTATCTGACAACTTTACATTACATTTGTCTTACAGAGTAACTACTATCTCATTGCAATAGGATTAGAAGCATTTCTTTTAGTTGGCATGTCGACTCCTATATCCGAGGCTCTCATAATATATTCTCAGTTTGTTCATATACGACCGAATCAGCATCTTCACATGAAGATCACAGTAATCGCTGTTATTACAGGTATACGATGTATTGCAAATGAATTCAAAGAGGCAACCAGCATTTATAATAAAATACTTCAATAAATTATTTGTATGTTTTGAAACGATAACTTTGTCTAGGGGTACCAATTTTGGCTGTACTTGCCACCGAACTTACTCGCAAAAGTACTGGCTGGCGACACGAATCTTGGTGGCTGATTCATGGAAGTGGAGTATATAATATATTCGTAACATGTACAACCATGATGTCTTGCGTCTTTGCGATACTCTATTTGGGTGTCATTCATGAGGCTCGTGCTCTCGTAGAGAAAAATTTGATGAAGAAAGAAACCATAAAATCGAGGTAAGAATGGTGGACAAGTAATATTGATTGATTAAATTATATCTACAATTATTTGACTATAACAGAAATAAAGAGATTTTCTTTATCTACAGGACGCGGTTATTGCATCGTGCAGCTGTAGTTATATGTGGCATTATTGCCACGGAAACGTCTTCAATCTTCTACATAAATTCGACTTCTATAATTTATCAATATATCTTTGCATCGTTATCTACCATTTTAGTAAGTATCTGAATTTTCTATATCGTTTATTTGTTGATTAAAAAAAATGAAAATGAATAAAATACCATACCGAATTTATATACAGGGTTTCATCATATCAATAGCATACGTTTCTAGCAGTGACATTAATTTACTTAGACCAATACTACCAAAACTTAAATGGAAATTGGAAACGAGCAACGAACGAATTTCAGTGCCGATCAAAGGTATCGAATGTTTTATGTTAATGCATCTAATAAATGAATGAATGAATGAGTGAGCGAGCGGATGATATAAATAATAAATAAATAATATGTAATTTTGTTGGTATGCAGTATGTTCAAAAATTGAGGCAGAAATGCAAAACGACGCGATACCACCACCTCCGTCATCTATATTGGCCGAACCCTACATAGAAATCCGAGGAGTAGCGGCTGGTAGCATAGATACGAGAGAATTTACTACTGAAACTTCGTCTTCCGTTGCTGGCAGGTACTTGCCTGAAATTCGAATTGATCGACCAGACGACATCAATCTTGAAAACTATAGTACTAGCCCGCGAAAGTATCAAGAAGCATTCGATAGTGCTTTTGCTAAGCGAACTTCTCAATGTCTCGCCGAGTCTTATGGTGTTAGTGTTACAGATCGTAATGCTTTTCGAGATCTTGCAATTCATCAAAACATTCCATCGGAATGTTCAGCTAAACTTCTTTGTAGCGCTGACATAGAATCACGTTTGGGTGCAATGCCAGACGTAACGTTGGCAATCAAAACGGACGTAGAACATTTAACGAACGTCGAATTAAAAGCGAGAGAACATGTGAACGTTATTCCCGACATTGCTAATACAACGGAACGCAAACAACCCGATGGCGAGGAAAAAATGCCAGAAATTCGGATAACAAGTTGCGAGACTACCACTTCTGGCATGTTGGATCGTATCTCGCATGATCTCGATTATCTTTTAAATCGCACGCACACCAAAGAAGAAGTATAGACTTTTTCATGATTTATTTGTAATAAACATTTTCATGAATTTTCCTTTCGTCTTGCGTTTTAACGGCGCGCCACTTCCATCTTATTAGAAATTCATTATATGTATATTTCGAATCGAGCGTATTTATT
This sequence comes from Polistes dominula, assembly GCF_049000335.1. Classification (NCBI taxonomy): domain Eukaryota; kingdom Metazoa; phylum Arthropoda; class Insecta; order Hymenoptera; family Vespidae; genus Polistes; species Polistes dominula. Next base: position 251,824 of record NW_028301147.1, read on the forward strand.
TTTCGAAAATTCTTCTGCCAATTGCAACGATTTATTGAACGATAAGACAGTAATGCTTGCCGCTTAAATTTCATTTATTTAATATTTTTATGGCATAGTTATTAGATTCCAAATTATTCGTTTGATTTCTGCAAAAGCATAAGTCCTAGAGGAAACTCCATACAACATTGTTATACAATGTATCATGTTGCGTAATATTATATGCGTTCTGTGATTTTATTTCTATAAGAAAAGACATCGTGAAATTTGTATTATAAAAAAAAAAAAAAAAAAAAAGAGAAAAATATAAATAAAAAATAATAAAGGCGTGCTTAAGGTCATATTTGAGATCTGAGTAGTAGCCTTCTATCGTGATACTCCATCCATACACCAGTTTTCTATAAATAATTCAATAATTCTCTTTAACTGTAAAGATCTAAGAATAAAACTTTATAGCACAATTGTTCGCTCGAAATAATTGCTCTAATCGCCCATCCATCATGATATTATGAAACAATACGAAATATATGAGATGTATTTTAAAGAAAAAGAAAAAAAAGAAAAATCGTAAAAAATAGAAGTTGTTAATATAGTTCGAAAGGAAAGAATTCGGAATTACATTATTTATTTCACCATTGTCATCGTACAGTCCGATCATAATATCCACGCTTCAGTCATCGCACTTTTTTCATTTTTTTTTTTTTGTATAATTCGAATTACAAAGCTATACATTGATTTTAATTTCGATAATCTACTTACATATTTAAAGTCAAAGTTTATGTTGTTGGTAAGATTACCACTAATGGTTAGTCAATTGCAAAGTGAGATGTGTCACTGAAATCGATTTTTTAATGAGGTATGAAATTGCAGCAATATGTTTTTGCCAAGCACATATTTGTGTTACAAATGCAAAAGACATAACAAGGTTCGGTGTTAGTTTGTTAGCACTCAAATATACCTATATGACTAGTTTTCTGTTTTTTTCCAACAGATTTTCTTAAAAATATAAATTATTTACAAGGATTTCAGCTAATTTTACCAAGATTTAATAATGTTGATTTAATCACATCAATAATACCTAAGTATAACAGGGCCGTGGCATCCTTTAGTTTCTTAAGAAAATCAATCATAGGCATATCCACTCGACAAAATTGAATACAATAAAAAGAGGAACACGCACGCGCGCACGGTAGACGCCACGCGCCACACCATAATATCTACATCCTAACTTATTATATTGTATCGTATCGTATCGTATCATATCGTATCATCCTATCCCATCCCGACCCACCCTATCTCGTCCCATCTCGTCCCATCTCGTCCCATCTCGTCCCGTCCCGTCCCGTCCCATTCCCACTAAACTTTCATAAAAAATTAAATATTCATTATTAGAATTTTCGAACAATTGCAAAATTTACAAAAATTCGCGTTGCGTCATTTATCGATCCGGAATGTTTAGATTAAGTAATTTTTTTACTTTTATTTTTTTGATATATATATATTATATATATATAATATATATGTATGTATGTATATTAAATGCCATTAGCTTTTTATTAGCACCATATTGAGCATTATTCATTCTTGAACAGTTACGAAATGTTTAAATATAAACGCATATAAGTAAATAGTGCTGATTCATAAAGAGCAGTTTTGTCTTACTAAAGAAGATATTTGATGGCACAACGCTTATTCGTACATGTATTATACAATAAAGCATTATTCGTGTACATTTGAAATGTAATGGCCATTTCCTTTATGATTATATCACAAAATTTCAATTTATATTCGTTAATTTAAAATATGTAAGTAAAAATAATATAATTCCAACTATATATCTGTCCATATCGTTCGTAACAAAGATCGTTGCTACTTTATGAAATTATTCACGCAGTTGTGCATAAAGTAGTAACACAGATCGAGCTTCTACTTCAACGAATACAAGAATACCGGAATATGAGAAAGACATGTTTCGACAAACATATTTGTCTCGATAAAAAAAAAAAAAAAAAAAAAGCATCTCATTTAAAAGGAAATATACTTGCGGTGACCCTTAATTTCCAAATAAATTCGAAAGAAGGCGTAAAAACTTTGAAAAATGTTGTTAAAAGTTTGGAGGATCGTTAGTATTTGACTGTCATGAAATGCTTTGCACAAGCGTACTATTCGTTCGTACTAGAGCTGCTTAGATTAGCTTAATGATTCAGCCAGCCACGGCGCCTCTTCTCCTATACTTTCAATCTCTTCTTCTCTTTACTTAAATATAAAAATACATAGCCAGTCTATACATAGAGCGTGCAAAGTGGCACAGTGAACTGATTTACCAAACGTCCTGGATGGTTAACTACCACTTTCGGTAATCGTTGGTGGTTCTACTTCATCGTGACTCTTATTTGTTTTATTACTTGACACAGAAAGACCTGAGATTTTTGGCAGCAAATTATTTGCATTATCACTGTTGGATGTGGTAGCATTGCACATAGCATTATCAAAGTGTTGTAAACAGGAAAATTCTGGACCAGGCAGCAACAAAGTAGTCTGTGTAGGAAGATTGGTTAACGATACCATTCCTGGCATCATCATTTGCTTATTAAAACAACTCCTCAATGCTTCTTCAATTAAATTGGCTATTTTGTCGCGATCATTCTGTAACATTGTTCATTCTTTTTCAATCGGTTCATTTTATTCTTTTATAAAAACTTCATAGATAAATACATACCTCGTTAATAAATCCAAAGTGTACAAGTTCCTGTGCAAGGATTAATGAAGTATCTGATTGAGTCACAGGGCACGTCAATTGCCTATTCATCTTATCATCCATTCGTAACAATATTGTCATCTATAAAGTATAAAGAAATATTTATTAACGTATGCGCGTAAATAAAAGAAGACATATTTTTTTTTTTTTGATTACTTACAAGTAATTCACAACTTTCTTCTCTAGGTTTAACATTACACATCATATTAACTACTCTTCGTGATTCCACATCTACTGGTTCCGGTGTTACAGATTTAACAGATTCTGTTACTTCTGGAGATATAGCTCTTGGTCGAGCAGGTGGAGGCAACTTTGCCATAAATGCAGTTAAAGGATATATTCCATATCTGATAATATAGATAATTTTAAAAGGGAAATAACAAGCATATTACATTACATTTGTATAAATGTAATGACAAAATCTTACTTTACATCTTCAACAAATTTCTCTAGCTTTTCAGTAACAGGTATGTCACTTAAGCGAATTTGTTGTACCGATCGACCCTGGTATTTTATTTCTGCGACTACTGTATCTGGACCATACAACCTTTGCAAAACTTCATCCGTTATCGTTTCTGAAATATTTGCTGTAAGCAAAAAAGTTACTATAAATAAAAGAGTTTTACATTGAATGCACAAGTTTAAATATCAGAAAAAACGAACTTGAAGGATACAGTGCATCCAACATGTACGTTTACCTATACGATCAAATAAAGAAGGAGACTGTTAAGCTTACTGGCCGAGTTGACCAAGGCATGCGCTGCTAGGAGCTTTAGAGAATGTACTTCAAACAAAACCGGATGGAATAACAGTTCTCTTGCGCTTGGCCTACACAGAGGATCCACTTCGAGACACTTGCGTATAAAATCTTTTTGTTGACTATCATCTAAAGATTCGATTGTTTTCCTGATGTTTTCATCTGTTACAATTGTTCCGCTATCACCATTCCCTTGAATTTCAAGTGCAGCCATTTCTAATGCGCACATTCCAAAAGAATAAATATCAATAGCGGGTGTCACAGAATCTAGAAAAAATAAAAAATGAATATCTCATAATACATAGACGATAAACTTTGTTATTTATAACATATAAAATATTTGAACAATAAACTTACTTCCATATTCTGGGGCAACAAAATGCATATTCTTCATGTTTGCTCTACAAGTCTTGACATGATGATGAATTGCATCAGGTGCAACTGAAATTATACAAACATCATTTTCATTTTTTTAAAATGTCTCTGTAAAATAAATATAAAGAAAATAGAATAATGTTAACATTATCAATGAGTAAATGAGTTCAAATAATAAGGCAGCTATTAAACAGAACCAGTTATTACATTTATAATTACATAATTACCTTTTTTATCGCCATAATATAACAAGCAAAAACGACGATTCACTTGCCTATTTTATTTTCTGTTCTGTTCTGTTTGCTTGCTGCCCATTTAATAAAAAAAAAAAAAAAAAAAAAAAAAAACGCTCGATTGAAATTACCTTTAGAAAAATTGTGTGTATATAATAGAAAACTGCCCTAAGAGTAACTTGAGCCCTCATATAATTCATTATTTTTCGCATATATATACATATATATATATATATACAATACATAAAGGTGCTTCTACAAGAGAGGAGCAATTTTTTAATATTTTAAAAGATTGAAAAAGTATGAAAACTTTTAACAATGAATAACATGTTATATGTTTTCATAATACATTTTAGACCGCTTATATATATTCAAAGAGCCACTTTCATTGAACAAGATTAAATTGAATTGGAAAAAAAGAAGGTCAAGGGAATTACAAAATAAGGAAATATAAAAATACAACAAGAGAGAGAGAGAGAGAGGAAATATGTGTGTCTCATAATCGCATGGGAACAAATAGGAATTTTATCCTCTTCTGTTATATGTGCTTAATAACTGAAATAATGAATAAAATAGTGCAATAAAGTGGCATTAACATAATAAATGAAACATTGCACATTTAGAGTGAAACTACTTATATTAATAACATAGAAATAATAAAGTTTACCTCTCCATGCCTACATTACTTAGCTGGCAATAGTCGTTGATAATCTGCATATTGTTTAATCTTCAAATTGTCCATCATGATAACATACACTGATTGAAGAATGTGGATTCCGATGCATATAATCCTCTGGGTGGATAAAAGTACAATTGTACCTCCTCCCCTCTTTCTCGAAGGCTTTGCTGTGTTTTTTTCATTATCTAGATTAGCCTATTTGCTACAATTAAAAATGAGGACTCAAGTTACTCCTAATATGAAAAGAACTTTAAACACAATCTTTCTAATGGACTCATCTTACTACAATAATATACAATTATCAAAGATGTACAGATTACCAAACCATTCATATCCGTTATGTGACTACTCGGATCTAAACACGGTACAACCAAAATATTTTTCAGAGTATATATACTGCATGTATTGTATATGTAATAACAATACTATTTTTTTGACCAAGTTTAACCCCATATAGTCACAATTAATATTTCTATTTGATATCCCAATTATTACAATAATATACATGGTATTTATGTACAATATAATTATAATACATAAATGTGTGTTTCAGTCATCTTTTCTCAAAATATTGCATGGCAAATATTGTTTAACAAAAAAAATGTTATTCAATTATTTTTTTTTGTATCTTATTTCTTAATCTGCATTTAATCATATTAATATTATGATTTTCTTTTTTTTCTACATACATACTAAATTATGCATATAACATTTTGCTAATGTAAGAAAATGTAAAAAAGAAGGGGAGAAAGAGAGAGAAAGAAAAAGAGAGATAGAGAGAGAAAAAGAGAAAGAAAGAAAGAGATTACTAATCTTAGAAAATCAAGTCATCAATTATCGTATAAAAATATTAAAAAAAAAAAGAAATAGTAAAATGAATATATATTCCTACACAAATTTATACGCACTATACACAAATAAAATTTCAATTACTGTTTCATTGCATTGCGATGAGATGATTATAAATTTAATCCATGATAAATGCTGTAAATTTACATGCTATATAAAATAAAAAAGAAAAATTAATTCTTCTTGTATTGTGTTCCTCTGTTACGCACATAAGTACTAAGTGTATAATAATGGTGTACTTATGAAATATTTCAATAGATACAAATGACTTGATGCTTATAATATACAAATGCTTCACACCAATCTTTGCTTCGGAACATTATTATTATGAAGATATAATGTATTAAAATATATCTAGATATATTCTGTAATACCTGAATTAGAATCATTGTATATTTCTCTATAGTACCTACCTGAACCAATTTTTACAAGTCCATTATGTTGGATAAATATCGTATCGCACGTAAGATTCCCATGAATAATAGGAGGAGAACAGGAATGCAGATAGCTAAAACATTTTATATGGTAAATATATTTCTTTAAAAAAAAAAATGTATATATAAATAAATATTTGTAGATTTGTTATTTACCTTAATGCTGAAAGTATTTGCGTACACCATCGTTTCCATGCTTGAAGAGGCAATTTTTTTACATTACGTTTGGTTCTTTTTAGGAACTGTTTCAAGGATCCAGATGACATATATTCTGTTATAAATATAACCTGTAAAATAGATAAATAATATTATATATATACGTGTAAACAAATGCAAAATAATAAAACATATATTTACTTGACGTATTTCATAACTTACTCGTGGTTTGTCATTATGGGTATCCGTCCAGTACCTATGGAATTTGACAATATTAGGGTGCTCCAATTGCGTGAGATTCTCAAAGACAAGTTGTATCTTTTCTTCTTGTGCTTTGAAATTTTTTCTTTCTGAAAATTGTACTTCATTCCATACCACTTCTACACCTTCTTCTGTATCCATTGCTAAATAAGCACAGTCAATTCCTGGAACATCTTGTTGCTCTACCTACACAGACATAATCCAATTATTTAAGACAATGTTGCATTACAAACTTTTCTTGACTTTCATAAAAAAAGAAAAAACAAGTCAAATAATTTAAGTACAAATATTATGTAATCCATCTTGTATATCTATATTATTTTACTCGTCTTGTGTTTATTATAAAAGGAAAGTGAATTTAATTTACTTTTATTATTATTATTATTATTATTATTATTAAACATAGACATAAAACATATCAATAAAGTATATTAATAAAAATACATTATATTATCATGGCAGGTAGATGTTATGTTCTTTAACAGGGGACTAAATTTAGACATGTGCTATAACACATTATTGTAATCATCCATTTAAAGCTCACTTGAAGTACTAATACTACTGCTACTACTACTACTGGGACAATTTCATGACAATGTGCCATTATATAGATATGACTTTGTCAAGGCCAGAGAAAAAATAAAACTGCTCAAAATAATAATGCAAATAATATAGAATAAAAGACAAACAAATGCGAATATTAAACTTATTAATATTAATGATATTTATTTTACCTCCATTTCAGTTGTTTCGTTTTCGCTACCTCTGCTTGTACCAAAACTGGTTCCTTCAGTTGATGATGGTTTAGAACCTACATATACCTACAATAAAAATCTATATTTATTTACTTAATATATAATTATTCGTATGTATAATAAAGTACTTACTTTATTCAGAGTTAAGATTTAATAATATATACTTGATTATACTTTAATATCAAACTAATATTCTTATAATTGCTTATGAAAGTAATCAAAATTAAGATTATTGTTGATTCTTATAACTAATTATATATCTTTTCTTCATATATAACAATTTTGATATTCATATTTATTTTAAAGCAGACATTTGAAAATAAGAATTACGAAGATCAAAATTATTGAATAGGAATCTATTAGCCAAACCAAGTAAATGTATTTTTAGTAAAAAAACAACTAACTGTTGGTAAAAGATATATACATGTGTAAGCGTATGTGCCAAAATTTGATATCAGATTGAATCTGAATTTAGAATACCGTACAAATAAATTCCTAAAGATATCTGTAATTAGGAAATAATCTATTATTAATCTGTACGCATAAAAATATGTTCTCAAACAAACTCAATCATTTCAATACCATTAGACATCTCTGTCTTGATGTATATTTCAAAATCTAACTAATCTTAAAATAAGTTGCATCCTAGTAATGATAGTATTTGATAAGTGACAACGATATTATGGGAAATGAGTTCTGATTATATACAGATAAATAAAACATCAATTTCTGGGTGATGCAAATGTTGGATACAAAAGAATAAAAAGAATGCAATTTTTATACGCTCTCTTTATATATCTTTCTATGTTATATTAAAGATAAGTTACGCTTTAAATTAAATAAATTGAAATATGTACCATGAATATCCTACTGTCAGCAAAACAGTAGGATAGAGAGACATCGTATCGCATGACGTGCTTGCCTATTCCTTTACCTCGTTAGGAATTATCAAAACCACAGCGTTATATTCTTTCCTTGTAAATGCACAATGACTCGGGCAAATGAAATAAGTAACAAGAAAGACGTGTAGCATGCGGCATCCTAAAGAAGTGCACTTAATTCCTCTATTATGAGTATCGAAGAGAAATATTATTCCAAACATACCTCCTCCCGGCGTTTGAGCCACCGCCCACAGGGGCTCTCTTCCAGGATCTCGCTTTCATCCTCGGAATCCTCACCACTTTCTCGCGGTGACTTATGATCTGGGTCCGTGCTGGAGCGACTCCCGGGCATCACACACGTAATTAGTAAAAGGAGTAGGACCGAACACAACGTAACACGGCCAAACTCATTGGTAGTTTGAGGAATCTTCAGTCTTTAAGATTTGTAGGCCTAGTCGTCGTCGTCGTCGGTCTCGTCCTTACCCTTGTCTCTTCGTTTTCGTCTTTGTCGTCGTCGTCGTCGTCGTCGTCGCCGTCGCCGTCGTTGTCGTCTTCGTCTCCGTCTTCTTTGTCGTCGTCGTCGTCGTCGTCGTTGTCGTCGTCGTTATCCTAAGCGGTTTTGTCGTTTTTGTAACCGTTGGTAAATATTAATCGTCAAAAATATTAAGAAAAATAAGAGTCAGGAAATAGGCGCGCACGCACAGAAGTAGCACTCGTTGTGACACATGCAGAAACAGCTAGTCGTTTAAGAAGTCGAGTTCCGATATTTCTGATCTTACGCTGTTCCCTCAGCGGATTAATGCTTTTCAGTATCCCTCAGTTCTTCAACGGTCCGCTGTACATCGCGCCAGTTGCTAACGAATCTCACTGTCAAAATAAAACCTCTGTTATGAACGAAATAACTGCGACATGACACACACTTGAGTACTCATTTTCGTTCTGTCTTCGGTCACGTTCGCCCAGTATGGCGATCGCAGTATCGTGCGCCGCACCCCTTTCACCACGACTGTGCTGCCACCTATCGACATTTACAATCTTTAAATTTCCATTTTAAAGCGGGAAAATTGTGCATAATTTCAAATGTTTACCATCAATTTGTCAACTTTCCTTACATTTTCCCCATTTTTTTTACGTTTTCCTTTTTTCCTTATTTAGGTTTTAATCACAATACATGTATATACTTACTTTATATATTATATTATATACTAAATATTAATAAAAATGTATAAAAACATTATATCTTTGTGACGTTGCAACCATAGAATAAAAAGTAAACATTTTTATTGTTCATGTGCCAAATACGGGAACTAAAATATCTTGACCATTAATATAAAATGATTTATATCCCTATTTAGCCAATCAAAGTAGAATAGCTTTAGGACGGTCTTTATTACTATATTGTAAACGGTGTCCGTAACTGTATTGTGTTGTAGAAATATGGTTAATTCGAAGCCGTTAGGTGGCAAATGATTGTCAATTCCGACCGAAATTTCGTCGAGGATATAATATATCCTTTCAAATTTTTAATATGGAGCTATAATATTTTCATTATGTGAAATAAAAACCAATGAGGATGAGTTAACAATATTACAGGGAATTCCAGTAATGTCAAAGATGTCGGGTGCTATTGAAAAACATAACCTAAAAGTAAGACGAAGAAACGTCAACGATACAGTCAATCTTTCTAAAGATCATGACAAAGATATAAATTTCGCGAACGAACGTATTCCACTCGTGTTATTGTCAGATTCGACCGAAGCTTGGTACGATGGTATACCAAGACTACCTGATCTAACAGATTTAACAACGTCCGGTAAACAGAACGGAGTGCTCGGTCAAGACAGTGATTCCATTATGGATAATTCTTGTGATAGTGTTGAAGAGCGTAAGAAAATAAGTGTTATACGAGGTACCATCACGAAGCCGGATTTATCATTGGGAGACTTTAAACTACTTGGATCCAGTAACGGAGGATTTATCACTGGTACTCGTTCTTAATAATCCTCTATTATTGTCAATAAGGAACCCTTATTTCACTCTTAATAGGAGAAAGCATATACTTGACACATTATCTTATTTATCTTCTAATATTTTGATTACACTTTTATGCATTAATGGTGCAAGAAAGAAAACAATATAATTAGTCAATGCAATAAAATAATCATTATTTGATATATTCGAATTTTAGAAACCATGTCTGTATATGTAAAATATTGGTTCCTTCTTGAAAATAATCCTATATCTTATAATTAAGTTGCGAAATTATAAAGATGATCTGTAGATGGTATACGAAGGGTGCTATGGCCAAAAATCTTAAGATTATCCAAGGAAAAAATAGTACCAGTAGATGAACTAGAAACAATACATACTAAAATTCCTAATGAAGTTTATCAGCAAATACTAAAAGATGTAGCACGAAGTGGAAGCCATATTTCTCCAACTGCAACGGAAGAAGAAACTGAACATTTCCAGAATCAATTAACGCAGATTATTTGTTGGGTTCTTCACAAACATCCCGAATTAAAGTTAGTATTAATATTTGGAAGATTTAAAGAAACAACAAGATGCAATCATATATGACTGTGTGACATTTTCTAATCAAATATTAATCAAAGTATAATAAAATAAAATAATGCATACTTAGTTACTACCAAGGCTATAATGACGTAGCTGCAACTATTTTACTTGTTATGGGTCTACAAGAAGGTTTATATGTACTTGAAAGTATTTCCGTGGAGTTCCTTGAAAGATTTATGGAAAAAACAATGGAAAAAGTCAATCAAGAACTGTTTTACATATTCGCATTACTAGAACGCGTTCATCCCACTCTTCTTGAACATTTAGAAAAGTTAGTTGCATAGATTTTTAAATATACAAAAAAAAAAAAAACCTATTTTGCCTATGTATATTTTTAAGTAAAATTAATCTTGTAAACTTGATTTCAGTGTAGAATTGTTTCCTCATTTTGCACTAGCTGAATACACAACATGGTATGCGCACAAATATGCAGAAAACAGGAAATTGTTACATCGATTGTATGATTATTTTCTTAGCAGTCCACCTTTAATGCCCCTCTATCTAAGTTCCGTTATTGTGGCGCATCGAGCTACAGAAATATTTAATACTACACCTGATATGGGACATACTCATAAAGTTTTATGTACGGTAAGTACGAATGTTATCTGTTCAAGTATAAATAATAATCTTTTGAAAGAAGAGAGAATAATGGGCCATTTTGTTGGCGCAATAGTAATAGCAATTACGTGATTTTAGCTGCCTAATGATTTGCCTTTTGAAACACTTCTTATTGATGCAAAGAATTTATATCATCAATATCCCCCTGAATCAATAAATAAAGATGTCAAAGATTATGATTCGAAAAGACGTTGCAAGGAACAAGAATGGAAATCAAAAGCAGAAGCAAGTCGTCAGGAAAGAGAAAGACAACGTCGACTTAAAATTGTTAAAGCTACTCCAAGAATACCTTATCGAATTAGAAGTTACAAAACTATAACCGTTGTAACAATTTTAGCCCTCGGATTGTATGCATTTTTGAAATCTACGTCAGGTCTTAACTGACATTAAATGTATCTTTCCTGCTCAAAATTTAAATTTATATACATGATTTATAAATGAAAATTACTAATTCCATAGTAGATGATAATTGGTGTGAAATATTGAATATTGGTAAAGCTTGAGCAAAAATGTCTCGTAAAAGAAAAACAGAAATGGATTCAAGTTGAAAGCATTCCTAAGCTGCCTTTATGCTGTGTTCTTTGAAGGCGCTGACCAGAACTTTCTATGCACATACCATAAAAGTCATTTGTAGATAGGTGCCTTTAGAAAATGGCAACAAAATTCTTTTTAAAACAAACAAGAATTAATTGTTAAGAATTAATGAAAATACAAGCAAGCGTGCAATGAAATATGTATAGAAGTTAAATGAGATTGAGTTGGTGAATGTATATATGCGTATTGCGTGTATTTATTTGTCATATAAATTGTTTGCTTGTTGTATAAGAATTGTATATATAACATACACATACATCCAAAATATAAAAGAAAATACTATATGTGAAACCATATATAAAAACATTAGTATAATATAAATATACCAAACATTAATAAACATTTTTATTTTTCTAATGTTATTATTCATTATATACTTTTCATATTTAATTTTCTATCATTTTCATAATTTGTAATAATCATCAATCGATTTCATCAATTGATAAAAAAAATCACATGAATAATTGCTTTGGATGTATTGTAAAAGAGATCGAGTGTAAATTGAAATCTGTGATGTATATAATGTATCGATAAAGGGAATATGTTTCTATGACCTATTGTTTTGATCACTTTTAATCTCGAAATTATACTATAATAATTAATAAAAATATTTCTTTGTGTACGTATTGAAAATTGATCTTTCCTGCCGTTTAATAGTCAACTAATAGTTATTTTTTATAAACTTATTCAATATTACAATTAAAACATATAAAAAATAATGAAACTTACAAAATAAATATAAATAGATTACTTCTGTAAATGAATAAATAGTAGCTTATGTATACAGCAAGATTTAGCGGATGTTTACTGTTTAATAATTATCGTTATTAAATAATCCTAATAAATGGATACTTCTAGAGAGTAGAACTAATACCTGAGATAAATTCTTAAGAGTAAATTTTTCTATTAATTCTTCATATATATATATAAATATATATATATATATATATATTTCTTTAATACTATTTGTTATATTTAAAAATATAGTTGCCAAAGATACACGAGCCATAAATATTCTATGAAGAATGTGTTTAAAGAATTAACTTCTTTTTTTGTATGAAAATATATTACATTAATTGGACATAAACAATTATTCAATCGAATTATTCGATTATTGCTAATTATTCGAATATCTTTTGGCAGCTATTAGCAAATGTGATGTGATTTTTATTTATAACTTTTTCACATTCAATTCATAAATGTTAATAAAGTTGTTATTTCCACTTTGTTAAATCGCTAAAACTACCTTAATATATTCCAAAATATCTGGGTGTTTAAGAATAGTCATATGATTTATTCCAGGAAAGGCTTGATAATAAACCTTTTCTTTTTGTTTCATTTGCCAATGAAGGCAACCTTCCAAACTTCGTAAATTAACTGTACCATCACCATCTCCAGAAATAAATTGAGGATGTCCATCAATCGACATACCTGGCTTATAATATAATCTGTAAATATAAAAATATTTAAATTTTAATATTATCAATATTTGTTGACAGATATACTTTAGTTATAAATTGCATAACTAATATGAATACCTCTCCAAAGTGTCTATTTGTTTTCCATATAAACAGTGGACTTCGACGCCTGGTGGAGTAAAGTTTAATTGATACTTTTCATTATCCTTGCGAAATTCCCATCCATTAGGAACATTTATATCTCTAGAAAATATATTGATAATATCTTATCAAGGAATATTATTTTCACTGAAATTGTCCTAAATACATTATAACAATGAACACATTTTACATGAGAAAATCTTGAAGATTAGCGAGCGTATAATTTTTATTTTCCGTTTCTACCAAAACTTCGTTTTCTTTCCAAAATAATTTAGAAGGTAAAAGCCAACCTAAACTTGGACTTGTAATTTGTTCATCTTTGAGTACATTTTCCCGGAGTAAATATGCACCCAAATCGTCACCTAAAAAAATATTTATTACGACCGTATTGAATTTATGCTTGGAACATGTTTTTATGCATAAATATTCTACTACCTATAGCAAATACTTTGATCGCTTTAACCGATCCTCCCCATACGCCTGCTAAAGTGATTAAAGAATTGATATATTTATTTTTCCATGCTTGAGTTTGTTTTTGTAAAAATATTAGCGCCATGGGTGCACCCATACTATGAGCTATTAACGTTACTGGTAAATTCTTATTCATATAATACGTTTCTTCTATTAATGATTTTAATTTAACAAAATATTCTTCATTTTCATCTGGAAACAGAAATCTTCGTTTTAATAGAATAAGCAAAAAAAACAAAAAAAAGAATGGAAATGTGAAAAAAATGTACATCACTTACTGGGTCCTTTTCTAAAGTCATACGGAGCTCCACGTAAAGAAATATTTCTAATATATCCTAAATCATTAACTAGCATATTCCCAATATCTTTAAAATATGATCCAGGAGAAGCTTTACTTGGATCTAAATATTCGACAACAAAGGGATCTCCCCAGCCCGGTATACGAATATCCACTCCATCTGGACTTCTTGTAGTTCTTGTTTCATTGTCATATATCAATCTCATATTGTCGATCTACATAATAAATTGTATCAAATAATTTGTTTTTAATTTCAATAGAGCACAGTAATATCTTATACGTACCCAACAATCTATGATTACTGGTACGAGTAATTCCAAATTTAACCAGATATTAAAATAATCTTTAGAAACTTTTTCGCAAAGATAATGCACAGCAAATGTTTTATTAAGTTTAGCTTCCACTTGACTACCTCCATCTCCAGGTACTAAGTAAAATAATAAATAATGATAATTATTCTTTATTACGTTTCAAAAGATTTCAAATGAGGTGTGTACAAGAAAGGTAAATGATATTAATCTTTGATAAAAAAAAAAAAAAAAAAAACAAAAAAAAACAAACAAAGAAATAAAAATATTTACTTAAGACAACAGGGGATTTGCCTCGTTCTATAAAATTCCAAAGTTCGACGAGTTGTAGAAATGAAAAAAAAACACCAAACAGAAAGACAAGACTCGATCGCATTATTTGATAAATGTAGCTGATTAAAATTCAATTTATTGATAAATTTCACACCACTTTTGCTATCACATTGACGTAAACTACTCAGACGAGAGATATTCACACACTGACTTGTAGCTAACAGCGCGACTAAAAGTGAGTGAGCGTTATACAAATATCGTTCTTTTGTAGATCGTTTCGAACAATGTTTTTTGTTAGCCTTACATAGTCACATTTCATATTTGTCTAAATTTGTTAACTTTGTATAAGATATGAGGAGACATGACGACCACCAATAATTTCATCCGTTGCGTGGTTATTATCAGCTGATAGCACATAACAATCTGATTAATTGTATTAATAGTTCCAAGAAAATGCATCATGGCGGTAAGCAAAAACAACAAGGTTACTAAAAGGCTAATTATTTTTTGTTATTGTTGTTGTTAAAACCATTCATTTCACCATGCTTTAAATAACAGATAATAATCAACGAAAGAAATAATTGTTTAATTTATTACCACAAAATATGATACTATTATGCTATGTCATCAACAATACTGTTTATTTCAGTCAAAAATAAGTTTCGATATTAGAAATACTTGTTTACTGTTATCGAAAACACTTAAAAACATAAAAGAAAAATAAGGCAATTGTGTGTAATAAATACTTCAAAATATTTACAAGATAAAACGCTTGTGTAACATATATGTATGTATGTATATTTATATATATATATTTATGTATGTATGTGTTAGGTTCCACCTAGGTCTAACAAGTAGATGTTAGACTATTGTTCGACTTTGTCTCCTAGATAGTACTAAAATAAACATTTATATTGTAGTTTGATCAATGAGATTACATAGCGGTCGTCGTGGTATTTCTCCAAAACAATAGTAAAGCGTCGCTTGTTAGTTACGCGTGAAAAGATCGAACTAAATCTTTGTGCGGAACTGTCAAGAAAATTCAGTTGGATTGCATCAGGCATCGCCGTATCGCTTCAGTGATATTTACATTTCATAGTTAACCAAGAATGGCAGACGTCAAGCAAGAACATAATAAAACCGATGACGTTGACGCTTATGGCATGGGCAATAGTGCCGATCCAAAAAATATGCAAGAATTAACGCAATACGTAAGTTTATCTTTTAAATCCTTGAACTTTACAATGACTAAACGATGATCAGAAAAAATGTACACATTATTCTTTTTAGGTCCAGACTTTGCTGCAAAATATGCAAGACAAATTTCAATCGATATCTGATCAAATTACCGGAAGAAATATCCTTTTATAAGTTGTCTTTGTATATTTATTTTCCTTTTTTATTATTTAACCTCACTAATTTTTAACAAAAAGTGCGCACGCATCGCAGGTCAACGCGCCATATTCAAATTTCGAAACACTTTAAAACATGCGTCACAGTATTAACGAGTGAAAAATATTTATCACGATATGTTATTTGTTTATTTTCAACGTATGTAATCTAATCTTTTACATTTATTTATAAAATATCCTTAATAAAACTTACTAGATGAAATGGGAAATAGAATAGACGATTTGGAGAAAAATATAGCAGATCTCATGACGCAAGCTGGAGTTGAAGGAGGTGAAAAATAATATGTTATGCATTTATACAAAAAATGAAGAGACATTTTTCGTCATAAAATAATATATATATATCATTTATATGATTATTAAATTATATATATATTTATTTATATTCAGTTATTTCAATACGAACAAACTTGCACCTTCTTTGTACTGCTATGAATGCAAATTCTTTCATACGTTTTCCTTTTAAAACTTAATATAATAAACATTAAATCTAAGTTTATTAGAATGTTATTCGCCACTATGAACATCTATACGGTTACCACATAGCAAAAGAAACATAAAATATTAATTAAGCAAAAGTTAATGCTTCTTGATAATGCTTGAAGATAGTAAATACTTTAATGGAGATGTCAAGGATTTTTGATATGCAGGAAAGGGGGGTACTGTCTTGAGTATAATTTTTTTTCGTATCTTATTTTTTGAATTCTTTAATATTTGTATCTAAAAAAAAAGTACGTAAAAACAATTAGAAAGATGAGTGAAAGCTTACATAGATTTGTGCCTAGTTCTCACTGGTGGTTTTTCTTGAAACGATTCAGAATCCGTTTCTTCCGAGCTGTTTCCATATTCTTCCACTTGTATGGATTCGGAAGAATTAGTAAAACCGGTTTTCAGAGAATCCTTCAAAAATGAAATTAATTATTTACAAGGATTAATGTATAACCTCGAGGTATTTTTATTTACGTACAGCTAGTTCTGTCGTTCGATCGTGAGGAGACTTTTGCGGAATCTTAGGAGAGGATGTAAATCGACTTGCCAAGTTTGAAAGAGAATAAGCTTGTCGAAAAGACATTCTTCGAACAGTATCCAATCTTGTAATAGAATCGGGCACGCGCATAGTTTCTCGAAATTCCTGAAATATTGTATTTCATTTTTTTATATATATGAAAAGAAAGATTTTTTTTTTCACGTAGAGAAAAAAAGAGTTCGTTAAAATATTACATATACAAGTGATAATTGCTAACAATGTTACCCCATTCATATCTCCTCGAGCATTTTGAAAGTCCTGTGCAGGAGAAATGTAAAACAATATCGCTAGTATATTTTCGAGAGTAATTAAATCAACAAATATTCGTTAATCTTACTTCAAGATCTTTAGTTTCGTTTATGTCAGCAATATCCTGATACGCCTTAGTAAGAAGTTCAATAGCTTTCGTATGAAAACTCATTTCGATCGTAACAAAATCCAAGAGTATGCTCTTAAGATCGTGTAATTTTCGTCGTTCGAAAGAATCGATTTGTTCTTCCAAACCTTTAATCACCCTGGAAACCTCGACGGCTGCTTTCATCAATTCCGATTCCGCTTGTGACTAATAACGTTTCTAAGGACTTTAACAATGGATTATTGATCGATACATTTTAAAAGGAAATGGCATGGGTTAGAAAAAGGATACGATCATCTGTCGATTTCTTGGATTTTTTTCTCTAATTCTATCCAGTTGTTTTCTCTTTGTAAGTTCCTTATCGCGTGCTGCAAAAGTATTCTTAACGTCATCGCGCGCGTGTTTGCAAATCGTTGCATACTGAGATAATGGTGCTGTTACTTTTGCATCTAGTCTTTGAACTTGAGCGTCCCTATGAAGAATTAACTTCTTTTATTATTTCGAGTTTTGAAACATTAGTAATATAAGATTAGATAGTACAAAATAATATACCTGTAATCACCTATAGCGGATAATGTTGCGGAAAAATTTAGAAGGCCGTGTTTTAACGATCGGTTTATTAATTCTGATTCGGCATAAGTATGGATCGTTTTTGCAACTTCGTCGTTTTTGTCTCGTAATCTAAAATGAAGTTGATATATATATAGTATATACGGGTAAAAATAATAAAGTGGCGTGACACAAGACATGAGTAAAATAATCGATATCTTTTAATGCTTTTACACGAGTATGTATATACGAAACCTACCTTGCTGCTTTTCTGATGAACGCCGCAAATATTGCACATAATTCGGAAAAATGTTTTTCAACGCTTGCTATTCGATCGTTCACAAATTTTGCTTCCTGTTCGCTATCGAATTATAGAAAATAATTATACGATATGTTGTTAAAATCAACAGACATGTGCGAATAAAAACGTTGACAAAAAAAAAATACAAAATTAATAAGAAAATTGTACCAAATGTTACTTTGAGATCTTGCGCGCAACATTTTTCTTCAAATGCACTTTGAACTACCTTCGAAACGTCTTGTTTTTAAGTAATTCTTCGACGCTATGTAAAATACTTATTTCATTCGTCCGTATGCAGTTAGTGACAGTTGTTTACTGACAGGTGATACATTCTAGCAGCTGTGTTCGCGCCACTCTTCTACGCTACCTTCGATCTAACTCCATGAAAATATTTATATACTTTGTTCTATTTCTTCTTTTACTGTTATATGTTTTTATAATTATACTTTCTATTAAATATACATTAATAAAATTTATTTTTTAACGAGCATTGTTTTTAAAATAATAATATACATAAACACGCGTTGCGTGTACATATATATATATATATACGTACATCGCCATAATAGCATGAATATCAACTTTTTTTTCTTATTACAGCGAATGAATGTCCTGCGCCAGTTCCAACTAAGATTCCTTCTGAATTTGATGGTAATGAAACTTGTCTTGGTAATAGAACATCGTTAATGTCCCCGGTTCCACAATTTCCATGCTCATTCCAACCCCAGCACAATACAGTTTTTTCATCTGTATAATATATCGAAATTAATTTGATATTAAATAAAATAGTATATATTTTTAATTACCGGTAAGAGCTATATTATGCTGTGAACCAACTGAAAGTTGATGTATTTTAGGTATATTTTTTATTAGGTCTGCCTTCCAAGGGTTCGTCCTTTTTTCCCCTAATTGACCATAGGTATTTCTACCCCAAGCAAAGAGCTTATTATCTGCAATAATACGAAGAATAAAGACTAAATGCCAATGCAATTTTTATGCTTAATCAATCTTGTTTGGTTACTAAATAATTGTTACCAGTCAAGATAATTGTATGCGTCCATCCTGTATACGTTTCAATTGCCAAATTAAAATGTACAGTAGTTAATTTTGTTGGTGAAGATATAGTTGAAAAAAGTTCATTATCAATGCCCAATTGTCCGTAATTATTCGCACCAAAGACATATATTTCTGCTTTATCTGTGGCTACCACAGTATGATGTTGTCCACATGAAACATCCGCTACATTTTTCAATTCTGAAACTTTTAATATGATTCCATTGTATTACTCTGTTTTACTGTTTTACGAACATTATCATTGATATTAAAGTTAAAAGTTTATCTTACTAAGTGTAAAAGGATAAAAATTATGTTGGTTTCTTCTGTCTATGCTATCATTCGAATTATCTTTAAGACCTAATTGTCCTTTGCCAGCAGCACCGCATACAAAGATTCGATGATCTTGGGTTATTACAGCAGTGTGTCTTAAACCCATTGCAACTCGCTTAATTTTTTCGCAAGGCATCGTTTCAATAGGTTCATAAGAATGACGGAGGGTAGAAGGATCGATTCCTAATTGTCCAAAATTATTTGAACCCCACATATATAATTTGCCTTGGTTTGTTAATGCTGCGGAAGAGTCCCATCCACAAGCGATATCAACAATGATTTCATTTTCTAATATTCCACGTATTCTCTCAAAATTTAATTTATCTTCTTTTTCAGGCTGACCTAATTGTCCTTTATTATTCCATCCGCAGGAATAAACGTGTCCATTTTTATTTAAAATCAACGAATGTCCAGCACCGCCAACGATCTTTTGAATATCCTCTGGTTTAAAAGAATACGATGATAAATCGATTTCTTGTGGAAGGATACATTGTTCCGATTTCATACCATGTCCTAATTGTCCGTGAGAATTAGCACCCTAAAAGAGAACAAAATTAATTACAATGTAAAAATGCTTTTTGGAGTTTTCGTTA
This sequence comes from Polistes dominula, assembly GCF_049000335.1. Taxonomy (NCBI): domain Eukaryota; kingdom Metazoa; phylum Arthropoda; class Insecta; order Hymenoptera; family Vespidae; genus Polistes; species Polistes dominula. The sequence goes on from NW_028301147.1 coordinate 272,262, forward strand.
CATTTTCTTAACATTCAACATTCAAATTTACCGCGCATAGAGTGCGCGCGCAACATGTGTATAAAGAAAAATTGATTTGGAAAAATATAATTAAATATGTCGGTTGATACTATATGAGATCTTAATAATATTTAAGAATATTTATAAATACCACTCAACATATTCAGTGAAGCTCTTTTTTTATTTTATTCAGTGGTATCAGAATCAACCTTTGTTTTAATGTACATCCGCATGCCATATACATACATACATACATACATACATAGATGCATCATATTTGCTCTGTCCTTCTTGAAACAAATATAAATTGATATTTAATTTAAAAATAAGTATTTTATTTACCCACGACAGTAGATGATACGTTGCCATTATTGGAGGAGTGTTTGCTAAGATATAATTGTAGGTTGGTTTTTCATTATCTTCAAATCTAATGTTTGAATTATTCTTAAATCATATATGAAAGAACATATGACTAATTATTTCATTCATTTGAAACACGTGAAACCGATTAATCGTATTTGGCACAACCATAGATCTTGTATACTTGTAGATCGGCTCTGTGGAACTTTTAAATTCCGTTACGAGAGAGTCCAGGGTGAAAGTAAAAAAGTTCTTGTCTTTTGAGGTTACGTTGACTGACGTGAAAAGATCGTCATCTACTGCAATATTAAAAGAATTCTTTACTAACGCACTATGACGTAAGTACTATTATTTATTATATTCTTATAATCTTTTGCAAATTTATTTTTATTTTTATATATTGTAAAATATTATGCTATAATATATATATGATCATAATACACTTATCTTATAACATATGTTCAGCATGTCAGACTATTGATTTTTATTTATATTGTTCAAAGTGTATAAAATATGTTATTAATAAAATGCATTTTTTTTGCAGATCCAAAGTTACTTTTAAAATAACCCTAACTTCGGATCCCAAACTACCATTTAAAGTGTAAGTAATGTTACATATTGTAATTGTTTATATTCAGAAGAGTGGTAACGAGGAGACAAATTTACAATTGCTACCGATATGTCAGAATCCTATTTTTCTCAAATATTGCATGTATTTGACATATTTATTGAGTTATTGGTAAATCCACTTATAAGTACACAAGTCACAAAAGAAACCGTAATTAAAACTTTTGAATGTGCTGCATTTGTTGAAGCAACAGTAACTAAAGCGTATAATGAAAAAAAAGAAGATGTATTGGAAAAGTATCTTCACCAACATTGGCTTAAAGAAAAAAGAACTAAAATATATAAGTGCAGTGACCTGAAATGTGCTTGCGATAAATTATTAGAAATATACATGAAAGACATTTCGATTCCTACTGCAATTGTCGATGACTTTTTGAAATTGTACATTCAATCTTTTGGGATAGATAGATTTAATACGTTTTTACTGTCTACGCTCAGGAGTTCTATGTGCACGAATATTATATTAGAATCTTTAGAAGATTTAGATTTGCCCATGTCTAAAGTAGAAGATGAAGCTTTGATTATGTCATGGGAAAACGATCTTGAGAATGGTCAGCAGATTAAGGTTTCTGAGAAAATAAGTAAAATATTGGAAGATGGTCATCTTTCAAGAATTTTCTCCCTTATTATAAATTTACATAACGAAAGCAAAGTAAAAATGTTATTTATAAAATGTTTAGTACGTAAAGCCATTGAAAATGATGTAACGTTTTGTTTGGCATTATTAGATATCGAAGAGAAATTTTTTCTACGACTTTTAAATGAAAGTCATGAATTTTGTATCAATCTTGTTGACGCAGTATTTTATTTTGGACGAAATATGTCACTAATAAATAATGAATGGATATTAAATTCAACATTTAATTATAATAATTTACTTAAAATTATATATCAATTATTAAATGGTCCTGATGCTGTTCAAGAGATGGTATATAATAGACTACAGTTGGCTAAGATGCAAGCAAATAATACAATATGGTATAGCATTGAAAAAGATATCTCACAATAATGATGTGTATATAAGTAATATGTATTATTTATATATAATAGTAAATATTAATTAGCAAGAAATATCTCTGGATTTTATTAATATACTCTCTTACATTTATATTTGCTTTGAATTATATGTTATTAATAAAATGTACAAAATAAAAGTGTGTATTTAATTTGTACATTGGAAATATTCGATCTAACCAACATCTTACAATTACTTTATAATATAGAGCTATATTTACACTTCCAGACTGAGTGTACCAGAAACTGCACCATTTACTGCTGTATTGAAATATGCTGCTGAGGAGTTTAAAGTAACAGCAGCTACATCAGCTATTATAACTGATGACGGAATTGGTATTAATCCGCAACAAACTGCAGGCAAGTATTTAAAAAGAACAATAGCAATTTTTTAGTGGGATTATGCGCTTTCTGATTATAAATTTGTAATTATAGGTAACGTGTTTCTTAAACATGGATCTGAACTAAGATTGATTCCTAGAGACCGAGTTGGCGAAACTAGATGATTTATAACATCGAATTGTAATTGCACTTAATTCTTTATATAAAAAATTTAAATAATAACAAATTGAAATTCAGTTTAATATATGATATTTAAATGAAAGTATATGCACTGTTGATAACAATAAGTTTTACACGTATTTAAGCATAGATATGCAATTATGAAAACATTCCATCGTACCATTTGTTTTTAAGAATATAAGTCAATCCCTACATATAAAGAATTACACACAATGTTATATTATAAGACCGAAAATATAAATGAAATGAAATGCTGATCATTATTTCAAATGTAATTAACAGTTGTTACAAATTCTATGAGATTTTAATTATAATAATGTAAATATATAAACACATTGTTTAATTAAAGTGCAGATAGGTCAACATTGTTTAAATATTAGTTAATTATATCACAGTAATAAATACACATTATAAATAAATGTAAAATAATTGAAAGTATTAATTATTTAAGTTTAAGAGTAACAAATCGGAGAGAGTTGATATGTTTACAGATTGAAATATGAAAAAGGAATGATTTGTTATCTTTTAAAATCAACTACGAATGTGTTTCTATTTATATATTTAGATAAGAAGGGTCATTGTTCTCTCTTTCAAATATATATTAGAATTCAATAATTAATTAAAGTAAATTTCTGTATGTTTTTTAGAATGCATAAATACAATATACGGATTTAAAGTTCCCGCCACATCTATGTATTTTCCATTGGTTATTACTCACGTCAAAAGAATAATAATAATTATTAAATTGTATTTAAATTTATTTATCATACATTTCATTTTCATGTAATTTCTTTTTATTCGATCTCATTAATCGATTTAAAATAATCGATAAAAACATTTATTATTTCGTCAAAATTATGATATCGATACTAGCGAACCTATCGATATAAAGTCGATATTCCGGAATTCGCTTGATAGTTACTGTCTAATAAAAGTGAATTTACGTCAAGCTCGTTTTAAAGTAGTAAAAAATCATGTCAACTGTTCTTGCACCAGAAATTCCTGCTCCAGGATTTTCTTTTGATCTCTGTCAACGGTAAGAAAATAATATTTTAACTAAAAAATTGTTGGTCAAATTTCTTATAAATGTTTATTCCGTAGTTTACCTAACCTCACTTTGAATAATATTGCTGTGTCATTTTAAACTTATTACATTTTCTAATACATAAGAATGCTTTTATATATGCATTTGTTTATTATAATTTTTATATTAAATAAATTTAATGTGTAATAACATCTACAAATTTTTATTACAGAAACAAGTTTTTATTGAAGAAAGGATTCAAAGCTCCGACTGCTGTTAAGACAGGTACAACTATTGCAGGAGTAATTTTTAAGGATGGAGTGGTTCTTGGAGGTGATACACGTGCCACCGAAGATTCTATTGTAGCAGATAAAAATTCGAGAAAAATTCATTTTCTTGCTCAGAACATGTAGTAAGTAAATGTTTATAATCATTATATTTAAATGATCAATTGTTAAATAGATTAAGATATAATACAGTTATTTTTGTATTTATACAGCTGTTGCGGAGCAGGAACAGCGGCTGACAATGAGATGACTTGTCAAATGATAGCTAGTCAATTAGAATTACATCGTCTAAACACAGGCCGTACTGTACCTGTTTGCACCGCTAATTCAATGTTCAAGCAATTTTTGTTTCGTCATCAAGGCCATATTGGTGTAGCTTTGGTGTTAGGCGGTGTTGATATAGACGGTCCACATTTATACGCTATCTATCCTCATGGATCTAGTGAAAAATATATGTTCACAAGCATGGGGTCTGGATCGTTAGCTGCGATGGCAGTACTCGAAAGTAGATGGAAACCTGATATGACAGTATGTAATTTTCGTTGTTTTCATTCGAAAGATCATTTTTATGTGGTAACTGCTTGTACGCTAAATATTAATATAATTTAATAGGAGGAAGAAGCGAAGCAGTTGGTTGCGGATGCTATTCGTGCAGGTGTTTTCAATGATTTAGCATCTGGATCAAATGTAGATTTGTGTGTTATACGTAAAGGATCTGTCGATTATTTGCGACCTTACGATGTTGCGAATGTAAAAGGAGAACGCCAAGCATCTTATAGATATAAAAAGGGAACTACTGCAGTTCTTGCTAAAACCGTACGTCCTATAATCGTAGAGGAAAAGATAGTTCGTGTGGTGGAAGCTGAACCGATGGACACTTCTTCTTGAAGATAGAGCCTGTTCTTAATTTAATATTAAGTTGATGAAATTTGTGAATTTTCAATAAAATCTTACACATAATATATGTTATAGGTGAGGAATTTTCTAGGTTTTTAAATTTTATTTTTAGAAAACATTTGAAAATACATATTTAAAATCTAAATAGTAAATTAAAATCAACGTAATTATTTAAATGGATTTTTAATAAAATATTCACGATGCGGGGGAAATTGAAATTTTCGTAGTTAGAAGAGTCCTGCTGATTGTTTCAACCTTTGCCTCTTCCAAGCAGGAAGTTTCTCAAATTCAGCAGGCTCCATTTTAAATATCGCAATAAAATTGTCAAAGGTAAGATGCATTTCCTTTTGTGCAACATCGACACCAGTTGGTAAATTTTCAGCGTCACTTTTCAATACTGACAATGGATATTTAATAAAGTTATCAAAATCTGTTGTAACTTTTCCACTTGTTTGTATTTTAATAGACAATTCTTTCTCTTGTAGAGAACTGCATATCATTTCAAAAGATTTGTAATCTCGTAGTAAATTATGATTCCAATTTTCGAAAAGTCCTATGAACGTTGGTGGCTCCATTCCTTCCAAAAATGTAAGCAAATTCCATCATTAACAATATAATATTAAATTAGATTGAAATAAAGATATAATATACCTTGTTTGATTATGGAAATAGTTGTATTACGATCTCTGCCTGCCGGATGACTGTATAGGAATATCATTGCATCTTCTACGCACTGTTTTAAACATTTAGGAGTTGATAGTTTCCCTAACCAGATCCAAATCATATTTCCAGCATCCAGTAGCCACGTAGCCTCCGGAATAAGTGAATTTTGTCCAAATCCGAGAATTTCTGCACCAACAAAAATATTACCTTCCGTTTGACATCGAAAGAGATGTTTTTCCAGTTCCTCTTCGCTTTCAGCAACCTCTGTGCTGTACGTTCCACGACCTTGTAAAAAATCAAAAGTAAGAATATCAATAGAAATAATGAAAATAATGATTAATTTGAAACTATTACCTCCTAGCTCTGCCCAGAAGTCGTTGCCTTCTTTACCCTCTAAAACGAGTGGTGCATTTTTCGGTGCAAGACGTCGAGAAGCTTGTCTGGCATCACCAGTGCTTCTAATACCACACCAGACAACTGGGCTTGACGAGAATAATATAAAGACTCCACTGGAATCTAAACTACTGGATCTCGCGGGTCTTTCAACGGCTTTCGAAGTGTACGGTGTTGATCCAAATACCCTTACAAGATATTTTTCTGGTGCTGAAGCGAGAATAGCTAAATAGTGAAATTGATGAACTATCTCTGTTGTTAATAATCTAATAATGCTTACGAAAATCACGATGACGTCCTGCAAGTATCTTCAATGTGCCATTATATATTTGTAACATATGTGATGGCTCCCTACCCTGAGAAGCTTTTATCAGTTGACCAGATTCTTCTTCAGCTATACGACAAGCTGCATCCAAAGCAGCTTCTCTGTCCAATTTTATAGTATGAACACCTTCCCAACAGTATACCTTTAGAAAACATAATATTATATATTTTTGAAGTAAGATCTTCCATACAAATTTGGAAAGGAAATGAAGGGAGATACGCACTATCGTTCTGCATCTACGACCCTGTCCATATTTGTATCTCATAACGTAACAAGCCTCGGCATAGTAAATTCCTTTGTCAACGACTTCGATCATACCTTCCTTTTGATTTACTTTCCATAGAGTTTTCTCACCAGAACCATCATCTATCAATTGACATTCAGCTGCCATCCTAGGTCTTTCGTTCATGTAATCAGGTTCAAAAGTAGGTGGCAATGTTAACGGTCTCATCTTCGAAGGTTCCCATCCCCTCAACAAAGCTTTCATTTCAATTGGCTCGTGGCCTTGGATAGCTCTAGCAACTGGTATCGTCGCGCTATAATTTTTCTTTTTTACGAAACCACGAGCATTTCGGATAGCTTCTAGTGTTTCTTTAGTGCCAACTTCTCGTCCAACCCAGGCCCAAACACCTGTCTCTCCACGATCTATCAAATACACGGATCCAGAAGTGAGATCGCTACGTAAAATCGGGCCAGATTTTAATTCTAAGACCTTATATTTTCCAGACTGTTCGCAACATTTATAGAGTTTAACAGGAGCAGGTATGCTAATTCGATGAGGACGATCTGATGCCACTATTCTATTTGAAGGATCTAGCACAGTAGCGAAAAGTTCGCTGTCTCCTTTTGGAAGGGTTTGTTCGTAGCCATCCTCGACGATAATCACTCGAAGATTGTTGTTATTCTCTTTCCTTTTTTCTAAAATCACTGCCGCGTGTCTCTTGTGTAAAGGATCGGCGGATGATCCAAGCCACAAGAATACTGTGTCTCTGTTCGGTAAAAAAAAAGTATTATTCTATATAATGTAAACATTGCAATAGTGTATGCAATAGTGTACAATATAATATAAATATACCTTGAATAAATATCAATTAGGATGACATCCTTGGACGTAAAGTTTTCCCAACGAACCTTATCGAGTTCGATCAACATCGGAATAGTGATTCCTGAAACTCTGTGCATCGTACAGGGCGGTGTTTCGAAACGAAAATACTCAATGACAATCCTTTGACGAAAATAGGAAAGAAATCTAGGACTCTCGCGTTCTTGAGCTTCTCTTGATAGAATCGTCGCTGAAACCTGAGCATCTAATTCGTTTGCACGTAAGGCTGCAACACCGGAAACCGTAGCATTGCAGTTGGATCCAATCCAGAAATGGATGGCACGTATCGAAGGTACTCCTTTTAATTCTTTCATCTGTTCGAAACGATTAGAGTCCATGCGATATTTTGTTTAAATGCATTTTGCAGGTCGCGTATAAGTTATTAATAATAAGTTGTAGAATTAATTGATACAATTACCGGCATTCCAGGATACGGCAGGGGACCATCTTTGGAAGATATCGCATAAATAATATAAGCCGATTCCGTTAAGAAAATTCCTATTTTATTTGTTGAAACAGGTGTTGTACGTAAACCTTGCTGCAGGTAAAATAATGTTGCATTATCAAATTCATATTTTCTATAAATTTATTCAATAACTAACTATAACTTATACTATAAGTAAAAATACCTCAATTTTCCAAACCCGAAAAGTACTGGTGTCCTTTGGTACGTTCCTGAAGATATCTTCAGGCGAATCATCGAAACGGTAACTTCTGTCATCCTGCGCGGACATATTTGATAGATCCGGATAAACCACAACGACATTCGACATATTTAACAAGGATTACGGTGAAAGTTCTCCGTGGAATGAGTCGAATGAAGAGGAAACAGGTGATTTTTTAAGCGGTACAACGAAGCGAACCAAAGTACAGGAAGTTGAATTGTTCACCCTGACTATAATTAGTAACGGTATGTTTAGAAAAGCGTGCTATTAACTGGTCAACAGTCGGTACCAAACATTTCATATTGTGCTTATCGTTATCAGCAATAAGACCTTTCCTATCGCAATAAATCGACTTTATCTCGAATAAACGAACTATTCCGTCGATCGTAGTTAATTTGTTATTAAAATATTGTTAATCTACGCACATAGATCTTTTAAATCACTTTGGTTTAACGACTCGAACATTTTCTTTTTAAATAAATCTTCGAATTTTGTTCATCGAAAACATTTGTTTTTTGAAATTCAACATTCGCTTGGAGATTTAAATGACACCAAAAATGAATTATATTTTTTGTTTATTATTAACTTTTTTTGTGTGAATCTTTTCGTACGATCTGATAATACTCTTACTCAGTCCCGTTGAATATTCGTGCGTTTCACAACGCGGAGAAACGCCGACCGGTATCCGTATAGTACGATCGCTGTCAGAAAACTGGGGTATGAGAACTCACGAGAGTAAGATCCTCTAGCTATGATCCAAAGAGTACGTTCTCAGGTAATTCGTATCGCGTTTGTACGTGATTATATGTCCTGTCGCTTATTTCTTCTTACCTTTTCTAACATTATTATTCATAGAAATCTGTATCTATATACAGGACGTTTCTAAAGTCTTTAATCAAATGAAAAACATTTGAACAAAATAAATAATACATTTGAACGTGTCAAGACTCTTACATTTTTATATTGAAAATAGAAAATTTAATGTCAATTTATCAATAGAATTTAGATAAGTTTAATAAGATTGTAAAATCTCGTAGAAACACCTTCGTATATCGGTGCAATTTACATAATGTAAGTGACATCGAACGAACGCATTCTCTCTCCAGTTGACGCCAGTCAAGCACAAATTGGTACTCTCACTCACACGCATAGCTTAGTTCGTCGCCTTTGCCTTCCTGCGTATTCAAAGTTTTCATTCATACCCGACGTGTGACATGTATTTCCGCGAGGGAACACGTGCACACCTTATACAACTGTTGCTAATGAATATAATTAGCGTCGCATCGTTATTTTACTTAACAAATAAATCAGTTTAGATATTAAAGATTGTTACCGATACTTCTATTTATTTGCTTTAATTCATAGCGTTAAATAATGAACGTAGCTAGTTGAAACTTTCGAAATCTTGTCGTCATTCTTTAATTAACGTCTTGTACGATTCTGATCTTTGTTTAACACGACAGATGCTCGATGAGCGTGCCGCTGCGAATGCTTGACACACATGCATTGTACCTTACATCCGCTTGTGTAAACTTTTTAGTACTATTATTGCATTTTATGTGCGACCGATATTTTTACCTTTTTTTTTTTTTTTCATCCTGCAAGCACAATTGTTCGAAAGAAAATCAGAATGGTTTCGAGATATAAATTAAATTAACACGCGACTCGAATAGCTGCTCAACGTTAACATTCATTTGTAACGTTAGATTTTCTAATATGTACTATTATATATGCATACATGCATATGTAGGTGCATATATAAGTGCATTCACTTATGCACTTAAATAAGTGCTGTTTAAGCATTATTCGCGACAATCATTTCTGGCAGGAAATAACGGCCATGTTGTACGTACCTACTCTACCTACGCCTACTACATCGTTAGCATATTACTTCGTTCTTCTTTGGCATCGAGTTTCGCGAAAACATAGAAATTCGTGTTCTCTCAAGCTCGACGAAGTTAACGCGCATCCTTTCTTTCCCAACAACAAAGTTACTTCAGTCAAAACATCATTTTATACTTTTCTTTATTTTTTTTTTTACATATAAAAAAAAGCATTTTCGTCAAGAAATATTTCAAACCAACCGAGAGATAAATCATTGTCGAGATTAACAAATAACGTGATCCTGGAAATGTTCGGTTTCTGTTGCCATTTCTGTTCCTTATTTTAGATTTTGTTGGTCAATATATTACACTATTCAATTGAAAAATGTTAATATAGGAATGAATATACAATCGACAAGGGAAATAAATAGAAATGCAAATGATTTGTAAATAAATTATTGATCTATTTGTTTCAACTCACCCATTTGTTGTTAGAGAAATCCATATTTTTCTTCTTATGTTCAAGGCAAAGCCATTTAATATTATTTTTGGTTTGAAAGATAAGTAAAATCAAAGGATGATTGGTAAAAGGCGCGAAGAAGGATAATAACACGAAACGACGCTTAACTGTACGCAGAACAACCGATACTGCACATTCGTGGCTAAAAAAGAAACCATACCGGTACGGACTCGTCCGGAAGTGGGTCCGGAACTCTGATCGGCCAGCCGTAACACACTGCTAACTTAGTGAATACACGCAGAACCATGCGGGCATAGCCAAAGACGGCGTCGGTGCATTCATTCTATCTCAACTCACCTGAACGTACCTGTCCGACTTTACATGCCTCATATATCATTCAAAGTCTTTTTTCAAATCTTTTTCAACTTTCAATTCAAATTACTGCACATGTTATCTTTATTTCTATTTACATGATAAAAACATTTGTATAATTCTGTTTTTAATATATTAATTAATTATAAAAAAAAAACATGTGTGTGCAAATCTTACAAGTAAGAGGTGGAAACTTCAAAAAAGCAAATTCTGAGAGAATAAGATAGAGTGCATAATATCAGGAGTAGAATAATTTATTATATAATATTATTATAATTATTTATTTAATAATTATAAAAATATGCGCCTGTAGAGATGCAACCCTCCAGACACAGTTTGAAAATGTTGCTTGCGAGCGCCACCTGTTGGGACGGAATTATTTTGTCTGCCCGAAAGATAGGCAACCCGTAATACATGGGTGTATAAACAGTTTGGACTGAAAAAAAATTCCGTCCCAACAGATGGCGCTCGCAAGCAACATTTTCAAAGTGTGTCTGGAGGGTTGCATTCCTGAAGGCGTACATTTTTTATAAATAATAAAAAAATGTAACTTGCTGTTAAAATTTAAATTTGCTGTTAACTAAGCGCCATTTATTGGGACGGAATTTTATCACTCCTGTGCAATTGCTAAAATTAGAACGTTTTTATCTTAATTTGTATTTGTTACAAATAGTATACCCGTTATACACATGCGCGACTTTCGAAATGTCATATAAACAACATTGAATAAAAGTATTTTGATAGAGGGTAACGTACCAGTCTGAAGGTGAATTTCGAAGAGGACGGTAATCCGATCATATACTTGGTGATTTTAAACAACAATACACATTCCTTTCGATTAATTAACAATTATTTTAATGTACTAATGCTTTTTACTTGTATTACAGCAATATTTTAACAACGAAGTACAAATATTATCTTCCTGCCCCTTTCCTTCACCCAAATCTTCCCTAATTCCTCCTCACCACTTTTCAACCTCCTTCTATTTCATTCACTTTTTTAAAACAAAGGACAGATCTTTAAGCGATTTTGTTGGTTCGATTAATCGAACAAAAATTCGATAGAAAATTAAATATAAAAAAAGAAGAAACCGTAGAATTATTTTATATAATAATAATAATAATCTGATGATAAAAAAAGGTTTAATTAAAAAAATATAAGATGATAGATTTGAATAAAAAGAAATGTATCTGCGGATTGATTTAATTAAAATCGAACAGCATCTGAAGTAGGGTCCAATGGACTCGCAAAACGAAGAAAACGATTACTTCGATGGTATTACGATAACGTTAATGTTTCTTCTTTCTTTAAGAACAATTTTTAACATAGTAATATTTTGTCCTTTGAGAATAGAAGACAATTTTTCATGGAGTGAGAGTAATTTTTTATCCAGAACAAAAAGTGAAGTGAGTTTGGCCGGTAATATTGGTCGTAGCGTTTCTTCCAAAGAAGTACAGGTTCGATCAATCTCGGAAATCTTTATTATTGTATATTTTAATTATAGATTTAGATAAATTAGACAAATTGTTTTTTACGATGATAGGTAAGCTTTATTAATTGTAAAGAATCCAGAAGCTTTACTTCTGCTTTCGAACAACTGGACTTGGATGTTAATTCGAAAGATAGTACGGAATTAGTTCAAAGAACATGCGACGTACAGACTGTTCCATCATATGATCAAGAAGCAGAAAACATGATATCAAGTTTTCAAACTAGAGAAATACCATCTTTTCGTTTGGTCATTCAGGGTCCTGAAATTTTAAAGTTTCAGGCAATATTGTTATACATATTTAAACTTATTTATTTTATTTGCAATGAGTAATTTATAAAGATATCATTTGATAACAGGGTACGAAACATACAATAAAAGATATTGCACGTTACTGGAAAAAAGATTCACGAATGTGGCTTTGGAAGTCTGGACATCATAAGAATAATCAACAACAGCCAGAATATTCTATGTACTTGTGTAGATCGGAGCAGAATTTCAAAAGATTTCAATGAAATAACAATTTACATTTTTTTTTACTATTTCTTTTCTATAAGAATTATCTGATAAAAAGCATAATATATATTTACATATACATTTTGATATTCATTTATATTCTCAGAAATAACGAACTTGATGATTTAATTTAATATCTTCTTTATTTAATATATTGTAGTATATATTTAGTATACTTTTATAACATTTATACATTTGTTCTACTTAAAAAAAAAAAAAAACATGAAGCATTTTGTAAAAGTTTTTATAATATGATGGTTCCTATATACATGTAGATATTCAATTAATTTTGAATTATTTTGTAAAAAGCAATATAATGAATGGTAGAAAAGAAACAATTGTAACGATCGTCGCAAACAACATATTGTAGATTATGACCAAATTTATATTGACAAAGTAGTATTCAATTTCAACCACAAACTTCAACGGAATCTAAAAGCTTATCACCATTCAGTTTTTCACCTAGTTCGAATCGTGCAAAATCTAAGACTTCTACTTGAGCATCCTTTAAAACTTGTTGCACGGAAAGACTAGGATCCAATAAAAATTCTTGATATATTAAACAAGTTTCGTTATCTACATCCAGAATTGGTTGGTCCACTGTATTATCTCCTACTTTTAACGGATTCATACCTGTGAGAGATAACAAATAATATATACATGTATTTATTATGGTATTTACTTGATTCACTTAATAAAATATCTATAGCAGATGTACTAACCAATGATGTGTTGACAAAGTTGAGTTCCAAGTATCATTTTATCTTCTTTTCCCTTAACGGCTACTAATGCACCATATCTTCCAAAGGATATAGGTATTGGATTCATGGGAGCTGGATGCGTACCTCCAAATACTACAGCATCACCTTGAACTCGCATACATAGAGCTCGTCTTAAAGTTATATTTTCACCGATTGAGCCTATAGTTAAGGCAGAATGATCAGCTAATGATTTGCCATCTTTTGCAGGCAATGATTTCAAAGTTTCCATATCCAATAGAGTTCTCTCGACTTCGTCATTGCTATTCAATGTCGTAGCATGATTCAATGTAGCGGTTAGCACAGTTTCTGCCAATCCATGAAATTTTTTGTTTCTCGCAACAAAATCTGTTTCACAATTTATTTCTACCAAGGCACCATAATTCTTGTCTACGATGACTGCAATCAAACCTTGGGTGGTACTTCTACCCTGTAGTTTAGCCGCTTGAACCCATCCATGTTGTTGAGCTTGCTCTTTCAGCCATGCTTCTGCCTATGGTAAGGAAGATCTAACAAAATTCTGTTGTAAAGTCATGCTCGATGAGCATCAAAATATTTTCTATTTTTTTTTTTTTTTTTTTTTTTTTTTAATAGAGTATAAATACCTTTTGGATATCATTGGAATTGACTTCTAATGCCTTTTTACAATTTGCAAAGGTAAATCCAGTTTTTTTCCTTAATTTGGCCAGAAGAGATTTGTTTGAGCTTTGCCATAGCAAATTGTTTGTGTGAAAAAATCGAATGATGCGGCTAGAAATCATCTGAAATTGAAGGATTAAAAAAAAACGTTTGCATGATATAAAATGATGTAAGATAAGATAGTAGATGGTATAATGGAGTAACTTAACCTACAAAATCTTCTAAGATATTTACAAATTTATGAAATATTTCTTTAATGAAGTAATTAAAGGATACAAATATAAAAGTATCATTTCCTTAAAAGACAAATTAATCAACTACTTTATAACGGATCAATGATTTTCGTTGCTTGGAAACTAAAATCAATCAATCAAAGTCGTTACTTCTACCTATGTTCAACATCGAGTTTCTAAGAAAGAGAGAAAGATTTTTAATAAAAGTAAGAAATTATCATAATTTTCGATAAATGATCATGCAACATTTGCAAAAACCTATCTTGAAATTGTACATTTTTTACAATGATAAATTGATATTATTTAGATTATAAGACTTACCGTGTTTTTCCCGTGATAAAAATACTAGAAAGCGTATTCAGCGCCCTCGTACAGTGAGTGTTCAAAGTTACAACTAAAATGATCAATCGTACGAACATTTGAAATTAAGTTATTCATCGAACGAATGAAAATATAATTTCATTTACTATTGGAGATTATTATTGTTCTAAAATATATTATGAAAAAAGAAAATGGATTGTAAGTGTTCTATTGAAAGAACCGATGAAATTGGAGATGCGAAAAGGAGAAAAAGACTTTCGAGCGAATTTTTTTCAAACGTCTACAGTGATGGATAGCAAAGTAGAACCTTTGTTTCATTTACCCAAAGAATTGATCGATTGTAAACAATTTAAAAAGAAAAAAAGTACAAAAATTCATTTACGAAAGTTATCAACGTACACGATGCGTCGATCCGAAAAAGAAGAATTTCGTAGGTACGTTGATCAAAATTGTTCGTCGTATCAATTGTTCTCGTTTACACACCCTTGTTCCATTGACATTTTCTTTTCGTTGTAAATTGTTTGTCCTATTTATTCGTAGATATATAGTCGACTTAATAACGAAACCAGAATTATCAGCAACGAAAGAGGATTTGAAGATTGACAATAATACGAATAGATATTATTATTACATTTACCACGGTGTCGATACAACTCGTATCGCACGAATTCAAGAGGATGTTTTGAAGAAAATATTGAATTTGGTACCGCGCAAATTTCGAGATAAATTTATCGATTATACGAATCAATTATTAAAGGAAATAGAAGAAGATTTTTCGCGTAATATAAAGAGAGCTGTATTAGAATCGGCATTGTTAGATCCTTACGATAAAGAAGAAGATTTGCATTACAAGGTTTTCGAATAAATTTCATGAATACTGGGATGTTGCGAGAGAAGCATTAACGTTGAAAATTGCTGACGATGATTGTATTGTAGGATGAAACTCCGGTGGTTCGAGTCGATACTCAATGTATCGAACGATACAGGTATATTCTGGAAAAGAGCTTACATTTGATAAATCCATGCATGAGAATGACTTTAGAACAATGGATAGCCGATTACGAGTACGTAATTACGGATTTGCTTCCCTCTTATTTTCCCAATATGTTTTGCTAGATATTATATTTCTTTTTTTTTAGAACATTTCGTTTGATCGACTTCAAAGCCATTGCCTCGCGCAACGAGAGTTGGGATTTAATAGATTTTCAAAATTTAATCTTTCGACAAATTGCTAAGGCAAAGCGCAATTTGTACAAGTCTTGGTACGGTAGTATACAGGATATATATTTAACGGTAAGAATTAACGAAATAAACGTTCTTCAATTAAATATACACATAACGATTCTTTTATTCCAATCTAAATGTCTTTTTTTTGGTTTTTTTTTTTTTTTAGAATAATGGGAAAAATGTAGTGCCTAGTCCTTTGCAACGTAAACGTTTTAAAAGATTTTTCAATTGCACTGCAACGTTGATGGAGTCTCAACTGTTGGAAGTGTGCGAAAAAACTCTTCAGGATTTTATGAAATACATCGTTACGCGCGCGGTAAAGTACATCCTTTAAACTTTCAACAACGTTTATGCAAACAACTATCGTTCATTACTAAATACTATCCTAACATTTTCTTTTATTCAACAGCCTTACAATCCTGGTTTTAAAATTAATTTAATAATCGATTCGAATGATTTGATATTCGAACCGAACTTTGAATTATTTAAGGAAACACTTTGCAATATATTAGACAATATTTGTGAAACGGTGAAACATTTCGAAAGGCTCGAAACTCAACTTTATCTCGACTGGGGAGGACCACTAGAATTTCTTAAAGTATACAAAGGACAGATTGAGAGAATTATTTAAACATTAACATTTATAAAATGATGATGTGATTTTTCCTTTTCAGCCGGAAATATCTGAGACTATGATCGAACAATTGAAAAGACAAATTAACGATTTGATTGAACGGTTGAGGCTTGCTCCAGAAACAAAATTAATGAAAATGAAAAAGTAATTAACGTTTCTCTCTCTAAAAAATTCATGTTTTAATCTTTTGATATCGTAGGTACGTGCATCTGTACGACGGTCAAGAAGAAAAAGTTGTCCATCTTTTTTTGGAAGATCAAACGAATACCTTAAAAAATTACAAAGAGAGAATTAAATTTTATCACGAATTTGCAATAAAAATACCATTAGAAATTGAGAAGACAATATTTGAAGAATTTTTTGAAATTTCTCTCAAAACATTAATCGAATTTTTAGTTAATAAAGTTGTTGGCTTTAAAGACACATTAATTAATCGTTTAATTACCATGTATCAGACTATTGTGGAAAGGTATGGATGGCGTTCTATTCTATGTTTTATGTATACGTATTAGTTATTTCTTTACAATGTATATTAAACAAAATGTGAATTGGAAATGTTTGAATATTCTTTCTAGCGTTATAGAAGAATATAAAAGCATAGCGGATCGAGCTTTGAGTGAACCACCAAACACAGCTATTTTAATGGAATTAATTGCTTATGTAAGAAAAGTCGACGATGTCACGTTAGCGAATGTAGAGAATAAATTGCATATAATAATGAATTATATTCTCCTTCTTTCGGACTATTGGTTATTGACCAATGAAGAAATAATTAGAAATAACACTGCCTTTCAATGGTATCATAAGATTCCTGATATTCTAGATGAAAGTCGATTGATGTTAGAAGATAAGATGAAAGAATTTCAAGACGCTCTTAAAGGTAGCACTTTTAATTATCCAACAAATCTTTTTCACATAATAATTTTCAGTTATTTTCTGTTGGTATCAGTTAGGTATCAAAAATTCCAAGAAGAATTGGATTCTTACGCCGAACAGGTGGAGGAGGTTCAATATTGGGGAGACATAGATGAGGTGTTCCGATATCAAAAGAAAGCACAGAACTTGGAGAATAAGTTGATCGCCGCTATGGAGAAGATCGACAAATTCAACGAAGAAGAAACAGCATTTGTTTGGGAGATAACTCAATATCCATTTCGTAAAATAATCGCGGATCGATTGGCACCTTTTAAGAAACTCTTCGATACTGCTTGCGAATACTTGAGCAAATACGAGCAATGGATAAACTCTAGGATCGGTAGTTACGATCCAGAAACTATCGAAGAAGAAGTAGGCCAAGCTTACAGAGCGATTTATAAGCTGGAAAAAAGTTTTCAAGAGCCTGACTCTAGAAATTTGGCTGCTACGGTACTCGACAAAATAGAAGATTTTAAAGATCGTATACCTGTTGTTTTGACACTCGGTAATCCAGGAATAAAAGCTCGTCATTGGGCTCAAATATCGACGATTACCGACATTTCTATTCAATTTGATGACGAACTAACTCTTGGAAAAGTACTCAATATGCATCTGGACAGATATATTGGTCAGCTCGAAGGTATATCCGAGGCTGCTACCAAGGAGAACACTTTAGAGAGGGCTATGGATAAGATGGAAAAAGAATGGTCAGATTTGGTTTTTACTATCAATCTTTATAAAGACACTGGTACTTATGTGGTTGCTAGTGTCGATGAGATACAATTATTGTTAGATGATCATATTATGAAAGCTATTACTATTAGAAATTCGCCTTACATTAAACCCTTCGAATCAAGAATTCTGTACGTTCGATTTTTTTTTATCTATCTCTGTT
Source organism: Polistes dominula (assembly GCF_049000335.1). Classification (NCBI taxonomy): domain Eukaryota; kingdom Metazoa; phylum Arthropoda; class Insecta; order Hymenoptera; family Vespidae; genus Polistes; species Polistes dominula. The sequence continues at coordinate 290,423 of NW_028301147.1, forward strand.
TTTTCAATTTGTCTATAACAATTTTGTAATTTGATTTATCCTTAATAGGAAATGGTTAAACAAGTTACATTTATTGGAAGATATTTTAGATCATTGGTTGAAAGTTCAATCGATTTGGATGTATTTGGAACCGATCTTTTCGTCACCTGATATTCAACAACAAATGCCAGATGAAGGTCGAAGATTTTCAGCGGTCGACAAGACGTGGCGTGATATTATGAAAACTGTCGAGGCCGATCCTCGCGTATTGACCGTCATCGAAATAGATAAAATGTTGGAAAGGTTGAAGAAAAGTTTTGTTTTTCTCGAATTAATTCAGAAAGGTCTTAATGAATATTTGGAAAAGAAAAGACTTTTCTTTCCTCGCTTTTTCTTCTTGTCGAATGACGAATTATTAGAAATACTTTCGGAGACGAAAGATCCTACAAGGTAAAAAAACATTTGAATACACGATCAGTGCATGTCATGTAACATTGTAACATATTGATCATATGAAATGTAGAGTTCAGCCACATTTGAAGAAATGTTTTGAAGGAATAGCCAAATTAAAGTTCAACGAAGAACTCGAAGTGTTAGCAATGAGATCATCCGAAGACGAAGAGGTTCCTTTGACAAATGTAATATCGACTATGGCAGCAAGAGGACAAGTTGAGAAATGGTTGATCGAACTGGAAAGGATAATGCGAGAAAGCATACGCCAAGTCGTAAAAGATGCGATAGATGCTTATTTCATAAAGGAAAGAACTGCATGGGTTTTAGATTGGCCGGGACAAACGCTTCTTTGCGTTGGACAAATGTATTGGACTCAGCAAGTCGAAGAAGCGATGTTACGAGGCGTTGACGGACTACGCGAGTATTTTGATCAATGTCAAACAGAATTAAATAATATCATTGTGTTAGTAAGAGGAAAGTTATCCAAGCAGAATCGTATTTCATTAGGTAATCAAATGTATTTAACGTTATTTTAGTAATATTTCTCCTTTTCTTCGTTAAACTTGATCAATTTTGGATGTTTCCTGAATATTAGAAGCTTTAGTTACATTGGACGTTCATGGAAAAGACGTGCTAGAAGATCTCTGCGAGGAAGAAGTTACGAAAAACACCGATTTCAGGTGGCTTTGTCATCTTCGTTATTATTGGCTGGTAAATAGAATTTGGATAAATATTTAAATACAATCATTTAGATTGACATACGTATATCGTATCGATTCTCTTTGATTAGACCGAGAACATGTGGGCTTATATGATAAATTCGTATCTACCATATGGTTACGAATATCTTGGAAATACATCGAGATTAGTGATCACTCCGTTGACCGATCGTTGTTATCGAACATTGTTCGGAGCTTTGAATCTTCATTTGGGTGGGGCACCCGAAGGACCGGCAGGAACTGGAAAGACTGAAACTACGAAGGATTTGGCCAAGGCAATGGCCAAACAGTGCGTCGTTTTCAATTGTTCCGAGGGTCTCGATTATTTAGCTCTTGGTAAATTTTTCAAAGGTATTGCTTCTTGCGGCGCTTGGTCTTGCTTTGACGAGTTCAATCGTATCGATCTCGAAGTTCTTTCTGTCGTTGCGCAACAAATCTTAACGATACAACGAGCCATCCATGCCAAAGCTGAAAAGATGATCTTCGAGGGAACGGAGATCTTTTTAGATCCTACCTGTGCTATTTTTATCACGATGAATCCTGGCTACGCCGGAAGATCGGAATTACCGGATAACTTGAAAGCTTTATTCCGACCGGTTGCTATGATGGTACCGGATTACGCGCTCATAGCTGAAAATACTCTTTATTCTTATGGTTTTTATAACGGAAGACCTTTAGCAGTTAAAATCAGTACTGCTTACAAGCTATGCTCCGAGCAACTTAGCAGTCAGCATCATTACGATTACGGTATGAGAGCTGTCAAGTCGGTCCTAGTTGCTGCTGGAAATTTGAAATTGCGATATCCCGACGAATCGGAAGATGTATTAGTATTGAGGAGTATCTTGGACGTTAATTTACCAAAGTTCCTTGTCCACGATCTTCCACTATTTCAGGGAATCGCTTCAGATTTATTTCCTGGCATTGTGCTACCTGCTCCAGATTACACGCACATCAACAAGTGCGCGAGAGATGCCTGTCGCGCAGCAAATATTCAATGTACGGATTTCTTTCTCGAGAAAATACAACAAATCTACGAGATGATGATCGTTCGACACGGGTTCATGATCGTTGGTTTACCCTTTGGTGGAAAGACTTCCGCTTACAGGATGTTGGCCGATTGTCTGGCTTTGCTCGAGGATCGTGGACTGATGGATGAACATCGAGTAGAGATTACCGTCATCAATCCCAAGGCTATCACGATGGGTCAACTCTATGGTCAGTTCGATCCTGCCTCTCACGAGTGGAGCGATGGAGTGCTCGCTGTTAGTTATAGGGCATTTGCGGTTTCTACTAACGAGAACAGAAAGTGGTTGGTATTTGACGGTCCCGTAGATGCACTTTGGATAGAAAATATGAATACCGTATTGGATGACAATAAAAAGCTCTGTCTCACCTCGGGGGAAATTATCCAGTTGGCACCCACCACAAATTTGATTTTCGAACCCATGGATTTGGAGGTATTTAAGATTATACGTCACAAATATGTCCACAATAATTTAATATTTATATGTTTTTTTGTTTAGGTTGCCTCTCCAGCTACCGTATCAAGATGTGGTATGATCTATATGGAACCGATCAGTCTTGGCTGGAAACCGCTGTTAACCTCTTGGCTAAATACCCTTCCTCCTGCGATCCACGAACATCTTAAAAATCATCTCAAAGAAATGTATATGAGATTCTGTCCACCTCTCTTACACTTGATACGTCGTTGCGGGGCTAAGGTAGATATTAGTTTTATATATTTTCCTTCCTATTTTCGATCGATCAATAACTTGATTACCTTTTCGTAATAAGGAAATGATTAATATGCCGGATGCCAATTTGACGAGATCCGTTATGCATCTTTTTGATTGTTTCATGGACGATTTTTACGATGAAAATTATATGCAATCATTATCGGATTTGGATGTTAGAGCTCAAGTCGAGGTAATATTTTTCGTGTGACGTGGCGTGGCGTGTTAAAAAGAAAATGATTAAAATATTATTTCACGTTACAATAGGGTTGCTTCTTATTTTCGTGTATTTGGGCGATGGGCGGTACGTTGATGGTAAATTATCGAGAATGGTTCAACATACTTTTTCGAGCTTTATTAGCTTTAGAATTTCCAAATGATGTGAGAGAACGTTTTTCCATAACCGATGAAATTCCTGATTTAAAAAAGCCCTATGTCACCATTATACCAACCATTGGATTAGTTTACGATTATAAATTTGTAAAAGAAGGTAGAGGAAAGTGGAAACCGTGGGCTGACGATCTGCAAGATGCTCCAGCAATACCAAAAGATATATCAGTAAATCAAATAATTGTTACTACCATCGAGACAATAAGATATTTTTATCTTTTTCGAAGTTTGATATGTCACCATAAGCCTGTGCTTCTGGTTGGTCCGACTGGTACAGGAAAGTCGGTATACATTATGGATTTTCTTCTTAAGAGGAATAATTCGGAGATATTCAAGCCACTACTTGTAATATTCTCGGCACAAACTACGGCCAATCAGACGCAGGATATTATTATGAGTAAATTGGATAGAAGGAGGAAAGGGGTATACGGTGCTACACCTGGTTCTCATTGCGTCGTTTTCGTCGATGACCTTTCCATGCCGCAAAAAGAAGAATTTGGTGCTCAGCCACCCATCGAATTGCTCAGACAATTATTGGATCATTGGACTTGGTACGATTTCAAGGAAATCGTACCGATCAAGCTGATGGATGTCCAATTAATTTGCGCAATGGGACCACCATCGACCGGTCTCGATGTTACGCCCAGATTCAAGAGGCACTTTGTTACCTTAGCCGTTTCCGAGTTTGACGATGATGTCATGGTTATGATATTCAGTAAAATTATGTCTTGGCATTTGGAAAATCAAGGTTTTTCTCCTCTTTTCGATTGTTGCATTGATTATATCGTTAATGCTACGTTGGATATTTATAAGAAGACAAAATTACATCTTTTACCTACACCTACCAAATCTCATTATTTATTCAATCTGCGTGATTTTTCAAGAGTCATTCAAGGCGTCTTACTTTCCTCTCCCGATTCAATCACTAGTCCCGTAAGCGACAATGAATACTATCATTTATTCTACACTTATTACATTAGTGTATTAAATGTTTGACAATGTTTTCTAGGTTGCGATGAAACGTTTGTGGGTTCATGAAGTTCTTCGTGTTTACGGAGATCGTCTCGTGGATGATATTGACACTCGATGGTTGGTTACAGAATTGAAGAAAACATTGAGCGATCATATGAAAGATACTATGGAAAATCTTTTCAAGGATCTACTTGAAAAATCTGAAACTGAGGTAAGATAAGTTTGGCAAGAAATTATAGTCGTATATACGTTTCTAATTTATTTGTATATCTCATCAGATAACGGAATTGCATCTACGGAATTTAGTTTATTGCGATTTTCATGATCCATTAGCTGATAAAAAATTATACATAGAGGTTGACTTGGATGAACTTACTGTCGTAGTGGAAGATTATTTAACAGAATATAACGAGTTATCGAGAACGCCCATGAATTTGGTTCTCTTTAGGTTTGAACTCTTTTTATACTATGTAGGTAAGATGCGTTAGGGGTTTTGACGTAAGATATTTTCATCAGATTCGCGATAGAACATCTTTCAAAGATTTGCCGAGTAATGATGCAGCCACGGAGTCATGCATTGCTAGTTGGCGTCGGTGGATCCGGTCGGCAATCGTTAACGAGGCTAGCTGCTCACATCTCGGATTACGATCTTTTCCAAGTGGAGATGTCTCAACAATATGGTCAACACGAGTGGCACGAAGACTTGAAGAATATTTTGAGAAGAAGCGCTGCTAGCGACTTGCACACCGTATTTCTTTTTATGGACACTCAGATTAAGGAGGAAACTTTTCTTGAAGATGTGAGCAATTTGTTAAATTCCGGCGAAGTTCCGAATCTTTTTACCAGCGAGGAGAAATCAGAGATATGCGAGAAAATGCGACTAATCGATAGGCAGAGAGACAAATCGATGCAAACCGATGGAAGTCCCGTAGCTCTATTCAACTTTTTCGTACAGACCGTTCGCGAACATTTGCACGTGGTCGTGACGATGTCACCAATCGGTGACAATTTTCGAATAAGAATTCGTAAGTTTCCTGCATTAGTCAGCTGTTGTACGATCGATTGGTTGCAACCTTGGCCGGAGGATGCACTCCTAGCTGTGGCTACTCAATTTTTAAACGAGATAGAAATGCCCATTGAAGAACGCGACGCTTGCATCGAAATGTGTCAATTCTTTCATACGTCAACGCAGGATCTATCGAAGGAATTTTTAAAAAAGGCCAAGAGACATAATTACGTCACTCCCACCTCTTATCTCGAATTAATTAACACGTTCAAAGATCTTTTGGGAAAGAAAAGGAAGGAAGTTATCGAAGGTAAGAGAAGATACGAAGCGGGTCTTGAAAAGTTGGATAGTACACATAGACAGGTAGAAAAGATGCAAGAGATATTGGTGGCCTTGCAACCAAAATTGATAATCGCTGCCAAAGATGTCGAAGCGATGTTTCGTGATGTTCAAAATGAGAGCGAAGAAGTTAGCGCGATGGAGAAAATTGTCAAAGAAGACGAACAAGCTGCTTTGGTAAATTCCTAATAATATATACGAATATTCGTGTTAATGTGGTTTTCCGCTCACACATATTGTTTCAAATAATGCAGGTGGTTGCGGGAGAGGCAGATGCTATACGCGCGGAATGCGATGCCGATTTACAAGAAGTTATGCCGATATTAAATGAAGCAAATGCCGCCTTGAACACCCTGACACCCCAAGATATTCAGATCGTTAAATCTATGAAGCGTCCTCCAGCTGGTGTTAAATTAGTCATGACGGCTGTTTGCATATTAAAGGTACGTGTAACTAATTTCTTTGATATTTTCGTAATTACGTCAATAATACTTCATTAGGCGATATTAAACGCGAATATATCTCACAGGACGTGAAACCTGAAAAAGTTCAAACGCCAGAAGGAATGGTAGACGATTATTGGAAGGCCTCTCTTCGAATTCTCGGCGATATGAAATTCCTAGAATCCCTTTTACTTTTTGACAAAGATAATATCCCGGAAAGAATAATGACAAAGATACGTACGACTATATTGACAAATCCGGATTTCGATCCTGAAAGAATTAGACACGTTTCTACGGCTTGCGAAGGTCTATGCAGATGGGTTTTCGCGTTGTCCGAATACGACAAGGTCGCTAAAGTCGTTGCACCTAAAAAGGAAGCATTGGCTCAAGCGGAAGCTGACTATACGGAAGCCATGGATCAATTGAATCTAAAGAGGAACCAATTGCAAGAGGTGCAAGAAAGATTGAACAATTTGCAAACGCTTTTGGCTCAGAGAGAGGCCGAATACAAAGCTATGACCGATGAAGTTCACGATTGCGAGGAAAAACTCCGAAGAGCCAAAGAGTTGATCGGTGGTTTAGGGGGAGAATATACAAGATGGTCTGACACCGCTGAAGCCTTGGGAGAACGTTATTATACGTTGACCGGTGACGTTCTTATTGGATCTGGTATCGTAGCCTATTTGGGTGTATTTACGATGCAATATCGACAGAAACAAATTGAAAATTGGATACAAATTTGTACGGATCTCCGTGTTATTTGCACGCAAGATTATCAGTTGACTCAAGTCCTTGGTGATCCTGTCTTGATCAGATCGTGGAATATTTTTGGTCTTCCGAGCGATCTCTTCTCGATCGATAACGGTATAATTGTGACGAATGCTCGACGATGGCCGCTCATGATCGATCCTCAAAGTCAAGCGAACAAGTGGGTAAAGAATATGGAGAAGGCCTCTAACATTAACGTTATTAGATTGGACCAATTGGATTATATGAGAGTTCTCGAGAATGCTATAACGTTTGGTCAACCTGTCTTACTCGAAAACGTTGGCGAGGAATTGGATGCCGCTCTGGAACCTCTTTTATTGAAGCAGACTTTTAAATCTGGCGGTGCGATTTGCATTAAAGTCGGGGACTCCATTATCGAGTATTCCGATAACTTTCGGTACGTTTCTGCATCTACGTCCAAATTTACGATATTTCTTTAACGATAAAACTTTCGATTAGATTCTTCTATTTCGCGTTCTTCCGTCGCGTCGTAGATTTATCAAGTCTTTCGACATCATTTCGGCATATATTTTTCAGATTTTACATCACCACGAAATTACGCAATCCGCATTATTTACCCGAAGTAATCGTCAAAGTTACATTGTTGAATTTTATGATTACCCCAATTGGATTGGAGGATCAACTTTTGGGTATTGTCGTTGCGAAAGAGAGACCAGATTTGGAGTCGGAAAAAAATCAATTAATCATTCAGGGTGCCGCTAATAAAAAGTACGCGAAATTTAATATACTGCAATTGTTATATTAATCCTTTATACAAAATATATGATATTATTATTTTGCGTAGAATGCTGCAGGAAATAGAAGACAAAATATTGGAAGTGTTATCCGGATCTGAGGAGAATATTCTCGAAGATGAAACAGCGATTCACATTCTCAGCTCGTCGAAAATTCTTGCCGATGAAATTCAAGTTAAACAAGCAGCTGCCGAAGTTACCGAAAAGTCTATCGATGCTGCAAGATCGCAATACAATCCTATTGCCGTTCATAGCACCGTTCTCTTCTTTACAATTGGTAAGATTTCTACAAACAAACTATTTCTCACATATCGTCAAACTAACGATATCACACAAAACATTTGCGTTTCCAGCGATTTTGGCGAATATCGATCCGATGTATCAATATTCTCTGGTTTGGTTCGTCAATCTTTTTAAAAATACCATCGATAATACACCAGTAGTCGACGATATAGGACAACGATTGCAAGATCTTACCAAGTTTTTCACTCGTTCCCTTTATGTGAACATATGCCGGTCGTTGTTTGAGAAAGATAAGCTTCTTTTTTCTCTACTTTTGGTGGTAAATCTGTTGAACAAGAAAGGAGAGATATCGATGACACAATGGATGTTTCTGCTAACAGGCGGTGTCGGTCTTGAGAACCCTTTCGAAAATCCTACCCAATGGCTTCCTACAAAGTCCTGGGATGAACTGTGTCGTTTGAACGAAGTTACGGGTTTTTTGGTAAGAGAACAAGAATTCACTTTTTTTTTTTCTTACTTCTTTTCCGATCAAAATAAGGCTAAAGTATGGAAACTTATCTTCAACTTTTTATTTTCAATATTCCTTCTAATCCAATGGTTTTTACATTGACAGGGAATCAAAGATGTTTTTGTAAAAAACATTGAAGCTTGGAAATCTATATTTGACGACAAGGAACCTGATAAATTAACTTTTCCCGAACCTTTTGATAAACTTTCTACGTTTGAAAGAATGCTAGTCTTGCGATGTATACGACCTGACAAAGTTGTGCCTGCTGTACAACATTTTGTCGAAGGTAAATAATACAAAATATAATTGAATCTTTATTGGATATTTATATTTCATTCTCTTTTGTAGAAACAATTGGACGAGAATTCATCGAACCACCGCCATTCGATTTGATATCTTCTTACGCGGATTCGCATTCTTGTATACCCCTTATATTTGTTCTAACACCGGGTGCCGATCCTATGGCAATTTTATTGAAATTTGCCGATGATCAAGGCTTTGGAACCAACAGACTTTTTTCCTTGTCCCTTGGTCAGGGACAAGGTGTTATCGCTGCAGAACTCATCGACGAGGGTACGAAAAATGGTACTTGGGTCGTTTTACAAAATTGTCACCTTGCTAAAAGTTTTATGCCACATCTGGAAAAGGTGAAAGATTCTACCAGTTGTCTGATGTTATCTTCATAAAAAGACAAATATAAAATGAAAAAATATCTTTTCAGATTTGCGAGAGTTTTACCAGCGAAACGGTGCATCCAGATTTTCGATTATGGCTGACTAGTTATCCGGTTGATCACTTTCCAGTTAGCATACTTCAAGATGGAATTAAGATGACCAATGAACCTCCCAAGGGATTACGTGCTAATATCACCAGATCTTACTTACAAGTAATACTGACGATGATATATATATATATATATATATATATAAATATTGTATAGACATAAAAATGTATTTTCCAACGATACGTAGGATCCCATGTCCGACGAAGAATTTTTCGAATCTTCGAAGCAGAAAGAAAATTTGAAGAAACTTTTATTTTGTCTGTGCTTTTTCCATGCGATTGTGCAAGAACGAAGAAAATTCGGTCCGATCGGTTGGAACAATCAATATGAATTTAACGAGACCGATCTTAGAATCAGTGCTTTGCAGTTGAAAATTTTCTTGGATCAATACGACGACGTTCAGTTCACTGCACTGAAATATTTGACAGGTACGAAACAATAATTATTCCGACGAGTTGTTTTTAGATACGAACGAAAGATGATTATTTTCAGGTGAATGTAATTACGGTGGACGCGTAACCGACGAATGGGATCGAAGAACGTTAATAACGATTTTGAAGAAATTCTATTGCGTTGAATCCATAACTATAGAAAATTATTCCTTTGACAAAAGTGGTATTTATTATGTGCCGCAAGTAGATAAACACGAAGAATTTCTGGAATATGTTAGATCGTTTCCTATGACAACCGCTCCCAGCGTTTTTGGCATGAACGAGAATGCAGACATTATAAAGGATCAACAAGAAACGCATTTAATGTTCACGTCGCTCCTGACTACTCAGGTATATTTCAAAAACACAGCAAATGATTTCATTCAAATTTAATCTTCATTTACAATTCATTATAATTTTATTCTCTTTGATGTCGATTGCACAGGAACTGCAAGTGGTAAAGGTAAGTTACGTTTTATAAACAAAGTGAGATATAAGATGTACTAATTAGATTTTTTTTTGCGTTGCGTGGATTAGATCAAAAAATTAAGGAGTAAGGTAACCAAGTATTAATGTTCGATGTGGAAAATGACGAATTGATATTATTACGATACATTTTTTTTCTATGTAGGACACAGCTGAAACTGAAGTGGATACAGGAAAATCTCAAGACGATATTGTGTATGGTGTTGCCGAAGACATTTTGACAAAGTTACCGAATAATTTTGACCTCGCAGTTGCATTAGAAAAATATCCTACCCTTTATGAAGAAAGTATGAACACAGTATTGGTGCAAGAAATGGGAAGATTCAACAAGCTCCTGCAAACGATTAGGCGCAGTCTCGTGAACGTACAGAAAGCGATTAAAGGTAAACGATAAATCGGTATTCAAGCTTCAAAGACTTTTCACAGCATTGTAAAATTGACCTTAGGTTTGGTGATCATGAACCCGGATCTCGAAGAAGTATATACGTCGATAATGATAGGAAAGATATCACAAATATGGATGAGAAATTCCTATCCATCTTTGAAACCGCTAGGCAGTTATATCCTTGATTTCTTGAAAAGATTGGCTTTCCTCCAGGTGATCATTTAAATTCAATTTGTGTATATCACATAACTTGCAACGATACAAATTGTTTCTTTCATTCTATCAACAGACGTGGTACGACGAAGGTGTACCAATAACATTCTGGATCTCTGGATTTTATTTTACCCAAGCTTTTCTAACCGGTGCACGACAAAATTATGCGAGAAAGTACCAGATACCAATAGATTTGTTAATATACGATTTCGAACCATTGCAAGAGACAACATTTTATTCACCACCCGAAGATGGAGTGTATGTTTATGGTTTATTTCTTGACGGGGCCCGTTTTAATAAGTCGACTATGCTATTAGACGAATCCTTGCCAAAAATTTTATACGAAAGGGTACCATACGTAAGTGTTCTCTCATTAATACTCTAACAATCTTATTAAGTTTTATCTCCTATTTTAGATATGGTTTATTCCAAAGAAGAAAGAAGAAATAAGGGAAAGAAATACTTACATTTGTCCAGTTTACAAGACGGCAGAAAGGAAGGGTATACTTTCAACAACCGGACATTCGACGAACTTTGTAATCGCGGTATGGCTCCCGACGGAACTTCCATCCGAGCATTGGATTCTCAGAGGCGTCGCCATGTTGTGTCAATTGTCGCATTAACGGAAACGAGAAAGGGGATCACTAGGCTTCTATAATCTTCCTTGTCTCTTCCTCTCTCTCTCTCTCTCTCTCTCTCTCTCTCTCTGTTTCAATACGCGCGTGCACTGCCATCATAGACCAAGAGAAAAAGAAAAAGAAAAAGAAAAAAAAAGGAAAAGGATTGAAGGCCTTGAAAGAAGCCTTCAATTTTGTTTACACTTCATTCATGCACAATCACGTAGACGTGTAACGTTGACCGGATCTAACAACGATGAGAATTGACGCGTAAGAACCCATACCCGAAGCGACGATATGGATTTTATCGGCAATTAAAAATAGCCTTTGCTGCTTCACACTTGACGTCCTTCGATCGAAACATCGACATTTTATTTTCTCCTTGCATTCAACAATTACTTAACATTTAATACGAGTATATATGTTCATTTATTTATCAGAAGAAATGATATAAATTTTCGTAAGGGTTTGCGTTAGGGGATGATTGCAAGTACACGTAATATTTATCGAGAATATCGGATAGGACTATTGGAAAATATCGGAGAAAATTCATATTTTTCGATACGCGCGGCTAGCTTTCGATGAAAATATTGCAAAAGGTAATGCGTCTCTCTCTCTCTCTCTCTCTCTCTCTTCCTCTCTTTTTCTATTTTTCTTTACATACGAAAGAGGATATTCGAGCTCTCGTTGCAACATCAAAGCCATCTTTGGAAGAAGGCTAGGCGAATCGAGCTTGCGAATCGAACGGCTTTCCATCGTATAAACTCAACATTTTCATGCAAGCTGCATCCAACTAAATCCAACGGTACACGTTCGACGAATAAACTCGCGCATACGAGCTTAACTTATCCCCGATGTATATGCTAGAACTCATCGTATTCCGCTCCACACAGTTAACGTTTCAAACAAAACGGAGCTTTTGTTCGATCAGTCGACATCATCGCGCGTTCGACTTATTCGCGTTTTTATAACCCAGGGTAAAACCTAGCATCGATATTGACTAAATATTTCACTCATTTCAATTCACACAATTCTAACTTTATTCTTGAACGAAGAAGAACGATGGACGTACGATTGATTGATTGATCAAAAGAAAAATCTCCATTCGATTTCATCCACAGACGTTAGTTCCTCCTATTCGATTAGTTTCAACCTTTAGGACTATACTTCTTTCATTCTCCCCTATCGTCAATCTTTGTAAGACGATTGATCTACGCGATCACGAGACTTTTACCTTGAAAAATCTCTATCGTGATCGTTCGTCTTCTCTTCTCTTCTCTCATGAACCATCGAAAGGATAGAAAATTTGAAGAAAAGGCTTTTGCTAAGAGAGAGTTTATCTTTACTCGAGAGAACTTTCGATATCGATCGCGATGAACTTATATTGTGAACATAGTTGTGCCAGATATTCTCTACTACTTTAAAATAACTCAAATTACACGTTTCGTTGGGATAGATACACGCAATAGTAGAGTATGGTATTTAACAAAGAGAAATGAATCGATAGGAATTATTCGTAGGACTCTCCTCCGGTAAGGATCTTTCGCGTTCGATTAATCGAAACGACGATCATCTTGGGTTCTTTTTTTCTCAAGTAAAATGTGAATTCTTATGCAAATCGTTATCGTAAATATTGCAAGGGGATATCAAGAGGGAGGGTGAAGGCAGGTGCGGGAGAGATTTCGAAGGCGAGGCAACGTGTATACGTTTGTACGGCTTTTGTGAGAGAAAGAGAGATAGAAGAGCCGCGGGCGTCGTGGTAGCATCGAGGTGGAGGAAAAGTGGGTGGCGATGTGTACGTGTGTGCGTTACCTCGGTGGCGGCACCCTGTCTACCCGGACCGAGATCGCCGGAGGCTCGTTGCCTAGCGACCCCGTATTGATCTCTCCCCGTATCTCGGATTTTCCCCTTTCTCCATCCTATCCCTCATACTCCAGCTTCCTCCCTCTTTCTCGTCCCCGTCTCGTTAATCTTCGTCCTTTCTCCTACGTCCCTTCTACAAAACGATATTCCATCATTCTTTCCTTTCGTCCCAACAACCCCCCCTTCCACATGATTTTTTCCTTTCCTTCTTTTCTCCTTCTCGATGAATTTTCGCATGGGCTTTCAAGTGCCCGGCTATCTATTAATATTACGATAAACGAGTAGTTGCGTTAACGGTCCATTCCAATAAGTTTGTAGAAGAAAAAAAAACAACAAAATTTGACCGATTAATGGTCCTTTTTTTCCTTCATTATTGCGTACGAGTACAAAACGTGAGAGTACAAATGACTGTCTACTTTATTTTGAGGGATAATTTGATAACTAAAAATATCTACGTGATGAAAAAGTAGAGGAAGGAAGACCTTTTGTAGACCCTTATTCGTCAAGATTTTCTTCTTAGCAATCTCCATTTATTTTTAATACCCTATTAGAATTGGTCCATATATATATATATATACATCCATGAGAACACATATTGATATAATTAGTAAACAAGCGAGTGAAATTTAAGATCGAGTGTCTTGGCGAAATTGCCATTGGAAGACGGTCTTTTATGTAAACGATGGGTTGGTTCCTTGTTCACCGATCGACTATATCGCATCTCGATCAAGTTTCTCCAATATTGGGAAGCCGAGAAGAGCAGATAATTTGCAATCAGTACGGATCGTAAACGGGGGCGTGTCAGTTTCTCGAATATATATAGCTCAAATGAAAGTTACTTTCTGATCTATCTGCTGATGCAAAAGGTGAGAGAGACTACGAGAGAAAAGAAGAAATTAAAGGAGCAAGGGTAGATAGAGCCTCGAAAACTCACATCCAGACCTTCTTTCCACCCTTCTTTCCACCCTTCTTTCCACCCTTCTTTCCACCCTTCTTTCCACCCTTCTTCGAGCTAGCTCGTTCCAACCTGCACCTACCAACCTCGGTTCCTCTTTCTCTTCTTTGCTCTTCTTATTGGCAAAGTGACCTTCATCTGAATTTCTTTGTCGCACCTACATTCACCCCCTTTGAACCATCGCCAACGGACGAGAGGAGAAAAGGGAGAAAATGAGTGGGAAGGGATTAGAAACAACGAGCTTGGTATGATTTTACTTTTTCTGCCTTACATTCGACCAAATTGTTTGTTTGCTTCTGACAGGAGGATAACGTTCCGCTACTTCTTTCTCTTTCTACGATGTATATTTTATCAAAGGCTTCATTTTCTTTCGATTTCCGGCTTGTTAGGACCATAATTATTTTACCTCGATGATGATGATGATGATTATTATGATGATTTCATTTGTCAGACTAAATTTTGTTCATTGTAGATATGAATAAATGACTTTTTTTAAACTAACCATAGAATGTACGTTGATCTTTTCGCGATAACAAGGAAATTAATATTATACGTTCATTATATTTTTTCAATGTTTTTCTTTTCATTATAAAACGATCCGCAATTTTGTGGTTCGCATCAAGGAAAAAAAAATAACCGCAAAAAACATAGGTGTATTGCCCTTTCTTACGCAATTCAATTTATTATTTTATACGAGTACTTGCTTTTTGTAAAAGTAAACAAAATATTTCATTAAAAAGTCTAAATTTAGGACTCGAACTGTCGTAATAAAATTAGTCGAATGAACATTATTTTCTCAAAATATTGAAAAAAAAAATAGTAATGAAATTTGAATGAGATGGACCATTAATAATAAACGTTATTGTATGGATTAATTTTGGTAGGGATGATTGATCGTTCGAGTAATTGTTAATTATCAATATTATTAATCGTTTATTAAAAATAAGTTGATTTTTCTTTACAATATCACATTAATTTCGTGATTGTTTATACATTAATTAATTAATTTTATTTCAAGCAAAAGTATTTTTTGATATGCCGCAATAATATCAATTTATACATACGATTGTTAGTTAATCGAACAAAAATCCATTATTAATTCGTAGGGACAACAATATTTTTCTAGTAGAATTCTAAAGATTTTTGTATCAAAAAAAAAACAAAAAACAAAATGGTAACAATCAGATACGAGATAAAACAACCAACGGAAGTACATTAGAGATAACGATTGTGGAAAAGCTCGAATGTGTAGTAGAATATAAAGGAAAAAATAATGGTTTGAGCATCTTCAGCGAATAATGGATGGAACTGCGCGAGATAAATTTAACGACGACGACGACGACGACGACGAAGAAGAAGAAGAAGAAGAAGAGGAGGAGGAAGTGGAGGCTAGAAACGTCGACGACCATGATCGTACAAAGTTGGTAGAGTTGGGCTGTGGCTGGCCGAGAATGTATGCGACACATCAATTGATGTTGGTAGTGGTGATGTTGCTGGTGGTGGTACTGGTAATAGCAGCAACAGAGCTGGAAGTGGTGGTGGTGGTGGTGGTAGTAATAGTAATCGCAATTGTAGTAGTCATTGTAGTAATAGTAGTAGTAGTAGTAGTAGTAGTAGTAATATGCTTGGTCCAGGATGGATGCTGCGAGTAAGGGTGGGTTGCCAAGCAACGTCCGTCCAACCCTAAGCTCTCCCCACTTCTCTCATTTCGTGCTCGACGACTCGGTCGATACAACCGGCCGTTTTCGTCGTACACCCGGGAATTCCCCAATTTCCATTACGGGGGTTCGTACTTTAAGTCCGACCTCCATCCCCTTTTTCTCTCTTCCATCCTACACTCGCGTCCGATGGGACACTTAAAACGATTGCGAGTTTCTTCCTCTCCCTCTCCCCCCTCTTCCTAATCTTCTGTTTCTCTTTTTTTTCTTTTTCCTTCTGGTAGTTCTCGTCGTTCTCCAATATCACCGATGACTCAGCCACCGATGGATGTAGTTCTAGCGGTTACTATCAAAGTGCCAGGAGATACGCATTATCCTTAAAACAAAATAATAGGGGAGACTGTTACTTTCTTTTTCTCTCTTGGAGAGAGAGAGAGAGAGAGAGAGAGAAGAGATACAGGATTGAATCTCTTACACCGTCAGCTCGATTTTTTCTTTCATAAGAAAAACAGATAGTACATAATATTCTTTTCAATTTTTTTGTTCTCTCTCCTTCGCGATACGTAAACTCAATCGTTAATCGAGTAGTTAATGCATTTTCATATGATCGTTAAAAATACGCTAAACCGCGACAGAACGTTCTTACCTGCGATAAATGCTATATACAGAAGGTAAAATTGTAAATTTAAAATAGAATTGAGAGAATAAAGATAAAGAACTACATAAAAGAAGGAAAAAGAAACGATTGAAGATATACAAAAAGTGTGTTCACTCACCTTTCCAAGGAATGTCTTTAATGTTTTTCCTGTATAATTTGTACATCGGTAAGAAATGAGAAGAACGAAGAACGGATAGGGAGGAGAACTGACCTCGCTTAACGAGGAAAAAGGAGGAAAAGGACATGGCAATGAATAGGGCTTGTATTTTCGACGAGAACCTTGGAAGTTTTGTTCGAAGTCACTAAGAGAATTCGGGAAGGCTTCCTCGAGGCTACACACCAACTGGAACGGAGACATTGCTGAATTTGGTCCGCTCTTGGCATTCACCGCGTGCCTTATGAATTTTGAAAAGTTGGCACATGGAAGCCCGCAGTGAACGCAAGGAGCACAGACTCACAAATCCTCTCTCTCTATAAGTTTATTCGTTCACTCGGCCCTTCGATCATGCTGACGTCGAAGATGCACTCTTGTCTTAAACTTGTCCGAAGGATCGCACAGAGAGACGTATTCCTAAAAAGTACACTCGACAAAAAAAAAAAACAATAAATCAATCCGATTAAAAAATAGCTGACAGTATCGAAGATAATTTTACAGATATTTCTTTTCCAATTGCATCATTGTGATCTTTAAATAACAACACGAATCACGTAGCGCAGTTAATCGTAATATTTGTTTCATATCAATGGGATTATTTTTCAAAGTTAACACCTTCCTTGTTTTCACATTGCCGAAAGTAACGATTTTAAAGGGACGACTCGCGATTCGAGATTATCAACCCAACAGACGATATTTTATCGAATGTGTTCGCGTCAAGTTAAATGAAATTTAATCTCGTGGCACGTCAATGTTCACAAAGAGTGTGACAGCGAACGCGCACTTTTTTTTTGTTCTCTCTCCACTCTCGACACTCCGAACCGTTATATCAAAGTACCGCACGACACATTGATTCTTTCCGGATACAAGCGAATTGACAAATTTACGTTCGATGCGTGCGTGCGTGCGTGCGTGCGTGTATGCGCGCGCGTGTGTGATCTCCGAGTAATAATAGAATACAAATAAAAGAGATGGGAGAAACGTGGTGAAAAGTAGACAAAAATATGAAAAGTGATAAAAAAAGAAAAAAGAAAAAAAGAAAGATAAAGGATAAAAAAGAGAAAAAGAAAGAGAGAAAGAGAGAGAGAGAGAGAGAGAGAGAGAGAGAAAGAGGGAAAGGAACGTTTTACGATGAGCGTCGCAATGTGAACTGAGCTTGATGAACGGTCGATCTATACTATGCAACGATATCGTACACGCTCACCCTTGTGGACCCATGATCAGGGGTGTAGCGATGACATTGGAGGGGATGGGGGTCGTCGGTCCCACCATAACTTATTGCTTATTTCGCGGAGGGTGTTCGACCCCGTGCTATCCTGGTCCGGGGGTTAGGGGTGATTCGAGGAAGGGTAGGAGGGAGCAGAGAGAGAGAGAGAGAGAGAGAGAGAGAGAGAAGGGTGGGAGCAGCTGACATTGGGGTTCTATTGTCTGTAGATATTCGCATAATCAAGAAACCCACACTCTCCAACAGTTTTCAGAGCATCTAAAAAAAGGAACATATGGGATACCCATAACTAATATCACCGATGCGTTTGACCGATGGATGATCGACTTTCAATTTGACGTACGTTTGTCAAAGCTTTTCAATGGAATTTAATCAAAAGCAAATATTAGAGATGGTTGATAAAAAAAGAAAATCTTAATGAACGTAAGTGAGATGATAAAATAAAAATGATTCTTCGACCGAAGAAGTATCTCTTCCCTTATACAAACGAGATGCTCCAAAACAAAGTGTTCCATTCGAAAAGCTAATTCGTCTATCCCTCGTGGAAATGAGGAAAGAAAGAGAGAGAGAGAGAGGGAGAGTGAGTGGGAGGAGAAGGAGGGAATCAGAAGGACGTTGTTGGTGGTGGCTTCATGATGTTGGAAGGGATGAGTAGAGTGAGTGGATGGGTATCGCGGCACAAAGGAACATTCCCTCTAAGGGCCGGAACTTCGTCTGCCCAGAACTGTGGGTCACGGTTACTTCTAGGAGGCGTTACGTCCATCGATTTAAACTCTCGTCTGTTCTACCCTTCACCCCATACTACTCTCTACCTCTAGCTTCAGCTTCAGCCCCAGCCCCGACCCCGACCCCTCTTTTACTCCCTCTCCTCTTCCACGCTCTTTCCCCTTCCCCACTTTGACCGAACAAACGGGAGACAGGACAAATTTTAATATTGAGTTATTTAAATATCCCTCAAAAATAGCGTCTCTCGAACTTTCACAAAATTTCACACTCTACAACGTATATTTTATTTCCGAGGGTGAGCAAATTCGTTATTCTTATATTTTTATTAGAGAAATATGTTGAAAAAAAAAAAAAAAAACTGGACGTAATATTAGATTATTTACATGACAATAACAAAGAAATAAAGAGATTACATTTTTATATCTACTATTATTTCGAAACGCGCCGAGAATAATCTACAAAAAACTTATTTAGGAATCTGAACGCTTCGTGTAAGCAAAGATAGCAAAAATTTATGTTGAAGAAAATGAAAAAAAAAGATGATTGATATCAAAGAATAGATTCTAGGTGTTGTTGAAGAAATTAAGAGAAAGTGAGAGAAAGAGAGAAAGAGAGAGAGAGAGAGAGAGAGAGAGAAAAGTAAGGAAAAATTACCTCAGTTGTTTGACTTAAAGTCAAGAAGGTGTCGTAGAAGAAGTCGTAGTAACCGATCCTTACAAGACAACGAATTGAATGGATTAGCCCTTTCGCTTCGTCCTGCTTGAAGATTCTCGTGACGTAATCGAGCACGTGTACTCCGTCATGTACCCTTCCCAGGTGGGGTCGAAAACGTCACGGATACGAACCCCCTTCCCTCGTTGTTCGGTCTCCTCTCTCCTCTCCTTACTCGAGGAAGACACGCCCTCTCCATCGATCCTGTTGAACCCTCCTTCATTCATGAGAACTCTGGTACCAGGGCGACGAACCGCATGGTTCTACCTGGTATCTAGAACAAACGGACGATTTTTCTTCAGAGCTAGGCTAAACAGCAACACCAACAACAACAGGCAACAGTAGCACTCTTCGCGTTTGCTTGCTGCTGTTTCCTTTATCGGAACTTTCAAACTAACTTAAAGCTGATATTTCCATTTTTTTTTCCTCTACCAAGTTAATATCTTATAATTAATAATACTTTAAGTAAATGATTATTATTGTTCAATTGTGTTTACTGTTGAATCGTTCGGTATTGTTTGCCTTGATAGTTATTCTAATTCGATTCTATTTTTTGGGGTGTTTTTTTTTCAATTAAGAACGTTAGGATATTGCCGCGTAAAGTTTGAACGTTCAGCACACCGGTTATAAATAGAGACACGCTCGAGAAACCCTCGTTCGAGCTCGTCAGCTGATCACATATTGACAGTTCGATAAGTTACCTCGAATGCACCGTTTGTTCAATCGTCGAAACTGTTATTCGTACGAGTAAAAGGACGTTATTAAAGCGTATTGAAATTTGTTAAATAAAATATTAAGAAATGAAGAGTAGAGAACGTTAAAGTATCTTTTTCGTTGTTTCTCGAAGGAGAACAACCATAGAGATTGAAGATTTGGTTAAGTTTATGGTCGGAAGTGAGTAGCTTCGTGACAGAAAATGACGAAAATGGTAATTAGGAAGGTAACGGCGACGCGAAGACTATGCGGCTTATTCATACTTCGTAGCCATGGCGATCCTGCACTACTGATAAAACAACAGTACACACCGTAATGTGCTTACGAGGAATAGGGGGAAAACACGTTGCTTACCGGGTGTCACGAAAATCGGGACACGTCGTGTGACGTGGGACAGACACAGGGTCAAAGCGAGCCGTCAAACGGAGATCTTTCCTTCGAATCATTGAGCTTTACTACTTGACGAAACGAACCGTGTCTTCGATGCGAACGAGAGTTGCGATTTTAGTACAACCGGGTATATTTATTACTTCAATAAATAAATATAAATAAATAGAAAAAATATTTTGTGATTAAAGTTTTTATTTAAAGTTCCGACAACTCGATGATGACATATGGTCGTTTCATGTGACATAAATCGTTTTGCTAGCATCTCGTATCTGGCCATATGTTACCTTATCCTAGATTCCAACGGAAAACGACGAATTCGTAATTTCTATGATAATAACGCGTTTTGTGGAATAAAATTAAGGTGGTGCAAGATCGATTAAAACGCCTACGAGTTAGTTACTCGGAGTAATATTCATTCAAATTTAAGGGGAAAGGAAATTTACATTTCGTACACAGAACAATTCGCACGAGACACTAATAATGTTAATAGACAAAAAAAATAACACTATTTTTGTGGGTATACCATTGCTTTCTCGTTTCCCGATCTACCGTCGCTTATGTTCCCGAGGGAAAACTAAATCTCAACGGATTCTGCAACGCAAACCGAACGATCTTGGTGGACGGATTTACCTTAAAAAAGATTCCCTCTGCTGAATTCCTTCGATGATCTTCTTTATCTCTGTTCTAGGCCGATGAATTCTCTTCTTTTTCTCGATCACCTCTTCTCAAGTAAGGTGTAAATAAAGACTCGTAGGTAGGAAGGATAGAAAAATAACGAGGATAAATTAAATAGTTAAAACGTTTTTTTTCCATTTGATTGTCTCGCGAATCTTAATGTTCGATGGATCTTCTTGGAATTTGTATTTGTCCCTTGGTCCCACGGTTGCAGCAAAACAATGAGAGGAGAGAGATAGAGTGATAGATAGATAAATAAATAAAATAAATATAAACGGTTTATGAAAGAGGGATAGAAGGTGAGCAGAGGAATGAAAAGAACTTGGTGCGAGCACGAGAAGCAACGGAAGCAGAAGATGGTCCAGACTCGACGACGACGACGACAACGACGACGACGACGACGGCGACGACGACGACGACGGCGACGACGACGACGACGACGACGACGATGGGACGAGAACGAGGACGAGGTGGAAGAAGAAGAAGATGAAGAAGGGGGCGCAGCAGGATGCGCCGTTTTGCGTAGCGAACGGTGTTGTTGGTTTGATGGTCGCGGGACCACTGCGCCCTCTCCGTCTTCGCCCACCTAGCCCTGCCCCTCGATATCAAACCCCGAGACTCCCTTCCTCTTGTGCTTGCCTGCCTGCCTGCCTGCCTGCCTGCGCCGCTTTCTCTCTCTCCACCCTAGCAGTGTGCGCGCAACCCCCACCGAAGAGCTTCACCCTCTAACTGAATGCTGGCCAAAACGCTTCCTTGGTGGGGGAATCGCTTTCTCTCGCTTTCTCTCTCAAACTTCCTACCACCCCTGGCGCGCATTTTCCGCGATAGTTTGGAAATGGCGATGCTGTGTGTGCGATTGCTTTCCCCACAAGCGCAAGCGTCACCCAGAAAATCGAGCCCCCTCTCCCCACCTATGTGTTTTCTCTCTCCCTAATAGTCTTCGTATCCCGAGCCACTTCGGAATACGAGGGGGATGCCTCCCCTTCTTTTTCCTCCTCTTCGTCTTCTTCTTTTCTCTTTGTTTCGCTTCGTCTCCCTCTGTTTATAGTACGTTCGTCTTCGTCGGGTGAACGCGAACCTACAAATTTCCCTATCTTCGTTCAAGGGCGTCCAATTTCTCTCTCCCTCTCTCTTTCTCTCTCTCTTTCCAATGATTCCTCCCATAAATTTATCTATTATTTATATTATTTATAAAACTAGGACCGGGATAAAAAGACGGTAGTCAAAATGTTTTGATTATCGTGAAAGTAATATTACTGCTCTCTCTCTCTCTCTCTCTCTCTCTCTCTCTCTCTTTCTCTATCTCTCTATATCTCTATCTAGGCATCGTCGATGATTACTTTTTCTTCTGCTTCAAGAACTTTGGTCCAGTAGGATAAATATTTGCTTTTGCTCTATCTCTGTTTTCATTTGTCTTCAACCGTTGTCAGGCTTCGGCAGATATTTCTCCCTTCTTTATTTCTTTCTATCTCGCTTCAATCCCCGGGGTTGCCCAGAAACGAGATTCCTCTCGCCATTCTGTTCGATCCTTCGTTCGTCTTTGAATTCTAGCCGCGTACTCGACGCTCCTTGGATACAAGCTTTCCAACGATGAGTATTTCGATGGAAGAACGGAGACGTTAAATTTATGTTTCTTCCTCGACTAATGGAAATAACAATAGAAAAGAAAAAACTACTTCTTCTTCTTCTTGCTCGTTGAAAACTATCGATTCGGTGCGATACAATTACGATGAGAATTCTTGACATTTTAGGTTTTTGAAAACACCTAGGGTAACAGGGGATGGAAGGTGTTATAATACCAGATCGAATCACTGGAATCTATAGAACGGATCGTATAAGTTTCGGTATACGAGACCATTATCCATATTTGATATCTATAGGCTATCTGTTGTACGTGGTTTGCCGGTAACAACGTTGGTACACTTTGTAGTGTGTTCTTGCGGATATTTATCGGATATAGGAACATAAATTTTCACGCGAAATCAAATTTTGGCATAGTTGTGCATGGAGTACCGCTAAAGTTTGTCTCTTCGACGTTGCTCTCGAATATCCAATACTTTCGTTCGAATCGATAAACATTGAAAATGAATTTTTGTCCAAAGATGTCTTAAACAATCGGTGATTTGTTTGAAAAATACCTTGTAAACTTGACGCTAGTTTACGGTTCGCCAAGCGTAAAGCTCGATTATAACTTTACGGAAGTAGAGTAGGTAGTGTAAAAAATGACGATGGAGCAAAAACACCGCACTTGAGATCCATGGGACAACTTCTGGCTTGTTGAGTCTCCTCGATGTTATAAATATGTATTAGAGGATTGAAGAATGTCTCGTTTCGTCTCTCATATAAAAAGCAATTCGTATCAAGATTACGTACAAAATTTCTTGCGTAAAGGATAAAAACAACATGCTAATGTATTTGATTATTTGCTTTGGATCGAACAATAAACATACTATAAATAATGTAAGAAGAAGCAGGTGGGTAGGATAAAATTGCGAGTTGGAGATCAGTAAGCATTAACTACGTAAGCAGAGTGAGCATCTAATAGCCACCTGCTGTTAGATGACCGGAATCCCTGTGGAGAAGAGGGAAAGAGAGAGCCAACGGGATTCGTGTATCCTGGGGATAAACACTTTGATGGTAAGACAACAAACGTATCCTTCGCATGTGAACTAGTAGTAACAGTTAAAGCTATTGGTGTGCGCCATCAAACGGAAAATTAATTGCACTCTGCCACTCGAGTATTCTCTTTCATAGTTCACGCAAATGATCTTAAATTTCCAATGATTTTGTTGTTGTTGTTGTTGTCCCCATCTAATATAATGAAATCGAAAATGGCGTGGAAAAAATAACATTTTTTTTCGTGAAAGATTTAACGAAAAATGGACTGACTCACCAATTCGCGACCGCTGGCAACGATCCAAGCGAGCTGGGCCTAGCATCAAAGGGATTATTTTGTATGTTTAAATTAAATTGCCGGAAGCAAGGACTCGCTGTCGTGGTTGGCTTGGCAGAGGTGACGATTGCCATATCGAAAAGGGAATTGGCTCCAATTGCAAAACTCTCCTTTTGTTTCGGAGTTTTGTGTGTGTGTGTGTGTTTTTTTTATTATCAAATGACCGATCGTTATCTAATACATTTTAGTGTAACGAAATAATCCACGAATGTTTTCCTTGTTCATTGCAGGTAAATTTGTATGAAAGATAATCGAGGAATCTTTTTGAAGACGCGAATGAAGTAGAAAAACTGTTGATAGAAAGTACATAAAGTACACATCGTGCGGGTCGATAGAATTCGGGCCATGGCCTCTTTGAAAGCCCTGGATCCCTGCGACGGAAATGGACTGGTCTTTCGTAGAGAGAGAGGTAGGTAGCTGCGTGCTACGAAAATGATGTAGAGGAAGAAACAAGGAGGAGTCTGTAAGGAAAGACGATGATAGCGAGTAGCGGTAGAGTAGTAGATGGTATCGGGGGGTAGAAGGAAACCGTGGGCGCTACGAGCTACGAGCTACGAGCTACGAGCTACGAGTTACGAGCTATGAGCTACGAGCAAGAGGGAGATAAAAACTATACGAGTCATCCGATAGAAAAGAGATCAGAGGGAAAAACCAAGAGAGAAACAATAAAATAGGGGGAAGAGAAGAATAGCAGGACGGTGAGTGTGACGGAGTTAAGAAGGAAAAAAGAGAGCATCAGAACTGGAGGTGGTAAAAGGATGGAAGATATCATGAGGGAGAGAAAGAAAAAATGAGAGTACGCGCGGGGGTGGTGAAGGAAGAAGAGAAGACTGGAGTAGAGGGGTAGCGAAGAGCACGAGCTAGTAAATAGAGGGATGAGAATAGAAAGAGAAGCTGTAAAGGAAGGAAAGAGAGAAAGAGAATGGGATGCTGGGGTCGCTAGGCAACCCCCATGAGCCGGGAGAGGTACACCCTTATTGCCTTTCCAATTTTGGTGGTTCCCATGCACCTATCCCCACCCATTCCGCGAACGATACCGACTGTCAAGGCTGCATTTGGAGCTCGACATTCGGACGAATCGATAAAATTCTAACCTGCGTGTCCATTGTACTTTTCAAAGCATCGACACAATGATGTTTTTGCTTCCGTTGGATGTCAGATTAAAAATTACATTTTATTCCTCCTTCCGATCCGGACAAAATATTTGTAAAAAGAACACATATACTCGTATATATATATATATCTATGTATTAATCGTAGGAATGAGATTTGTTTCGGTCAAAGTACATTGGCACGACGAGGGACCGACCATTGGCAAAAGGGAAAACGAGGGTGAAAATCCGTCGAGACTTCTCTGGCGTCACACCGTCTAGCACGGGACGGCGACCTCGTGATCGTTCGCAACAGAGGGGAAGAAAGATCAAATTTTGGATCAGCTGTAGGTTCCCTTTATCGAATCCCTACTTATATCGTTTCGCCACGCTGCTGGCTCAAGAAAAACACAAAGATTAAATGATTACGTTAGATCGTTCGCGATCGCATCTGTTACTTTCTTTGCTGCTTTAGATAACTGATATTTTTTTCAAGAATATATAAAAGGCTATCTATTACTACTCTAAAGTTAATTCAATCCTTATCTCGACACTGGGGATAGACTAACAATTTTCTTAGATTAAAGCACGTTTTTCATTGTTCGATGTTATTTGCATCTTTTCTAATTGTCGCACTGAAAGAAAAAAGGGAGAGAGAGAGAGAGAGAGAGAGCTTTATTTGGAACAATGAAAAGTTATCTACTTTCTTTCCTTGCCAAGTTATATATACACAGGGAATAACGATAAGAAACATTCTCGATAATGAGCTTCCGAGAGGACGAGATCACAGGAGAATGGTTGTTCTTTGCTATCGGGTTTCATTCCATAGAAAAAAAAAATCCCTGCTATTCCGTAGTTTAATTTGATTCTCAAAAACATCCTCGCTCGATCTCTGCGAGTTTCTCATTACTCGTTCTCTTTATCTCTCTTTCTTTTTCTTTTTCTCTTGCTTGGTGTCGAAAAGAAATTCACCAACACCGCTGTACAGTCTATAATGGAATAGCGGTCGTCTCGTTTTAGAACGCGAGGATTTAATTAAACGACGAAAATCAGAAAATAAGAAGATGGGCAAAAGAATAGGAAAAGGAAGATGCGAGAAATGGAAGATGCGAGTCTCTCTTCATAACGAGAACGCGAGAGAAGAAGAAAAAAGGGAGAGAGAGAGAGAGATGGTTCGGAGGGTGGTAGAGCCCTTTCGTTAGTTTCTCACCCATCCATCGATCGATAATGCGATCCGGCAAGGGTGCACCGAACGAATCGGAGAAATAAGGGCTGCTTCTCTAACCGGAGTCTGGGAGAGGGGCAGCAATTCTCTCTCTCTTTCTCTCTCTGTGTTTTTCTCGGCTCCACCCTCACCTGTCGGATAGTACGAGCTAGGAAGGTGGAGTATATGCGGCAACGGGCCATCCAGCGCCGGCACCAGCAGCAAGGTTACTCACTTTCCCCGTGCGTACTACTACTGATTCCTGCGTGAGTACTCGACAGAGAAAGAGAGAAAGAGAGAGAGAGAGAGAGAGGATCCCTCTTAGGTGTATCTACGGACCTGCCTCTCCTTCCAACCCCCTATCTCGCGAGAGAAAGAGATATTAAACGTAAGCGTAAGGGCGTGTAAGAAAGAGAGATGCTGGATGAGAGGGAGGGAGAGTTTCCTCGCGTTCCAACGAGAGGAGACTCTCGCGAAAAGCTTCCTCCATAGACACCACCGACTTGGGAGAGGGAAAGTGAGGGGATAGCGGTGGCTGTCGACTACGGTGGTAGCGATAACCATACACCAGGGCTTGCAGATCGATGGAGCAGTGACGTCACAGGGTGCGGGAAGCTGCGTTTCCATGGTGACCGCCAACGGACCCGGCCGCTCTCCTCTCTCCCCCCTTCGCGCTCTCCCTCTCTTTCTCCCACTCTTATTCTTTCTCTCTCTCTCTCTCTCTCTCTCTCTCCCCCTTTCTATGGACCGACCAACGGGCTTGAAATTTTATTAAATTTCATTTCTGCCCGCTACATCTCTTTCGTTTCTTTTCCTCTCTCTCTCTCTCTCCCGATCGTGCTACCTACCGACTCTTCTTTTTCTTTCCCCCACATCTCTTTGTCCTTTTGAGCTTCTCGTTCCACCCCTCTCTCTCTCTCTCTCTCTCTCTATCTTTGTCTGTCCTTCTGTTGTTCCCTTTACACGATAAGCAGCCCTAGCTCACTCGCTCTCGTATTCTCGCTTCTCCGCCTCCCGGTTTCTCGTCCCTTTCCATGGCGCTTTTACGCACGAGAAGAATGCACGTTCTGCTGTTACACCGAGCAAAAGAAGGAAAACAAGAATACGAGCGCGATTATAACGACCTAAAGATATACAGAATATATATATACCTATATATTTGACGTTAATTAGTAATTTTGTCTTTTTCAACGTCGTAGCAGTTTTTTTTTGTCGATTTTCACGAATATATCCAAGTCGTGTTTTCCCTTTCCATACAACTACGATCGATCTCTCTAATGTTATAGGTCGAATCAGTTATGGACTCGTACCATCGAGATATACGCCATGTCGATTATATTATAAATAAAGATGTTGTTACACACGATTAAAGGAGAACCAATTTGAACATTTATTTCTATTCTTTGGCATGAAAATGATTATCATTTGGATTACGAATAGCGTAAGATAAATGACGTTAATAATAGAGCACATAATTAAATGAACAAAGAGAAGATGAGTTTTCCGGGTAAGAATCGTAGATTAAAGTTTTGCAACATCCGTAATGATCCCGTCTCTCTCTTTCTTTCTCTCTCTCTCTCTCTCTCTCTCTCTCGTTTTCTCGGAAAGTTAGACGATCGCTCTTGGTTCGTTTCCCCCTTTTTTTTTTCTTATCGGTCTTCCATCGGAACGGTATATCAGTTATTTTAAAGAAAGATGCGCCCTACTCCCAAGGAGACTGGTTTTAAATTAAGAAGACCGTGTAATAGATCGATCATACTTTAAACTTGTCATGCACTTTTTATGTTGCGTTTTACTATTATATATAAACTTCACATTTCAATTTTCTTTCAACATAAGATGAAGTTTCTAACCTTCTTTTCCTTTTTGAGAACGGAAATGTCTAAATCAAGGGATAAAATTATACGGAAGAAATCGAGAAATTCGATATAACTAATCGGATACGACGACGATTTATAACGTCGATATAGAAATTTGGGAAGTAGCAATATTGACACAACGATTATCGAATGAGACGACTAATATAAGCTAAGAATAACTATTTCTCAATATCACAATTCCAATTTTATTCAAGACATTTTGAAATATTAATAAAGTTGATATTAAAAAAACGTTGGGTCATTGATTAATCGTATCTACAATGATTCGAACGGTGACCCATCGAGGATGTTTGCAATAATTTTTGCGATCACTGTACTCAGAGTTCGTTCCATGGGTAGAACGTAGAAGGGGGTAGAACAAGAAGATCCAATGAGAGAGAAAGAGAGAGAGAGAGAGAGAAAGCAACTAGAATGAGAAAGGAAAAGGGCATACACGCGTAGACTCGTACTAAAGTTAGAAAAAGTGAGGAAGAGAGAAAAATAGAGGGGTCTGTGGCTGGGCTTGGTGGAGAAATAAGGGAGAGAGTGAGAGAGTGAGAGAGAGAGAGAGAGAGAGAGAGAGTTGGCCGGTGAGGGGGTGTGTTTGGTCCGGGAACTCACGGTGATGCTGTATTGATCCGAGTGCACGAACGGAGCTAAAGTAAGCCGAGGCTGGTGGAGCGTTGCCTTGGCAACTCCGTCCCTCATCCCTCAGGACTTTCCAGCGGTCGGACCAACCCTTCGTTCCTAAAACCACCCCCGTACCACCGTTCGCTATCGCTCCACCTCTCGTTTCGTTATTCTCTCTTCTTTCCATCTTTCTCAACGCTTTATCAACGACTCCTCTCCTACTACGCAGAGACCGATCCAGAGGTGTTAAACGAACGCACAAGATACGCCGCACACCGTTGAAGAAAAATCACACACGACCAGTCTTGTTATATCCTTTTTCCAGAATTGCCTCCTCCCCCATTCCTTCCTTCCTTCCAGGATCCTTCGTCACGCAGTCTTTCTTTTGCTTTTTACGGAAATAATCTCATTTCCAAGAGGAACAAAGAGGAAGAGAGAGAGAGAGAGAGAGAGAGAGAGAGAAAACACGATAAGCCAACCCCTACTTGGTCGTCTCCACCTTCGCGCTTAGATACGCGAGGTTGCTCGTGGTTCTTCTCCTCCCACATGGGCCACCACGCCACCGTCGTATCCCGTGTGTTACCTCGCAATTGGCTTCGAGCACCTCTCTCTTCTCTACCCTTAATCCAGCCCTTTTTTCTTTTCCTGCCTTCCTCGCGACTATCATCCAACCTCTTCTTTTTCAATATAATGACGAAAGTCTTATAAACGATCGTTGTTGCGTCGAATTATGTCCTCTTCTTCTTCTTCTTCTTCTTCTTCTTCTTCTTCGGTTGGCTTCTTCCTAATTCAAATGACCGATAACGAATAGTTTCTCTTTCATTATTCCAATTGTAATACTAATTTTCTATCCTTTGGTTGACATTAGATGTAAAAATAGAAAATGGGAAATAAATGGTAGTCGTTGCGGATGACGACCCCTCTCGATCGTCTCGTACGCGACAGATGCAACGAACAATATGGCTAGGTTTAACGCGAGACCCGTCGTCGGTTTTGATTCGAGCATTATTATTCCGTCGAGGCGATCGAGTATAACGCACAACGGAATGCGTCAGCTGTCGATCTGTTCCTCGTCCTCGTTACAACTGTCTCCTCTTCTAGTCCTACATCGTTCCCGCAGATTGATATGTCATGTTATTGCAAGTACTTCCATATCCTGTTTCTCTTGTTTCCCCAATATTAAATGTCTTTCCAAATATAATTAATTAAATCGTTTAACGTTTTCCTTTTTAAATAATAATAACAATTTTACTTTTATCTAATTTTATTGCTAGCCGTATATCATCATCCTGTCTCAAAGTTTTGTTATATTTTTCATTGAATGTAAGATATGATAGAAAATTCGTTGGAAAAAAGATAAATCGATAGGGGTACGGTTTCTTTTGCAATTGAAACGGCGGGAAAAATGGATCGAATTTTTGTCCATCCATGTATCCGAGGGGTAAAGGCGACAGATGTTTGACGACCTTGAAAGTTACGCTAACATACGATAGAGT
Source organism: Polistes dominula (assembly GCF_049000335.1). Classification (NCBI taxonomy): domain Eukaryota; kingdom Metazoa; phylum Arthropoda; class Insecta; order Hymenoptera; family Vespidae; genus Polistes; species Polistes dominula. The sequence continues at coordinate 320,609 of NW_028301147.1, forward strand.
TCGCCAGGTATTGGTACAGCTCAGCATCCCTCGATTTTGATTCTCCCTTCAGGAAGATTGAGGAACTAAAATGGGGTAGTTTTGGACGCAACCTCTGCGCAGGACGTTCCAAACAATAAAACGCGTGCGTGTTCGCGAAAACGGTATAGCGAAATGCTTTTCGTTAAATAATTCCGTTGAAAAGGATCTTAAAAAGTATCCTGTGGATACTTTCGGAATGATTATAATGCTTAAATCGAATCGAATCGGATCTCTTAGATAATAATATAGAAATCAAAATAGAAAGGGGGAGGATATTTATTTAAGTGAAATTGACGCGTGTCCTTTGACGAAAATAAAATGGCAGTGATTTGCGGCGTTGATTACAGTAGAGATGAGTGACATTATCTTAAAAAAAGGGTTGATTTACTCTGAAAGTATATAAATATATTATAAGAGCTACCATTCTTCTTATCTTTTATTTTGTAGAAAAGAAAGAAAAAGAAAAATTGATATCTCGCTAAAATGGCATACTACACGCTCGTACGGAAAAAAATCTTGCCGACTTTATTCTAGGATAAGAAAAGTGCAAGGATCCTGCGCGGAGAGTCGACAATAAAAATAGTTGGTAAGCATTTAATGGTATTTTATCGATCACCACTTTAATGTCCCGTGACAATAATACACACTTGTCAATTTTCTAGATAAAATAATTCATTGTCAATTGATTGAATTTTCTTTGGAGAGATGAGGTCGTACGACGGGGAGAGTAGTTCGACGGAGGACGACGACCGAAGGGAAAGTATACCATCCGAAGCGCATTTACAGCAAGGATCCTGGCAACGTTCCGCGTCTCACCCTACGTGGGCTTGGGAGCATCGTGCTGCTGTAAGTGCGTAACGATATATATATGTATATATACATTTATGTACTTTCGTAGGTATTATTTTTATTCGATCGGTTGAACAGCATCCATTGGCCCCACCGTCAGCAGCATCCCTCGAATCTATGTACTCGAACCCAGGAGTATCTCATCCTAGTGTTTCCGGTCCACCAACGAGTTACTCAACTAGCGAACACCCAGCATCAGCAGCAGCGGCAGCAGCAGCGGCAGCTGCTGCACAGGCTGTTCCAGGACGTCGAACACCTTTGGGAGCCGTAGGTCTCGGTGGATTTTATTTTCAACAGCAACCACAACCGCATGCTTCCTCGAGTGCTCTCTCAGATGAAAATAGACCCGATCACGAAAGGTAAATTAACAGAGCCGACTATATTCTTTTACACAAGCTTATTCCATGATCATTTAATTTATCTCCCATAGACCGGGAGCATCCAGGCTCAATTGTCCGCCAAAATCAAAGACCACGCGTCAAGGGAAAAGTGTTCGTTTGAATATAAATGCTAGGGAACGCAGAAGAATGCACGATTTGAATGACGCTCTGGACGAGCTTCGTTCGGTCATTCCTTATGCTCATAGTCCGTCCGTAAGGAAACTTTCCAAAATTGCCACCCTTCTCCTGGCGAAAAATTATATTTTAATGCAGGGTAATAATTTTCCAATCAATACGAATTTAAAAATTAATTGTAACATCTCTGGATGCAACATCAAACGACATGGCAAATTTTAGGAAACGCGCTAGAAGAATTGAGAAGAGTTATAGCCGTGTTACAATCGCCACACGCTCACACCACGGCTTTACCACCAACGCCTGTCTCCTACGATCTTCTTCAAGGATTCCCTGGGAAATTGTTTCAAGGCGTTCAGGAAATGCAAGGACTTCCTGCGGGTGATCCACAAGTTGTAACTGCAGGAGGCCCACCCACCGACGCTACCGTTGCCAGCGGAGAATCGAATTAATATTTTTTTAAACTCTTTCCTCGACTCTTTCATAGGGACATATACATACTTACATATATACATAAAATACATGCGATCATTGATCAATCGAGACAGAATTCTATATATATATATATTATAAATTAGGTTTCATTTTGATATTTCGAAATGATCTTTTGACTCGCGCGAACAAGTTGATCTCTTTTAGAATATATTCATTGAAAAAAAAAGTAGCAATTATATAAATTTAATGATAAGATTACGCGAACGAAAGTATTAGTCGATAAGTTTTATTCGTTAGACGAATTATTCTAACGTCAATATTTCACAGAAGAAAGAGAAAGAGAATGGGAGAAGAAGATCTACAATTTCTCTTGAATTTTCATCGTGGTAATGGGAGAGAATAATTTTTCAACGATGTTCGTTAAAAAATTGTTAAAGATTAATCGAGAGCACATCGAGGGTTGGGTTAAACTATCGTTGATAGCCTTAAGACGAAAGTTAGCGAAAAAGTATATTAAATAATTAAAAATAAGAAGTATTTTCTAGTCCATGAACAAAAAAAAAAATCTAATCGAGCAATAAGATGAAGTGCGTGATTTTGTCTTTGTTTTTTTTTTTGTCAAGGAAGAAAAGAAAAATCATGCAGGACGATAAAAAAAAAAACGTTTCAAGTCCAGCCTGCAACACGATAGTCAATATAGGATGTGATATATGTCGAGGTATTCCAGTCCTAGAGTATATAAAGATATTAAATATTCATATACATACATATATATATATAAATATATCTATATACATATAAATATAAAAATATAAAAATGCGTAAATATATTTAATAATTCAAAGGAGCAGTCAGTTTACAGCTTATTTATATACGTAATATATATTTACTAAGAGTCTATTACATATGTATTATATATTGTGCCAAAGGATGAATCTTTTTATTAATATCCTAAAATTAGCCGAGCAATAACGAAAAGAATTCTTGTCTGCGAATTTGTTATAGAGAGAACTTCATTAAATGACATAATAAAGAAACGAATAAAAATAGTTTTTTTTTTTTTTTTTTTGATATAGCATGTGTGTGAAAGAGAGAGAGAGAGAGAGATATCACTGGGCCTAAAATCTCTCTATCGGTAAAAAGAATTAGAAAAGTAAATATCTACCTTATCGATGGGCATGTTACAAAGTAGCCTAACGTAGTTCAATGATGGACTCGCGAGGAGCGTAATGGCAATTAGGAAATGATTGCGTCCTTCTCGAGCGATGAGTAATCGTTGTTGCACCTGACAAAACGTGACCTTTTCGCAATGTTACAGTTAAATAGATTGGCGCGAATCGCAAGTAGAAACAGTTGAGTTCGAACTGTGAGTAGAAGTTGATCGTTGATTTACATTGATGAATTAATAAAAAAATAAATGAAGAAGAAAGTTACATACGTTGAACGGTAATCCACGCCCACGTTGAGTTTTCCTTAAGAAGAAAATATTCCACACGCTGAAGATTTTCTCAAGTGGTTGTTGTTGCGGGTGCGTTTCGAACGTTTTAAATGTTTTACCACTAGAGGACACTGCAGTTCTTATCTGTCACCTGAATTTCTACCTGCATCTTCGACCAATCGGACGTACGACCCTGGGTCCTGCTGCCTTCCCCCTCCTCGACCTACTATACCAGTCCCCGAGTATAGAGCTACGTAGTTCAGAAATTCCTGCACCGCAAGCGCGAAACGATCATCCATTATAGAGTTGTTCCCACGTTTCTATTATTCTTCCTCTCGCGTTCTAAATACGTGTGGTAAAGTGTTAATCTCCTGGAAAAACAAGGAAACATCGTGAAATCTTTCGAGTGATACAAGGTGGGTCTGATAGAACGTTAAACGTAGCTAACGTAAGATGGATGAACAAAATGACGAGGCTAATATGAGTTCGAGGTCTGATCGAGAAATCTTCTGGCTGGCTACTCGATTCATGGTTGGTCAGATCGGTAGAGGTCGTTTGTCCGAAATGGCCTCGGTCGACCCCGAGGACTCTGTTCGTTCCTTGGCGACGCCAAGAAAGGATAATTTATTCGGTTCTAAAATAACCAACGCACCTATTCGCTGACGCGATCTTTTATCTTATCGGTTTTACTCATACGCCCTTCTTTCCCGAACAGTCTTTCCAATTTCTTATCATATTGAAAGCAAAGGTGTCCTCTTTAGCTTTTGTTCTTTTTTTTTTTTTTTTACTTCCACCAAGATTAACGACCCTATCGAAGTCACGTCGTATCACGTGACATTTAACGTGAATAATATCATCTTATTGGATTGTCCTCCCTGGAACTACGACGATTATAATCGACACGAAGAAATCGATCATTATTTCAAAATAAAAAAAAATAAAAACATCGAATCGAGTTTGGGTTTTAGGCAAAAACGCGAATCGTATTGACGATGAATGCGGCCAGTTCAACGTTACGCGGATAACAAGCTATTAATATATATTTGCGTCGACGATGGAATTTCTAACGTGATTAAATTTATCTCTTGTGTTTGTATACGATTTTTCAACGGGCCATTATTATTTTTTCCTTAGACCCAAAGAATTTTGAAATATCTTTATTATCTAAATGATATTTAATTGCCTTCTACATTTATTTAATCAATCGCGATAAAATATGGAAATAATATCGCGTTGCAATAATACTTCACAGTTTTTCTAACGCATTCTAAGAAATACTTTATGAAACTTTCCTTAAATATTTTCTTAATAGTTTCCTCGAACTAATTTTCCTCTCTCGTTGTGATTAAATTAATGATTATTGTGTTATTTTTTGATGTTTCTTTTAAAAAAGAAAAAAAAAGTTAGCTTTCCGAAGATACAACATATAGGCCACATTATTGACTCCCTTGAAATAACAGGACACTTCTCGAATTGCTAGTGTCGATTGTTATAGTTTCAATTACGTCTGACAAATAAATGATCACGCGATAACTCGTGCATTGCTATACTGAAGAGTATATACAACTATCGCAGATGATTGCAAATGAGCGTTTGAAAAAAAAAACTAAACGTATACGCATGCAGACAAGATAGACGTAAAAGATTACGAGAGATATCTACCTGGAATCTTCCATTTCATCTAACGTTCTTTACAATTCATGTATTTCTAGCTTTTAGGAGCACAGGGAGTAACCGATTCTTCGATAACAAACTCGTATATTATAAATATGTATTTATCAAACATAAATATTAATATCTCTCGTGGAGTAAATTTATCTTTTCTTCTTCTTGTTCACGATGCGCATCGTCATTGTCTTCGTTGGTAAAACAATTTACAACGTGGGTTTAGAACTGAATGTTTTTTCATGGGTAGTTATTAATCGGGTACTTAAATAATCCATATTTCATTGACGTCATTTAATTGCACAGACGTTTTAAGATAAATTCCTTGCCTTTAAATGGACAGTATCGTGTTGATTACGCAATAGCAAGGTCAGTGTCCAGAGCGCGGTGATCTATTTTTAAGCGTGGAAAGCGCATTGAAAGCTCCTCCTGTGACTCTACGCAACCGACGATGGATGGGCTATCGAGATTGCGAAATCGGCTCGGAGCTCGCGAGAAATGACGGCCAAGGTGCCAACGTAAACATTCCCGTTGCATCCGCCATCATCATCAACCATCTCATTTGAGTTGAGGATAATCCATATGTTAGTCTTTGTTGCATTCATAATAAACAAAATATCTGTTAGAGATAAATACAAATGTTGGCCGCATTCCAAAACTATCGAGCTACCTGTGATTATTATTTTTCTAACGTATCAAACGTCACTCTAACGTCATTGTATATAATGCGGTGCAACCACAGGTGTGGTGGTGTATTGGTAATCAGTCAGACGAATGGCGCCAATCGTAGAATTCTTTTTCTACTTTGAGTGTTTTACGTTATCTGACTTTTTCATTTGTCTATTTAAGATTTTTCGTGTTGGAAAATGTTGTTCTCGCCATAGTTGAAGCTTCTTACCGATGATCATTTCGAGTCTGGTACGTTTGCGAAGGAATGAATACAGAGTGGAAGAGCCGGTTCTTCTTCTCGAGGTGAACATTGAATCTTGCATTCCGCTACTATCGTTCTATTGTTGGGTTCATTGTCGAGACTAGAAAAGACTTACGTATCTTAGAAATTAATGTGAGAGTGCAACACGTTGACCTGTCTTAAGATTCTATGCTTGGACGCATCTTTATTACGCTCTACGTAATATTTATTTATAAGAATTGCAATAGGATACACCTAGTTCTATCTTATTCACGTATTCGTCAACATTGTTATTGTAGATTGTCGTTAAGAGAATCTTTTACATCTTTGTTCTCGAACATGTAAAACTTTTTACGTAACGTTTATTTTATTTGCAATCATTGCATTTTCTTCGTCATCGTAAGTATGTCGTTGGAAATGTAAAAACAAAAAATAAAATATCAAATTGTATTTACCGGAATAGAAAATAATTGTTACGAACTGGCTGCAAATGATAAGCACGTATAGTCAAGAACGCGTAGTCTGACTACGCTCAGTTTTTAAACGAATAACAGACGTAATTTTATACGCGATAGCACTTTAAACGAATAAGGGAATTAGCAAAGCGATCTACCGGGTGTCAAAGTCCATCGATGATTCTCTCTTTTCTCTTTTCCCTCGAATTGTTCTTTAAACTGCGTTGCGTTGGCGTCTGAGACAAAAGCAAATATATTCTTCTTTGAAGGTGGAACACGAGATGTAAATATGTATGCACAGATAAGGAATAACAGAGGAGACGATAAAAATGATGTTTATAAGAAGAAACGAGAACAACGATGTAGTAGTAACGAATAATTAATTCTTATAATCGATTTTTAATGGCTATAATAAGAATGATTATTTTTCATTCGTTGTTTTGACTTCTTCTTCTTCTTCTTCTTCTTCTTCTTCTTTCCTCAAATCGATTTTTGGTGCTAAAAATAATCCTATTGAAAAAGTTGTTGACCTCTTGCCAATTCCATTCGATCTTAGGTAACTTTGAATGACTGAGAAACGGATAGCAAGGATCATCGACACGGACGGTTCTTATAAAAGAAACAAATACGATTTGTTATACGAGACGTTAGTTAGATTTCGCAAGTTTGTCTCAACCACGGTGATATATCGGCATCATGTAGTTTCAAGTAAGACGACTTTATTTAGAGATTCAAAAGTAATATGATTTTAAAAGTATGCACTCCTCTACCCAAGATTTATGTACATATCTTTTCATCGTAAAAAAAAAAACAAAAAAAGGAAAAAGGATGAACTCTCGTAGAAGACGACCATCTGTACTTTTGGACCATGCCGACACGAGAGAAGTAACTTTACCTGCTTGAAGGGATTTTCAACTTCATTTGAGAGATTTCGAAAGATCCGAACAAAGGATATCCAGCTGGTCTTCTCTCCTTTCGTATTAGACCCTAAACTTTTAAAATACCATCTCTTCTTCTACATTCCTTTTTCCGGTCTGTTTTTTTTCTTTCTTTCTTCTCTTTTGTGACCTCTTAATATTATTTACCGACTTTTAAATCCGTTAGTTGTACCATTGAGCTTTTTGAAAGGAAGACACTTTATGAAATGTTTCCAAAAATATCTTTAAACTTATTTACCTCGATTTACGTTATTTTGATAATTTCAAAGTTAAACGATTAAAAGAAATTCGATCTGAGTGAATCTAAAGTCGAACCATTCAATTTGATAAGGTGTGTACGTGACCATTGATATCGTGTTCGTCGATTCGATATTATGTCGCCTCGTTGAACATTTCTTAAATCGTTGAAAAAAAAAAAAAAAAGGGGAAAAGAGTTGCCGCAAAAACGGATGAAATTTCATACGATACCACGATACGTACGATGCGTACCAGCTGTAGAATTGACATTTTTTTTCTTCTCTTTTCTGATTATTTTTTTATTCTAACAAAATTAATAAACGAACGCCATATTGCTTAACGATCATTGCATGCAGTCAAGATAGCATCTTATCAAAGATTTCTTTCGTATATTATCAGTTATACTTCTTATTATTATTAATTTCTTTTTTGTTAGATTTTTTTACTTTCTTTTATATTTTCAAAATGAACGTCAATAATTACCTTGTTGAGATACTCTTTCAAGAAAAATTCTAAATTTCTTTTTCGCGCAAGACAAAAATCTACTTTTATCTTATCTCTTCAAAGCAGTTTAAGATTGCGACAAAAATACAAACAAACAAAAAGAAAGAAGAGAAAAAGAGTAAAAGTATAAAAGGAGAAATATGAAAAGTTTACTGAACTTAGCTTCCTCCGATCGGAGTTGTTAGTTTTAATATGAAATCGATCGTGCGTTAAAAAGGACGAAAAAAAAGAGGAAGAGGAGGAGAAGGATAGCCTTTCTTTGTGGTAATTCGAAGCTTTATCCTTCTTGATGCTTCTTCCCATAGTTTTCTACTCCTTTCTCTCCTTACTAACAAATAAAAATCCAAGATCCTACACTTCCTGCATAACATCTTGCATTCGGTCAAACCATGAGATAGGGAGGGGGATTATCCTGTTTAAATCGTCTTTTAAATCAAAACGTTTCATTTGAATGAGTTCATAGAATTGTATGCAACATGAACCGTAAAATCATGATTTTGTATATTTCTATTTACCAGGAAGTTATTATTATCGACATTTCTTATCGTAGGTTTGCGATAACTCGGTGGGTGGCTTTTTCTCCGAACAATCGAGTTCCAATTGTTGTTTCACGTACAAACGTAATCATTGATATGTATATTGTATTTTGTTTTTTTTTTCTTTTTTGCAGGATACGAATCAAGATGAAAATCCCAGCAGCTTTGCTGCTGACCATTGTCCTGTGCTTATCCTTGTTCGCGACAAGGACTGGTGCAGCTTTGGAATCAAACTCGAGCTTGCCTAATGAACTTCTTCGTGAGAATCATTCAACGTCGAGTGAATCGTCGAATGAATCGTCGAATAAGAATACAACGATCGCTCCAAATGTGATCGACAAGAAAATCATATTACCGAAATACGCTAACAAATATACCAATTGGCAGGATATACTTTTTCAGCAGATTCACTCATTGAACGAGGACGAAAATAAGGGAGAGAATAATAATAAAGCTGACAATGCATTTGACTATGACGAATATAATATTGAGGATGATATTGACGATGACGACGATGACGATGAAGACGACGAAGACAACGACGAGGATGCTAACAAAAACGACGAAAACGACGACTTCGGCGAAATCGACGACGACGACGATGACGATGATGAAAATGTTATGACTCAATGTCCCGATTATTGCAAATGCGTCGCACAATACGTCGCTGCATCAACCGCTACGTATGTTTTTTTATTTTTTTATTTTTTATTTATCTATTGATAAGTAATCAGAAAGGTTAAAAGTTGTTTCGTTGTATTAATGCAGGTGCACAAAACTCGTGGAAGGACAAGTTTTTGCTCCTGGTACAGCCAGTTTACGAATCGAAAATGCCGAAGAAATTCGTCTTGGTCCTTACGCCTTAAAATCCCGAGGATTGCAACAGCTGGAGAATTTAAAGATCGCGGATACTCGTATCGTCGATCTCGATCGTACGGCATTCGACGGTACTCCCATACTTTTCGCCATCAATTTAACGAGGAACGCACTTGAAGAAATCCATCCACAAACCTTCAAAAATAATTCGCAGCTGAGTCACTTGACCATCTCTGGTAATCCCTTGAAATATGATCAATATTTCAAAGGGGATAGATATTATCTATTCGAAGCTCCTTCCGTCAGTGAGCTTGTATTTTCTAACAACGGTTTAGAGAGATTGCCACGTACTGCATTTCATAAGATGCAGAACTTGGAGTATATCAATTTAAGTGGAAACAGATTAGTGGAAATTGAGATGTCTCTATTTGATACGTTGAGCTCTTTAGTTGATTTGGATTTGTCCTATAACTCGTTGTCAATTATCCCGCTGGAACTTTTCCGATACAGTAGTTTGCAAGTTCTTCGTATCTCTGGTAATTTTTTATATCTACTAAGCTACCTTAGGTTATTTTCGCATGATATGGAATATATTCCTCCAGTAATATATTTTCTAACATTTTTCAGGAAATGATTTATTTACTTTGGCTTCTATAAAGGGTTCGGAATTGAGAACGTTAGAGGCTGCTCAAAACTCGATTAGGAGCATAGGAAAAGAGGATTTATTGGGCGTGCCAATGTTGGAACAATTAATTGTTAATTCGAATGGAATGAAGAGAATACATCAACATGCGTTCTTGCATCTTGAACAATTGATTCATCTCGATGTTAGCCACAACAGATTAACTTCTTGGACCGAACATCATCTAAGAAACAATCCGAAATTACAGATTTTGTTAATGAACAACAATCCGGAACTAAAAATCTTGCCTGTTTTCAAGACTACTGGTCTTAAATATGAAACATACAGCACTTATCGTTTCGAATGCTCTAATTGCGGTTTGGAAGTATTGGACCCTCAAACTTTCGACGAGATGCCAGCTTTAAACAGATTGAATTTATCATCAAATCGTATTTCCTCTTTACCCAACGGTCTTTTCAAGTTCCTCACTTCTCTTCGGGAGTTGGATATCTCTTATAACAAGATAAATAAGTTAGAGGAAAATATGTTCCGCGGAGCTGTTACCTTGAACAGAATCAACCTTTCTGGTAATCCTCTGAAGACTTTGCAAGTTACTCCATTTTTGTCAGTACCTTCGCTTGCGAAACTCGACGTGAGCCAATGCGAATTGGAAAGAGTTTGGAGTGAAGCTAGAGTTCCTTTGCAAAGCCTCAGGTAATAAATCCAACGACAAATTTTACTTAGATTTTATTTAACAAATATAAATGTTCAATTTTGATTATGAATTATTAGATTGCTGTCGGTTCGTTCCAATTTACTGCAACGAATCACTCTTGAAGAACTCAACGCAACGCCGAAACTTTCAGCCTTGGATTGGTCACACAATCCTTTGAAATGTGACGAAGATTTTAACAAAGCTATTCAATGGTTGACGAGTCATGGCATTACCCCCGTGGAAAGACGCACGTAAGATGGCATTTCATTTTTATCGCGATTTGTTTTCTTTTTTTTTCTATCTTTCTATTTTCATTTGTTTAATTCTTTGAAAAACAAGGTACAGTACTTATGGCGATAACATGGATTATTCTGATGATGATGGCATCACGCAATGGAAAGATCTAGCAAAGATTATTTGCGATTCTGAAGAAGATGGACCACCATCTAGGATGATACCTAATCCCATAAAACCAAGGATCAACTCACAGGAATTAATCGATGATGTAGAGAACACGAATTCTCTTATAAGTGGTGATCGCGAAGATATCGAGGTACGTTGATACAATTTACAAAATGTGCATAAATTTAGATTTTTGTCACAAATATTCTTTGTGTTATTTAGGAAATTTTAAAACCATTCGACCATTTTACGGAATCAAACAATGACGTTGAAAGAGCATGGGAACAGAATCAATACACAGAATATGGAGATTACATCGTTGAGTCATCGAGTTATCGACCATGGTACAGTACTGCACTTTGGCCTATATTAACTGTCATTGTGGTGACGTTAATAGTTCTATTGTTGATCGCTCATGTGGCTATCACCGTGGCGAAACGCCGTGGTCGTGGCCGTGGACCGGTTATCAGACCACCAATGATTCTTCGTCAAAGTCTCGTCGATAATAAAAATTGTGGTTTGGTTTACAAGCCTCTTCAAGAAGAAATAGCAACTCCCCATATGCCTAAAAGGGGTAGCTTTTACTCGAGCAGTACTTTCCATTACGACAAGATCGTACCCGAGAGCGTTTAAATTGATTAATGTTTCATTCAAATAAAAGGACTAATATTGAAAGTTCATCTTTGAAAATAAAAGGGGTGGAATAATATAAAAACGAAAATAATGAAAATAGGGATGATATGTTTTTTTATAAATTTTATTAGCGTTTGTTTTTTTTTTTATTAAGCATCATAAGAGTATTCTACCGATCGAATTATTCCGTCGTCTCATTGGTGAAAAAATAAAGATGAAAATAATTATCGTGATATAACGAAGAACTATCGCGAATTCCTCAGTGCCTTTGTAAGCGCATTTGTGCTTGAAATATTTTTTTATTATCCAGTATGTACAATCAATAATTATTAAGAGAAATCGATCAATCCAATAATGAAGGATTATTGAACGAACAGACGTATTTTTTTTAAAGAAATCGACTATATTTTGTCTTTCGATAAACTATCATAGTTATCGAATTGTTTGATGGAAAAAAAAAAATAAGTACAACTAATGTTTGGGAAGGAAGCGTTTGATGTCGTCTATGATTAATTAATTATTATATATGTATGTATATTTAATTACTAGCGCATACTAATTATTTTTAACGTAGTCACTTTATCATATATAAAAAGAAAAAAAAGAAAGAGAGAAAGAGAAAGAACGAGTTAATGCAAGCTCGACATTACAAAACGCAGTAACAGTAGATTTTTTAAAGTTTGCAGTTTGTTAATTCACCTTAACAAAAAAATCATTTGATACAAATCACAAATGAAAAACAGCTACTTATCGTAGAACGATATTAAAACTAACATGTATTAGAACAAATGAGTAGTACACTTTAACGTGCGCTATACCAATATTCTGTAAATAATATATAACGTTTTAATAAAAATTGAAATAAATTAAAATATATTTCCCCAAAAATAATTTTTCTTCTCCTCGCGGTTTTCTTTAATTTAAATGTCAATTGTTATAAGATATATATACTTAAAGAAAAATAACAATATTTAATAAGAATTTTCTTGAAAGATAAACAAACAAGGATGTTTATATAATTTTCGTGTCACGTTTGACGCAATAAAAACTGACATGTAATAAAATATCGGTAAGTATTATCGTTTTATCGTCATTTTAAAATTCCTAATGAAAAAATGCCTAGATATTCGTTCTTGATACGTCCCTGTTATGAATAAAATAACGCTGGTCTAATCTTACGTAAGACATATTACTGACAAGTGGAAGGCAATGAACAGAGAAAACAACCAACAGGTCGAACAGCAGTCGTTGGATAGTCTTCTAAACTAACAGACACATACGGTGTGATTCGTAGTTTATAGAATTTAATTAAACTTTTATTTTTTTTTTTACTTTTAATAAAAATTAACTCTTAAAAAGAAGATCAATCAATTTTTATTCCATCGTTTGTTCGTGATTTTAAAAAAATGCTCCCAAGGAGACGAGTCGTCGAGTTGCTTCAAGTTATTTCCTCGCAATCGTAAGTTGCATCTGCTTCGATCTATCCCATTGCGTTGCATCGTGATCATTTGTAAATAAAAAAAATGTCGTGTAAGGTGTAATATGATTAAAAAAAAAAAAAAAAATCAAATACTATTTTGACATTGTTAGATGCAGATGTCCAGCGCATGGAAATCCAGGGGGAATAGAACATGGAAAAACTCGTAGCACCACAGCTAATACGATTCCATCGAAGGAATACGCGTTCGAGGTGAATTTAAATGATCGACAATTGTAACTTGTTTATTTTATTGAGCTCAATTTCTTCATAAAAAGAGCAAAATAACCAATCGATCATGTAGAATTGAGCAACTTTGATTTCGTTAAGAAAATTGTTAACGGTTTTAAAACAGTAAATAAAATGATACATTTCTGATATCAAATTATACAAACAAAATGAAAGAGAGAGATAAGGCAAGAATCATCAACGTTTATCTTCGTTTCAAATGATAAACTGTAACATAATATTTATACTCTCGCATAAAAAGTTTTTTTTTCTCAACTTTTCAAAACGATCCTTTGTTAACGATTAACATTAACGTACGATTAAATAATCTCTGTTTTTTTTTTTTTTTATTAATATTTAAATATTAATTTTAGATGGCGTGTTCAACCGTTCGTTATGGGATTGGAGTTACGAGAGAATTGGGTCAAGATATTCAAAATTTAGGTGCTAAGAAAATATGTTTAATGACCGATTCAAATTTAGTTAATCTTCAACCGGTTAAAACTGCGATCGATAGTTTAACTAAATACGGGATCGAATTTGAAGTGTACGATGAGGTTCGAGTTGAGCCTACGGAAGGGAGTCTTCAAAATTCGATTGAATTTTCTAAACGAGGAAAATTTGACGCTTTTGTTGCGGTAAGCGATTTTATTGATAGTGTTGTCCGTTGAAAATTTGATGACGAATATTTATCTCATAGGTTGGAGGTGGATCGGTAATGGACACGTGCAAAGCTGCTAATCTTTATAGCAGTGATCCAAATGCCGATTTTTTAGATTACGTTAATGCGCCAATAGGAAAAGGAAAACCAATTTTAGTGAATTTAAAACCACTCATTGCAATACCAACGACAACGGGTACAGGCTCGGAAACAACCGGTGTATCCATCTTCGATTATCGACCTCTCAAAGCCAAAACTGGAATTGCAAACAGGTGGAAGTTCGATATATATATATACACGAGTATAATCGTACATTAATTATTACATTTATTTTTGTATTTTTTTTTCTTTTTCTAAATAGAGCTCTGAGACCTACCTTGGGTCTTATCGATCCAAAACATACATTGAGTTTACCGCAAAAAGTTTGCGCTTATTCCGGCTTCGATGTACTTTGTCATGCTTTGGAATCGTTTACAGCAATACCATATACGGAAAGAACACCTTGTCCACCGAATCCAATTCTACGACCAGCATATCAAGGTAGCAATCCTATTAGCGATGTATGGGCCAGATATGCACTGCAAGTAATGCGCAAGTAAGAATTCAATATTATTCCTACGCTTCAAACTTGTCATTTGCCATTTTTATAATATTATTATTATTATTTTTGTGTATATATTTAAAGATACTTTGAGAGAGCAGTATACAAAGAAGATGATCTCGAAGCTAGAAGTAATATGCATTTAGCTAGTACCATGGCTGGTGTTGGTTTTGGTAACGCTGGCGTTCACCTTTGTCATGGTCTTTCTTATTCCATAAGCGGTAACGTTCGTAATTTTCAACCCGAAGTGAGTTGTTATTATTAATTATTATTGCAATATAATAAAAAAAAATAAGGATAGAAATTCTATAGGATTATTTTATTATCAGGGATATAGCAAAGATCATCCTATAATACCTCATGGTCTATCCGTTGTTATCTCAGCACCAGCCGTTTTCTCTTTCACTGGAATTGCCTGTCCAGAAAGACATTTAGAAGCTGCTGAATTGTTGGGTACTGACGTTAAAAGTGCAAAACGAGCTGACGCTGGAAAAATTCTCGCAGACACCGTTAGAAAATATATGCGAATAATGAAAGTGGAAAATGGTTTGACGGAACTTGGTTTTAAAAAAGATGATATTAATACTTTGGTTAAAGGAACTTTACCACAGGTAAGAATAATTTGTTGTGTATCTATCTATCTATCTATCTATCGAAGACACATAGAAAATCAAATGAAAATATACTTGTGAATTGTTATGAAAGTATGCGTGATTTATTGGTCAGCATACAAGTTTGATTGGTTATTACATACATAACAATTTCGAAGATTATACATTCGTTTAATCGTTCACATCGCAAATTATTTTTGACGAGTTCAAGTGTAGTTTATTATTTTGATAAACCTTTGAAATACAATTATATCTTTTTTTTCTAGCATCGAATAACAAAGTTAGCGCCACGTGAACAATCGGAAGAGGATCTAGCGAAATTGTTCGAAAATTCATTTACAATTTATTAAACCAAGATGCTTTATGAATATAAATTATATATGCATCAGACTTTTGTAATTTGTATACACGTTTATAAATTGTCACGAATAAAAAAGAAACTACTATCTTTGCAGACGAATGGCACAATAGCTGTTTCTTTATATGCGATGTATATATATATATAAATATATATGCTTGTTGTACGCTTAAATAGGATATAATTTAAAACAAATTACTTCTTATTATAATGCGATTACAATCGATATTCCATTTTTTAATATCGCATGTTCAAAAACTTGAAAGTATTTAGAACAGTACAATTAAAAGTATTATTATTACTATAAATATTTGTATGATTAGAAAAACATTAATATTACACAGCCTTGTTTTTAAATAATAATCAAACGGATCGAAAAAAAGTACCTTAATTTTCTTCGATTCGTTGATATTGACAATTACCTTAATAAATTTTTATCGCATACTCTTACACACACACACACAGACACACATATACAATATGTTTTCGTAAAATTTATAAATAATTACCACACTGGTTTTCGAACACGCAAGAGATATTTATCACACATTACAACAAAATTTATATAATATAATAATTTTTTTATATAAAACTAAGAATTTTCTAATAATTGTATATGCGAATAATGTAAAACTTTTGACAAGTTCAAGATCTATGCACAAATTGACCACGTAGAAATATTGCTCCAATAAGAAGCTTGTACGAATAATAAACAAACAATAATCATGAGGGTCAATGGGTAGAGAAATTTAAAAAATAAGTACATTTTTATGAGTGTATCAGTCTTATAAGAATGCCGCATACATTTTAAATTTCTTAACACCATTGTTAAATTAAATTTATCAATATAAACTTCATTTATACCGTACTGCAAGGGTATTGTTCGTTATTCGAACTTACGATGTAGATTTTATTTATTTTTGTTACTTGTTTCTCTACGAGCCACGTAAAAATGTTCAAAATGCAATAGATCTGACGTTATTCGATATATCATATTACAAAGTTATATTCTATTTTTTTTAAATTGCTTTTTCAATTCAATTCTAATATTATAATAGTAATGAGTGATAATATTAACAACAACAATAATAGTAACACTAATAATACTGATAAACAATAACATTAAAAAGAAAACAACGAGAGAGAGAGAGAGATGAGAGATTTAAATCAATTTGCAAATAAAATTCGCAATATGATTCATTTCGATCACTGACGTTTCAAGCGTCTGATAATCCTTAAAAAGCAATCCGTTAACGAGAGCAACGGATAAGGACGTCGAGACGGTTGAAACTTTAGCAGTTGATCTTGTATAATTTTTATAAAAAAAAAGACGAAACATTTAATCAATGCCTAATATTTAAATAAATAACACGAAAGGGGAAACTCACATTTCAGCGGTTAATAATTCCATCGCACGTTTACGTCCATATTTGTTCCACAATACGTAAGGATGTTTGCAACCGGATACCATACGAGCATTTAATTGAAACCATTCGTATTGGGTGGTATAATTTTCATCCGTAAAATGTTGAAAAAGATCGATTATTTGATAATAATTGTCATCGATGTTATTAGAATTTCTATTGAGATTATTTTCTACGCAATTTAAACATCGAATCCAATTGTTGAAGGAATAAAGTGTCGATACTTTATTAACGTGTCCATACAACGATAAATTTGCCAATGGTGGAATAGTGCAAATTTTGATTGCCGAGTTAGAAAAGGCAAATTTATATTTTAATATCTTCAACAAATTTTTCATATTTGTGATCAAAGTTTGCGAAGTATCACCGTTATAAATATCAACAGCTCCCAACATGATAACAATTTTATTCGAAATGCATTCAACCTCGTTTAATCTTTTGATGCAATCGCTTATAGTTTGTCCCGATATACACAAACCGCAATGAAGAGCCATATTTCCTGCTTGACGCCATACAGGTAGACCAAGATGTCGTATTACCAATTGTAGAAAAAAATCATCTCCTATTAGCTGATGACTGAGAATAATCGGTTCATAAATCTTTGTCTAGAAGAAAAAAAAAAAAAAAAAGAAAACAGCAACAAATTGAAAAAATTGATCGAAAGAAAGAAAAAAAGAAAGAAAGAAAGAAAGAAAGAAAGGAATTATCGATACGAACCTCTTTTATTGGCTTACATGCTTCGATAACTACGATATTACTGTATTCATTATTAAGTTTTGCAGAGAGACAATATTTATCATAATTTTGATCCTCTGTAAAATAGAAATTATTTATATAAATGTTTAATTATTATTAATAATATCTTTTTTTATAACAATGAATAGATTTTACCTGAATTAAACGAATACAAAGCTGCAGTTAAATTTCGATTTCCGTTTATCGCAACATCCTGTCGTTTATTGTATATTTCATTATCGTAGAACCAGACTCTGTCTTTATTATTAAATTCTAATTTTTTATTATCTTTACCATTATTACGAGTAATATTATTGAAGTTTCTTGAATCAAACGGTACAAAACGTTTGTAATGCTTTGACTGAAAAAAAAACAAAAGAAAAATCAAAATCCAATGTATTTTACGATAGATTTTGAAAAGATACGAAATATAGATATTTCAATGTAAATTTCATTTACCTTATTGGCCTTGTAATTTTCTTTTTGTTTTTGTATTAAATCGACTATATGTTTAATTTTGGGATCATTTACTAATAACGTTTCTACCCCATCGGCCCTTTTAATGGTCTTCAATCCGTCTACTTTTTTTAATAATTCGTGCAAATTAGAAAATCCTAATCTTGCATAAGGTATTGGTTCCCCGACTATTTTTTCAAATTCATCTGAAATTCAAAATGTTAAGAACAAATTGAAAAGTGTCGATTTTTTTTTTGGAAATTAATGAAGTAAATGAATAAAATGAAAATAATCATGAAAGATACTTACAATTTAAATGATTTATTGGTATGCCTCCCTTTTGTGAAATTATGCAAGACTTTATTAGTGCGATAGTTTCTTCCATTTCGTAACATATTTTTAAAATATCATTGTAGTATACATCGTAGTGTCTTGCACTAAATTGAGCACAAGAGAGGAACTGTACTGTTCAGAGATCGGATGAAGACTGAATCTCAAGTTCTACGAGAAATTATATTAATTCTCTTAGTCGGTTAATACTTTCGTTTGAATTCGAACGTTTGATTCTTACAATTGAGATTTAGAGTATTTAGAAAAACTATCTCTCGTATCTCGTAAACATTTTTTTTTCTTTTACCTATTGAGTAAAATTAAATTTAAATTGTGAAAATGTATTTCGCAATTTCGATAACTCTCATTTAATGTAAGATATTCGAATGTGGAAATAAAATTTAATTTTGAAATAAATTATTCTCATTAATATAAAATAATAATAATGTAAATTATTAATTCGTTTAATAAATCGATTCATCGAAATCTTATTGTATATAAATTCGTACTATTTACTTTTCAATTATCTTAGATAGAATACATTTGGAAAAGATTAATGATCATGAAAAATTACAAGTGTTGAAAGAATAAAAATATTCTTCATTTCTCGTTGTTGAAATAATAAAATTATGGCTGTCGTAGGTATAAATGGATTTGGTAGGATAGGAAGAATGTGTTTGCGAGCCCTTTTAGAGAAAAATATTCAAGTATAATTACGAAATAGTTTGAATTCGTAACTAAGCTTTTTTATAATCTTACAATTACATATAATTATAGGTGAATCTGATTAATGACCCTTATATTACGACCGATTATATGATATATCTTTTTAAATACGATTCTACTCATGGGATATATCCTAAAGCTATAATATGTGAAAATGGATTTATTGTTATAGATGGTTAGAAAGTGTAATCATGTATTAACATTATTTTTAATTAGATTATCAATATTATATTATATACGAAATATATATATATATAAATTTAGGAAAAAAAATAGCCACGTCACAGGAGAAAAATCCGTCGAAAATAAAATGGAAGGAAAATAATGTAACATATGTGATAGAAGCTACAGGAGTATTTACAACATTGGAGAAAGCAAGTGTAAGTAAATTATGGCAAAAAGTTGTTTAGAGTCACGACCGATTTAATCTGAAATATACGTACTACGATTAAATACTATGGTTTACTATGAAACTAAATATATATATATATTCATATTATATTTCATTGTTTTTGTATCATTTCTTATTCAGAATAATGTGTAAAATTTAATTTATAAATGATATTATTTTAGCTACATATCGATGGTGGAGCAAAGAAAGTGATAATTACATCACCTTCGATAGACGCACCTATGTACGTTTATGGAGTTAATCATAAATGTTACGATCCTAAAAAAGGAAACGTGGTTTCAGCAGCATCTTGTACGACTAATTGTGCAGCTCCCATCGTTAAAATTATGAATGATAATTTTGAAGTTTTAGAAGCTATGATATCCAGCGTACACGCTGTTACAGCTAAACAGAAAACTGTAGATGGACCGATAAATAAAGTAATGGATCATTGAGAAAAAATGATCTTTTTATTTGATTATATTAATCTCATGAATACACAAATTAATTACATTAAATATATATTTATTTTTTAGTTATGGAGAGATGGAAGAGGAGCTTTACAGAATATCATACCAACGTCTACGGGAGCTGCTAAATCGTTAGCCAAAATTATTCCTTCTCTCAAAGATAAAATATCTGCGATAGCTTTTCGAGTACCAATAGCTAATGTTTCGTTATGCGATATGACGTTTAGGTAAATTGAAAATTTACTAAAATACATTCTAATTAGATTTTGAATATTCAAATATATTTTCAGAATTAATAAACCAACTACGTATGATGAAATAAAAGCAATTATGCAAAAAGAGTCCGAAGGTGAATTGAAAGATATATTAGGCTACACGGAAGACGATTGCGTTTCATCCGATTTCAATCAAACCATTTATTCCTGTGTATTCGACGCAAAGGCTGGCATTCCTCAAACGAGTACATTCATTAAAATTGTTGCTTGGTTTGTTTTTATTTATTAAACGTACATATAATTACTTTCATATAAATTCAATATATAATCTTAATTTGTTTTTATTTTTTTTTATTATTATTATCTTAGGTACGATAACGAATATGGTTACGCGTATCGTGTCGTTGATTTAATTGTCTACATGTACGACGTTGATTCCGGTAAAATTTCTCCACCAACCAAATCTATTTCCGAGGATGACGAATAATCGTATGAATCGTTATATCTTATTATTATGTACATATATATATATATTTGTTACGATGTATTGTAAAGATAATATCGAAGAAAAAATTGAAAAAAACTTCTTCTCTGATATAAATTTCGTTTGAAATTCGCGCTTATAATGAACGTCGATAGTTGGCACGGCCGAACATAATCGAAGATAAACGAATAGTCGCGAAACGGTGAAAGAACTTACAGCGCATTCGCCGGGAACGCGAGGCGGCTTATATTAATGTTTTTTGCCCTTCAAATGACACTGCTTCTGTGGTAATCGTAGTGCACGGATCTCTTTTTCGAAGGTGAGTATATTTAAATATTACTTATCTTTTTTTTTTACCGCCATTTCATTCAATAGCCCTTCAATTCAGATCATTCGTTTTCAATGAACATTTTTATTTCTTCTTTTTTCATATTTTTGTCAAACGATTAAATCGTACGATATTTTTTGTCCAATATTTTTTAATCGCGAAAGAAAATTCATCTTACCGGCGTCCATTGTAACGGACAATCTCGTTTATAAAAGACGAATGGCGGATGATGGTCCATTCCATTATTGCATCTCTCTTTTGTATTTCCATTATACGTGAACTCGTGCACGTAAAATCACGCATCCGCTTACACGTAGACACATCGCATATTTCCTTGGGTGGTACGTGACGTTAGAAAGATGACGGTTATGAACAAGTAAAAATGGCTTTTTCTACAGATATTTGATTAAATAGAAGACCGAAATATCTCACTGGTGATGGCGTACAATTTTTCGGAATAAATTTACTTTACTTCTATAATCAATCACGTAATATTTTAATTCAACAATTTTATCGTATATCTGTTTGTATAATTTTTCTATCTATTCGTTTTATAAAAATAGATTTTTTTTCTAGTCTTAAAAGCATCTCTGTCCATTCTCAACGAAGAAGAGATCGATATCTTTTTTTTTTCAAATAGTTTTTTCAAAGCTTATCGGCACAAATTGACGTCGTATGAATTATCAAAATAACGACGATCGTCTTCGAGGTTATGTTAGAAGCATTTTTTTTTTTTATATTCTATCAATGTTAGTTTGACATATGAAATAATCTGTTAATTTGGCATAAGATAATATCATTTAGATGATATATAGATTATAACGGAACTGATCGAGATTACGTCAGCACTAAATGCGCTATTGCAATTGCAAATTATATCTTGTTAATGTATTTGCAATTTATCGATTCGCTAACAGAATTCTATTTTCGACTTAGATCGATCCCTTAAAAAGGTCACATTCATTAGCCGTCAAGGACACGTTCAAGGATTCGATGTTTATTCTTTAACCTTGTTCAACCTTCAAAACGCATCACCTATAATTTCATCTCTCGTAAACTCTTATTGCAATTTGTTCCTTTATTTTATATTATCGATCATTCTTCTAATTAATTTTCCTTTTTTTTCTGACTTAACAATTATTTCGTTTAATTGAAATAAGATTCTACAATTAAAATAGATTCATAGCAAAAATGGCGTATAAATAATTATCATATTATCTGATTTTAATTAGTTTCGAGAGATGCGTTCAAAAGTTAACTTTATTTTAATTAATGAATCTTTTTTTTTCTCGTCAATTTTACAGTATTTACAAAGAAGACAATATGAGCAAGATTGGTATCAACGGATTTGGTCGTATCGGCCGACTCGTTCTTAGGGCTTCCCTTGAACGTGGTGGTCAAGTATGTAAAATATTATTAAATTATTAATGTTTATACAAAATTTTATACAAAAATATATATATATATATTTTTTGGTAACAGGTTGTCGCCATCAATGACCCGTTCATTGGTCTAGATTACATGGTATACATGTTCAAGTATGATTCGACTCACGGTAAATTTAAAGGAGAGGTCAAGATGGAAGATGGTTGCCTCGTTGTTAACGGCAACAAGATCGCTGTTTTCAGTGAACGCGATCCAAAAGCTATCCCATGGGGCAAAGCTGGTGCCGAATACGTAGTCGAGTCGACTGGTGTATTCACTACCATCGAAAAGGCCTCCGTACGTATAAAACACATGTCTCCTTGTAAACATAATATATATTCAAACGAAAACGTTTGTTGTTATAATATTTATTTCTGTTGTTGCTCGAACAGGCTCACTTGGAGGGTGGTGCCAAGAAAGTCGTAATCTCCGCACCTTCTGCCGATGCACCGATGTTTGTCGTTGGCGTTAATCACGAATCTTACGATCCAAGCAACAAAGTCGTCTCCAATGCTTCTTGCACGACCAATTGCTTGGCTCCTCTCGCCAAAGTTATTCATGATAACTTTGAAATTGTAGAAGGTCTTATGACCACTGTCCACGCCATTACGGCTACCCAAAAAACGGTTGATGGACCTTCCGGAAAAGTATGCTTATCGTTTAATATATTGTATATATGTTTTTATTAGAAATATCTTTCTGACGAGTATTGTCATTTTTGTAGCTGTGGCGTGACGGACGTGGCGCTGCCCAAAACATCATCCCTGCTGCTACAGGAGCTGCCAAAGCTGTTGGTAAAGTAATTCCAGCCTTGAACGGAAAACTCACTGGTATGGCATTCCGTGTACCGGTACATAACGTCTCTGTGGTTGACTTGACTGTTCGACTTGGCAAACCAGCCAGCTACGATGACATCAAGGCTAAGGTTAAGGAGGCCGCAGAAGGACCTCTTAAGGGTATTCTTGGTTACACGGAGGATGACGTAGTCTCCACCGATTTTATTGGTGACAACCATTCGAGCATCTTCGATGCTAAAGCCGGAATTCCATTGAACAATAATTTCGTTAAATTGATCTCGTGGTACGACAACGAGTTCGGTTATTCCAGCCGCGTGATCGATCTCATCAAGTACA
Source organism: Polistes dominula (assembly GCF_049000335.1). Taxonomy (NCBI): domain Eukaryota; kingdom Metazoa; phylum Arthropoda; class Insecta; order Hymenoptera; family Vespidae; genus Polistes; species Polistes dominula. Next base: position 344,353 of record NW_028301147.1, read on the forward strand.
TGCAGTCGAAAGACAACTAAGCTCTTTTAAAGCTTTCATTGTCGTTTAAAACGTTCAATACTGACGTCGTTTCTCTCGTACGATCGCTTCTCTGCTGTTAATGAAAAACTAATACGGTTATTGTTATTAACGATCATCACAGTAGTTCTTCAGAGAGAGAAGTTTCAGAAACAACTGAAGTTATTTCGTCGATTTATGTAAGATGCTTCGTCTCGTCGCCCAGGCACAGTAGAACGATGAGATGATAATTTAGGTGGTCATTTGTCGCGAATGTAAGGTACAAACAATAGGTCGTAATAAAGCAGGCTCGTAATTTTATCTTATTGTTATTTAGAAATCAAAGGAGCCAACTTTTCTTTCGAATTACAGTTAGAAACTGACATTAAAGATGACCATATCTTACAATTAGAATTGTATCACATTGGTATGATAAAAGCGCACGTAACATATCGTTCTTTAACTCCTCCCTCTCCTCCTCCTTCTCTTCTCCCCCCTTTTTTTCTCTCCATTTTACTGTGCACCCACATGGGTATATCACATAACTTGTGATTTTTTCCCGATGTCATCATTAATTATTATTTTTCATTCTCGCATTGAAACGAATAAAAGATTGTTACGAAAGTAAAAATACACGTTTTCTTTACTCTTTCTTTATAGACCTTTTAAAAAACTTTGAACATTATTAATGAAGTTAACTCTTTATCTATAAAATAAATTTGATTTATCGATTTTCTATACGCTATATAGGGTCTGAAAAAAAAAATCATACATTTTATACTTACTCGATAATGTTGCTTGCAATGACCCCCATCTGTCTGTCAGTAAGAAATTTATTTCATCAAATTATATTTACAGACAAATTTATTTTCTATTTTTTGCAATAAGGAAATAATGAAATTTAGATGAGAACATAGTGGTGCGTAGCCTTTTACAGAAATTAGTTTTAAATCTACAAACTTCGATGTCGACTAGAGTGATGAAGCAAAGAACATAATATAAGATGCAATAAAAACGGTATATATAACGATACAATAATATAATATCGGAAAGATCAAGGAAAATATCTCGCTTGGATCAGTAGGATAGTAAAATGTGTGTTGCATTATATATGGCACAAATATAATAACGTTTCTTGTAACTTCATAAAGAATTATACAAGATTCATAGAGAACATCTTCTTAATAGTTTCATTATATTTTTTTCTTCTTTTTTTTTTTTTTTCGTATCAACAACAATAAAATGGATTATTTTCATTTCACCACTTAATTTGCATTCTTCTAATATAGAGACGACTTTTCAAGAATTAATAGAAAAATTAATATTCTCTGTGTATATTCCGATCACGAGCATTTTGTGTTTGTTTTTTTTTTTTTATTTTTTTCTTTGCAATCGGGTCATTGATTTTATTATTATTCTGTTCCTGCAGATTTTCTTCCTTTTAAAGTTCTTCTCTCTCTCTCTCTCTCTCTCTCTCTTTCGTCTTTTTATCTAATTCTGTGTCTAATGTCTAAAATACTTATATAATACAATAGCTATCACGAAGTAAAACACGATTTAGTAAGAACTTCCTTAGTATCACGAATACTAAGCCTATAATCTTTCATGCAGTGAAAAATTTGATTGTACAGCGATACGAAAATACAAGTTGACTTTCTTGTTTAAAAATGAACGTTACGAACGTGATCATTAATAATCTTTGCGTAGGATTTTCTTTGAACTTTCTCCAATTGCAACAACGATATTACAATTTTATTTCAACTTTTTTTTTTTTTAGTCATAATTAAAATACATATAATAATAAATGAACATCACGTAGTACAGAGAAGAAAAGTTTCTACGCGAAGACGACAATGACTACGTTTGTACGAATTTATCATACGTCTTTTTTTTTTTAATGAATAATCTAATTTTGCAGTGTACATTAATAATAAATGTAAAGCTTAGATTATTATTTCGTCTTTTAAATAAATAATTTCTTACTTGAAGGATATTCGTCCCATAATACACCACAAACGTTTTGGAATTCACATTTTTTCCAATGCTACAGTTTTTTTCATGAGAGGTGGGGATAGATCATTTGCAAGCTAACTAAAATAGCTTTTTCTTTATACCCACGATATAGAAATAACTAATGTATAATAATTTTTACAGGATTTTGTCAAAAAAAAAAAAAAAAAAAAAAAAAAAATAGAAGAAAAAGACGCGTACCTAAAATATAATGAAGAACTTAAGCGTCCTTAATTATCTCGATGCGTCAGCATTATAAAAGTATATATATTTTTGCACTGTAGGATCCTGTAATGACAGGAAATAGTAACTCCGATTATTGTAGAAAAAGCGGAACTACCGCAACATGATTTTTTTTTTGTTCGAGCCTTTTTTTTTTTTTTTTTATCTTTCATTCGCACAATTGACTTTGACAGCAGATATACATATATAAACTATACCGTCGAAAGAAGATCAATTCTAGACTAGGTACGACATATTAAATACATGAGTTTACATTGAAGAATGGAAAACGTTACTTCGAATGTATGTACGAGAAAATATTGATGGAAGGATCAGACCAAAAGCATAAGTTTTGCACGAAGATTTATACGTTCTTGTAGAGCGCTGGCTAATTCACGTGTCAATTCTTCACAGACTAGTCGAAGTTCTGCATTCTTCTCTCGCAATTCTTGCAAAGTTAATTTCTTACCATCTTCTGGATCATCTTTCGACGAATCTTCTTCCTCAAGCTCTCGTTCTAATGTCATTCATAATAATATCATTTAATATGTTTTTTTAATTGTAATACAAATATTATTCAATTATTGATTTATTTTGACTTACTAGGACTGGGTTTCCTATAAATTTGAAATGCACCACAAACTCCTGTAAATTGTTGAGATTGCGGAATACTGTTCTCCATGGTAGGATTTTCAGGTAATTCATTCTTTGGAGAAAAATGAGAAAAATCAGCAACAAAACCTTGACTTTCGCTGAGAGTCCTCTGTGCCTCTCCTTCGCTTTTTTGCCCAACCAATTTTCGAGGTGAAGTCTGTAGCAGATATGAACGATAAATTTTCTCAAACGATTACCATCCTTAATTGCTTACCAGGTCATCCGCATTAAAGTAATGGTGATAAGTGTACAAAAAAAAAAAATGGCACAACTTAAAGATGTTTATATATAGAAAAGAACAAAAAAAAAGATAGATTAACTTATATCAAAATAATCAAAATAAAAGTAATGAAATAAAGATATATATATATATATAAGTTAATAGATAGAGTAACTTACGATTCCCGGTGAAATTCTTGGCGGTACGAGCGGAGGTGCTCCGAGGAAACTTTGACCATTTTTCCCTACAAGAACGTGCACACATTTTGAGCAGTGATAGATTTGCTTTCTCAGCTGCGAATGAAAAGTATCGCAGTATACCGGTAGCAACATGTACCTAGTTTGTTAAGATCAAGACTAGAACTTCGTGCGTGTGTTCTATAAGGCCTAGGAGGTGGTGGCGGTGGTGGTTCCTTCTTTGGAGTTACTATAACGGCATCTTCGGCAGATTGTGGTGGTTTTTTAACAAGCGGTCGCTGTACCAAAGATACGGAAGAATGTTGCAAATCGTCTTCACCTAATGTGGTACAACTGCTATTGCTACCATTGGCCCCAGATGCCAGAATAGCTGCTTCGGGTGTTAAACGAAGAGCTACTGGATGTAAAATTTTAGGATCTCGTTCGACGGCAGATTTTTGAAAATCAAAATTAACCAATTGTAATCCAGGACTCGTGAGAGAGGTAGTTGTACCAGTCGGCGAATCTACAAACTTGGTCCATTCCTTACTCTTGTCTCTCATATTTACTGAATTAGGTGGACTGCTTTGGCACTTGGTCGTCGATGAAACTGCTGGTGGGGCGTTTGTAGTTTGCATTACTAATGGTATGGACAAGGACGGAGGTAAAACATCGGGAAGAGGTACATGATTTCTTCTGAGGACTACCAAATGCATAGCTACGTAAAATTCTTGCAAACTTAGCGCCCCATCTCTGGTTACATCCGCTAACTGCCAAATACGTCTTAATTCAGCTACAGGAAGTCTAGATTTCTCAAAGAATGTTCGAGCTACTGGCCCAGCCAGAAGACCTTCAGGATCAGGCTGCAATTGGGCAAATTGAGCAGCATAATAATCACGTTGCTCGTCGCTAATAATCCAAACCTCTTCCGGAGGAAAACCAGAACAATCTCCTTCCCCTTCGCCTTCGTCGCTGCTGTGACGTTCAGAACTTTCCTCTTCCGTACCTAACAATTGTCTCTGCTCTTCGGACATAAGAAGACCCTCCCACCCTCCGGAAACAGTATCCAATATTGTATCTCCTCCCAACATTCCATCATTTCTTTCTTGAGTTACACTATTGGTTGGCGTTGGAGAATCCGTGCTACCACCGGTTTCTCTTGGAGATTCTGCCTCGCTCTCACTTTCTGTCGTGCTTTCAGGTACATGACATCTACTTTTAATACCTCTAGTCGAATCCGTACTCCTTCTGCCCTCCTCGTCTCCAGAAGTTGGCCATGTAAATCTTGGCAGAGATATAATATCTAAAGCAGCCGTTACCATATCTCTACAAACATCCAACCCGGCTTGATGAGCTGCTACCAGTTTAAGGACTGCGTAGAATTGTTTTTTACCTATATGAGTTGTACCTTTGATTCCAATGCAGATGTCTAGTATCTGAATAGAACGAAGAACAAATACAGATATACATTAAATTAAAGTTTAATATTTATTAATCATTAATATATAATTATACAGTATCAAGTAGAGATAAACCTAACCTTCTATACTTATAATACCAAATATGAAAATATTATAAAAATGTAAGAATTATTGCCAAAAAATTGTCGCGTGATAAGGAAATATAACATTTGCAAACGTAAATAGAATAAAAGGCTTACCTTCATCGTGACGTCTCGCGGCAAATTTGCAGAGCGTAAAAGTTCGGCTACTTTAACAACCGATACGCTGTCACTGTCAGCGTTTTCGCAGCAATATATAAAAATATCGCCGTAATAGCGATGTTCGGTAGCTGTCAGATGAAGGTTCGCCATCGTTATCGCATCCCAATCCATCTTAGTAGCGTAACACAAAACTCCTTCCTTGTTTCTCACCAGGGGCTGGAAACTCCTCCTGTTTTTTGAAGCCATTCAGTTAGTTCCACGGAAATAAACTTGCCTAGATGGTACTACTGTCAATAGTAGTGACAAGATGGCTCAGAATAACGACAAGAAAAACCCTACCCCTCTGTGTACTTTGCTTTTTCCAATAACAACGAACAATCTATTTTGATATTTATTTTATTACGAAATAATAATCATGATAAGTTATTTTTTTTGTTTAATAAATTTTACTACTCATAGCAGAAGTTTTTTTTATTTGTTCAAAAGTAGCATTTAAATCTATCGGTATGTTTTTCATAGGGAATTTTAGGACTCGACAATTGGATACACTTTTAAAAGTTATTCTTTTCGGAATAAGTTATTCGAATATACTTGTTATTTTTGTATTTATCAAGAGAAGATAATTTGTGTGTTGTTACCTAAATAAAATAAAAGATCAATAATTCAACAGTTAAGTTAATAAGGTACGTTTATTCGATATTAACTTTATTTACAAGTAAAAAGATTATGAAAAAATGTAATATATATATATTATTGAAAGTAACGATTAATGAAAAACGACATATTATGATTGTTAATAAAAAAAACAAAAACATGTAAATTCTCATTTCTTTTCTTTCTTAGATTCTTCTTTTTTACATTCGTCTCTTTTGCATTCTTCTTTCTTACATTCTTCCTTTTTACATTCCTCTTTCTTAGGTTCCATTTTTTTTGATTCCACTTTCTTAGGCTCTTCCTTCTTGGATTCTTCCTTCTTGGATTCTTCCTTCTTCGGTTCTTCCTTCTCTTCTTTCTTTTCTGCTTGTTTTTCTAGAATAGCCGGCTTACCAGTTTGTTCAATCTTTATTTTACGTTCATTCTTTTCCTTAATCATTTTTTCCTTCCTCGGTGCAGTAATACTGAGAACACCATCAGAAGATAAACTGGATGATACCTGATCAATGTCACATTGTTCAGGAATCATATATTTTCTAGTAAACTGTCTCGATATCCAACCATGTTCATCCTTCTGTTCTTCGTGTTTGGCTTCAACGACGACATATTTGTCAGTAACCTTGACGTTTATTTCATCAGGTTTGAACTGTTTTACATCCAAAACCACTTGAAATTTATCTTTATCAGCTTTAACCGTTGACGTACCCTCGTTGACGTTGCTACCTCTACGCAATAATTCGGCCCATGGTCTATAATACAATAATGGTTTCATCCTTCTTTCTAAGGTTGGCATTCGCAAAAATTCTTCTTGAACCGTTGGATCTAATAATTGATCGGGATAAAGTCCAACTCCAAAATTTTGATCGAACAGACGATGAGGACGTTCCAAATCCTCCCACCAATTGGAAAAAATTAATGGTATCAGAGACATTATTTTGTCTTCTTTCAATATATTTAACAAATTTCAAATGGATCACACTTTCTTGATTACTTTCGAACGACTGCTAAATAGTAACTGCCTGCTGCGCTGTTATTTCCACTTCATTTATACGATGAGCCCAACCAACCAACCAACCGGCAACGTATTCTATGTATTCAACACGACGAATTTCTTCTCTCGAGGGGTGAAGGGAATCACCTGGCGAGAATCTGCCAATCGAATATTCTTCAAACAAGAGTAACATCTTTTTCTTCTTTTATTTTCATCTTTCATCTTTTTTATTTTCTTCTACATTGCAACGGCAATTCAAAAAAAAAAAAAAATGTTGCTCGTCGATAAGTTACAACATTTCAAATTGAAAATTAACATAAATAAATAGGAATTTAAATCGAAACAGTATCATGTTTCTTATCTTGTTTATGTATATATGTTATTATAATTTGAAATCTTAATAATATCGTTATTTGTTTGAAAAGCTACATTGTTTTCTCAGTATTAAATATCTCTTACTATATGAGATAATTAAAGAATAAAAATGTAATTGATAGTAGATAAATAGATAATACCAAATGTGGATAAGTTTAGCATCAGAGTAAGAAAATGGTAAAGGATTCGTATGTTCTTTTGGTACGGTATGCGTCGCTATCAATTGCGACCGTTCTATTTTGGTCGTACTCTCGACAAAATCGATCTTTCTCGACGCTTCTAAGCGTCTATGTGACATGTGCACTTTAAATTGTGTCTTCGTGTGTTGGGTCGCTAACTAACCGTAAGCGCATTTAGCGTTGCAAGTAGTCGAGAACTTTCTATTTTGCGAACTATTCGAACTCTCTTATTTTGTAATTAAAATCAATGAAGACAATTTAGTAGACAATATTTTAAATTAAATGTTTTTTATATTTTTGTACAAAGATGAAGGACTTTAAGAAGATAAACAGTAGCATTAGATTATAAATATATGTTTATATTATATCGTACAAGAGCTGTAAGTAAATAGATGGGATTTTAATTACATAGCAAAGTGAGAAGATGTTATTTCAATCGTTATAGATACATTTGTTTACGTAAATATACATCGATATACTGGGTGAGATAAAAGTTACTTTTTCAAGTTGATTAATTAATCCTCAATTCAACAGATCTTTTTCAAATTTCGAATAGCTCGTCTTGTTGATGTTTGAACTCTTGAAATGTCTAATAAAAATATGATATTCGATGTTTCCTTAATTTTTGTCATTAAAATCTTTGATAGGAGAATCATTGTAGAAACATTTGCCAGTATGCTCGATATTAATGAATTTTTCAGCCTCGTTTAGTTTTCTAGGAGCGCAAATGGTGAGAACTCCGTCAGAAGATAGGGTAGACGTAATTTGATCTATGTTACATTATTCTGGTATAATATATTTCCTGGTAAATTGTCGTGATATCCAACCATGCTCGTCCTTTTTCTCATCGTGCTTAGCTTTTTTCGCTTTAGGCTTTTTTCGCCAAGTTGCCAAGAATGGGTGGCGTTAGGAGATAGACTGCCAGGAAAATTCGTGATGCGCACGCTCATTCTGAATTTAAAAAATGTTAACAACATATTTAAGTATTCATTTCTATACTTGTGTCATCAATAGTTTCCATTTCATTTTTTTTTAATTGTAAAATAGATCCTTCGAATCAATACTCTACTATAGAATTTTTAAAAAGAACCGCTTCAGAATGTTACAATCGATTATCGTTTCGTCAACCAATAGCTGAAGTTTTATTGGGTATCACCTATGAGCCGTACTCGTAAGCTGTAAATAAAATCTACTTATCCCGGTTGATAAGATAATTGGTATTACCGACTGGTAATATATTTCATGGAAATGGGTAATGGACAGTAATAAACAATTTCCAAAGTAAACATCGCAGTAATGATATAAATTATATTGTAAATTATATTGGATTTTTTGAAAAATAATTTCGTTTTATTTTAATGAAAATGAAGACAATTTTTGTTTCGAGATTAAATTTAAGATTTTCGAGTGGGTTTAAATAATTTAATTTTGATAAATTTAAACTCTCAACGTCATTTCACGTGTTGTTTTATTTACCAATTTGCATTAATTAATTTGAAAATTGTGTCAAGAAAACACGTAATTAATTTCCAAACAACCTAATATATTGCACCTTCCTATGTTCATTTATTATTTTTATTAGTTTTCTATGAATCATAACTCATAGTTTTTTTTATGAACATTCGCTATAAACGTATCAATGGAACGATGATAATTTTTTTTTATGCACGAAAAAGTAATTACAGATATAAAAGATCTATTAAAAATGATGTAACACTGATAATAATAATAATAGGATTAAAATATTAACGAAGGAGCAAGCAACGTTAAAAGACTGTTATTCATTTTCAAAAAGTCATTTATCTTTTAAGCCTAACAAAAAAAAAAAATAACAAAAAAAGGAGACATCGATTATGCGAAGCGCAAAAAAATAAGATCATCCTGCCTCGAGTCAGTGATTTATCGAGCATCGATTTAGAACTATAATAATATTCAAAACCTTGTCTCTCTCTCTCTCTCTCTCTCTCTTGCACATTTGCATAATGAGGTTGATGCGCTCAAAATATTAATACATACACTGAACTCTGATTCATTCTGAATGACGAAATAATCAAAATAAGTAAATCTTTGGTCGGAAGACAATGAAGCAAACCAATAGAAGAAGATCAAAACCTTCCATCCTTTGTGTATTTCGTAAGGAATTGGATGCAGATTGGTGCATAACTAATAAAAGTAATAGTAATGGAACTTTCGTAAAAGACGAGGTTCATAGACAGTTCATAGAATGAAGACGAAGAAACGCGTGTTGCTGAACGTGCGAATATACTTTAGCAAGTAATCAATGTTAGACGAAGCAGCAAAGCCAAGCCAGCAAGCAAACAGGCAAGCAGGCAAGCAGGCAAGCAGGCAAGCAGGCAAGCAGGCAAGCAAGCAGGCAGGCAGGCAGGTAGCGTGAAACGAACCGCTATAATTAATGTACGTCAATCCCGGAACGCTTTTGCAAGAGTAAATGCCACCGATATATGTATATTTAATGTGCGATACATATACATATAACGTATGTACACTCCCCCGCGTTCGAAGGCCAACCGCTATCACTTCGGTCCTAAAGTCCCGCTATTATTTTCTTTCCTTATTTCCACGACTATCTCTTTCTCCTTCTTTACAATATTTTATCTTGATTTATTATTTCACCTCCTCCTCCTCTCCTCTCTCTCTCTCTCTCTCTCTCTCTCTCTTCTTTCCCAACTTTATCAACGAGATTATTTTTTATAAATGATGACATATACATATATGTTCTCTTAGGTGTTTGGTTTTCTTTTTACGGAAATACACCTTTGCATAACTTTTGCCTATAATATTTTGTTCAACAACGAATTGTAGATATTTCATTAATATTTACCTTGTTTTTTTTTAAGTAAACTAAGGATTGATAATTTCAAGGTAATTCGATAATACAGTAGGGTAACTAAAGTTAAATGCCAAGTTGTATGAAGAGAGCGCGTTTGTTCTTATCGTCATAGCAAACCTCGGTTTCTGCTACGAAATGTCACCACCTACTACCACACTCCTGCCCTTTTCTTTCTTCTCTCTTTCTTTATATATATATTTTTTTTCTTCCTATACACGCCGTCACGCACTCTAATTTACTTTCCTTTAATCAAACCAATCTTCATAATCATTTTCTTAACAGAGCTTATAAATTTGTTCGAAATTGCTAACGTTCTATACTAACGGTTTAATTAAATGTACATTTATAATTATGTACTTTTGTCAATTTCATGATCGTAATAAATAAGAAACTTTTATTGATAGAATTTTTTTTTTTTTTTTTTTAATGAGATTTCATTTAGCAATATGAATATTTTAAATTATAAGTTAATTTATAAAACACGATAATAAATTTGTCTAGAATTTTTATCTGCGATAAAAGTAATGGATAATAACAAGTATATAAATTATAGAATGTTCCAGCCACGTGTTGCTATGAATATTATTATAAAATGTTAATTTAATATAATTCTAAACTATTTAATAAATAATAACAACACATAAAATAATAGTACTCGAAAAAAAACATCAATTATATCATGAAAGATCAATTAATGAAATTAATGACTCACATTGATGTGAAAGATAAGCGAATTCGCATGTATTGGTCCCACACACATATAAGTTAATGCAAAATCGTCAAAGGGTTGGACGTAATTTATTAGAAAGCGGGCGTGGTCCTTGTCTAAGCTAACGTGTCAAACGTTTGACAAAAGAATTAGAACATTATATTACTTGAAGCAAAAAGAAAGATCCACAAAAGAGAGAGAGATAAAAATAAAGAAGATAATTTTATGAGAGGGTTAGAGAAAGAAAGAAAAGAAAAAAAGTCAATGTAATAGAAGAGGAAGTGATCTCTTTAGTTTCTATTTATACTTTGGCAGGACCTTCGTACGTGTTATCGCGTAGGATCCAATTAAGAAAGCGAAGGACACCGTTCCAATCCGTAAACTTCATTTCCTAGCAAGATTGTTTTTTAGTTACGCTTGTCAAAACATAATAAATCGAGTGCAACGTTATTTTATTTAATTTCTAAATAAATAAAATGCATATTAGTCAAATTTGTTGTGGTTTCTTTTTTTTTTTTTTTTTTTTATTCTGAAGTAATTCGTAGTTATTAAAAAATAAATTCATTATTCGCACGCAAAAGATAGATCCACCGGGTGATTATTATCTTGTTCGTGGCAAAAAAAAATAGAAACAAAAATAAAAAATAGGCGGAACTCTTGCGTCAGTGTCGTTGGCACTTTACGAGCTATGATCGATATCGGGAATGTTATTCGGAACGCGTGGGCGTTGGTCCTGTGTCTCGTCACCTTCAAATTCCATCTTACGATTTGAAAAATCAAATATGATTCCTTTTTTTTCTAATGGTATTCTTCGATGCAATTGTTTGAATTTTTCTCTTCTTTTTTTTTTTTGAGAGAGAAAGAGAGAAATCGATCCTTTCTTATCAGTGATATTTTTTCACTAACAATTTCATTTGAATGACTATGACAGACTAATTGTAAGACTCCGTTGGAAGATGATAATACGATAGGAGAGCACGTGTATATATAAAATACATCCAAGTGTAATAATTTATAGGTGTTGGTTGTTACGCGTGCATAAGCACGCGTGAATCAGGGAATTGTCGTGCATGTGTGCTGCAACGCCTAGGACACAGAACTTGCGCCAAAGGAATTACGAAATACGTTGTCCGATTGGTCGGCTTTGCTCTGTGTGTACCACGTGCAAGCCAATATCTTTTTTTTTTGTTCTTATTCTTCTCTCTTTCTCTCTCTCTCTCTTTTTCCTTTAGATTTTTTTCTTCCTCCTTTTTTAACGAGAACCCAGGTTCCGGTTGCATTTATTATTCTTTGTCGAGATATATCGTTGTTAATTGGCGCAGATAGATAGGACGAAGCTATGGAAAACAGCAGGATCTTCGATATCAATTGAATTGATCTATCGATCACGAAATATTACTTTACTTATTATACGCGTTTATACTTTTCCCATTATTCTCATCTAATATCTCAAGAGTGAAATAGTTGTTACCTTTTGTCGGCTATTTAAAACGATGATCTATCGATAGATCGTTATAGATCATTCTAATACCAATATGGATTTTGTTTATCTCTAAAAGAAAATCTAAGTTATTTTCACACTTTGTTAGATTTAACGTGTTAACTGTTCTATCAATTAAGATTTATATACCATTATACGTGTTTGTTTTTTGTTGTTCAATGTTTAGAGATAACAATCGTATTTCTCGAATGTAAATCTGATTGTAAAAGCTTCAAATCAAATGTTTGTAAAGAAAAATTCGATACAATTCTAATAATTTTTCTTCAATTAACTGTTTGGGGCACGGTGTGGGATTAAAAGTGTCCCACCTTTTTGATACACCGTAATGCACGGTAGGACCCACCGTGTTTTTAGTCCCACCTCGAAATATTATTGCAATAGCTACTACACATGCTCATAAGTTTATATTTCGTCTTATTTACCCTAAGCAATTGGTTATTAATCTGGTTATTAATGTTTTTGTGCGAATAGATAAATCATTTTATTCGATGTTTATAAAATTAATTTGATAGAAACGAAGAAATCTGAAATAAAGTTATATAATAGATTTGGTTGTATAAACGTATTGAAATAGGTTTGAATAAAAAGGTTTCGAAAGGGGACCCAGATGCCTCGTGTGCACGAACCCGTGATAGTACCATACTCTGAATCGTTTCTTGTGCAACCGATCTTTTAACAATGAAGTCGGCATACTGCCTAGCAAATAGCTGATAGATCGAAGCACGCGCAAAACAACAACCCCCCCCCCCTCTCCCTTATTACTTTTCCTTACCCTTGGAAGAAGGAAGCTTCTAAACGAGATCGATCTCATTATAGGTAAGTACGCAAACGCTTTGCTATAACACGGATGTCTACATTTATTCTTTCATATTTATTGCAGTGAAAACTTCTTTAGAATCAGGGTCATTTGATAATCGTCAAACGGAAGAAACCGTGAAACAGATGAAACAAAAATAATTATTTTAATTAATCAAATTCAGTGTCACAATATGTTTGTCCATTAATAATTTTGAAACTACTCAAACTTATCTTAATGAAATTTGCTTTTATTTCACTTAGTGATTTTTTCCAACTTAGCACATAGCACAATTTTTATTTAGAGTTAGGTTATCTAGGTTCTGTAAGGTTCTTTCAATAGAAAGAAAGTTTTCTTTGAAGGTTTCACTTCTTTTCAATACATTTGAAGCAAATTTCTTCTCATGGTGAACGTATTCTGTACGTTCACGCCAATACACGAATAGAATTAGCATAATTTAAGTTAAAAAAAAATGTGTATGGAAATCGATAAATCGGTAGTCGAGATCTTTGACTCGATTCGTACGACGATCGATATTCGATAGACGCTAAACTTTCAGATCAAACTGATAAATCTTATGCCAAGTACTTTTTCTGTTTTTTTTTTTCTCCCTTATGGTAAACCAACGTGGATAATAATAAAAGAACGGAAAGCAAGTCACCTTGTAAACTAGTGGGTGGAGCAAAAATTTTCGATAGGAGAAGTCCTTTTCGATAGGAAAAACGTCGTTATAGTTTCGAGATATCGATCGTGTTACGGACAGTTAACTCGACAAAACGGCAACGTTGACGTTTTCGTGACGAAACCCCTTCGATGACTATTCGATGATATGAAATATAAAAACGTGAACAGGCGCAACCCTTTTGGTACTTCCATGAGAAAAGAACAAAAAAAAAAAAAAAAGAGAGAAATTATGAAAACAGTTGGTAATTATGAAAATTATCGGTTCGTAATGTTTCTGCCTTTACGTGAACTAAATTACAGATTATAATCGATATATACTTTTTCTTCGTGATTATTATGGAGCAGAAAAAAAAAAGATTACGTGGAGAATCGGTAATCGAATGAAACATTTGGGGACAACGCAAAGGAATATTGAAAGCTCAAAAAGAAAGTCGATATTTCAATGGCTTATAAACGTGTCAAGACTATTATTATGTAATAATTGAGGAAGAGAGAGAGAGAGAGATGGAGAGAAAGATCATCGACGTGCATCAACGATGGCAGATTTCTGTTTTCTATTTGCAAAAGACAAGACACCTTACGAAGGCCAATTAAAGAATCAATACGTCGAGTTAAGACTTACGAGAGAAACGTCGATTAATTACGTGCAGATAGACGTGTGTTAGGATTATCAGTGATACACTTCTACAAATGAGAATCATAATCTTTATCAATATTCATTAGTTGTTTGAAAAAATTCAAAGGATTACACAAAGTTCAAAGGTTTTCTACTGCGTCAATAGTTTTTTTTTTTTTTTCCAAATCAAAATAACCATTCGTTCTAATACTACTTGTTATTATAAACTGTGCATTTGTTAATTATCTTGAAAGTTTTATAGTTTTTCAAATTAAGTAGATCGTTTTAACTGGTCGATTGCAAAAGTGTTATTTTCATTGATGTTAAATTTCGATTAGAAAGAAGTTATGGATAGGTACTTGAAATAATACCATCATCTCGTATGCAATATTACGAAATGATTACGATATTCTCGTAGAAAAGTACGATATTAGAGCTCGTCTTGTAAGAAAAAGAAAAAGAAAAAGAAGAAGAAGAAGAAGAAGACGATACAAGAAGATGAAGAAGAAAAGGTGAACGTAGGTTGGAGATTCCGATACAGTTATACGGTTACGTCAGTTCACGTGCACAGAAATGAAAGGTGGTAAAGCGCGGATGTGGCCCACCGTTCCTGCCGTCGTCGTCGTCGTCGTCGTCGTCGTCGTCGTCGTCGTGGTTGTCGTCGTGGTTGTCGTTGGAAAGACAGAAAACCTGAAGAAAAAAAAAAAAGAAAGGACAAATTTTTAGGAACTGTAACGATCACTTCTTTTTAATTGGATGAATCCTTCATCGATCTTAATTATACCTACATTATGTTCATTTAAGGTAGAATATTGTTAATTGGTTTTATTCATGTAACTTTCTTACTTCGAAATAATTTGATAAAAAAAAAAAAAAATTGGTATAACGATAATTACCAATCTCAATACAACACAACACAAATGAATAAATTAAAAAATAATAAAAAAGAGGAAGAAGAAGAAGAAGAAGAAGGTGGACAAGAAGACACGCGTCGGTGTCAAACGAGATTCCAGGAAAGAGAGAAAAGGGAGAGGCGTCGAGAGGAAGAAGAAGTAGAAGTAGAAGTAAAAGATAAAAAAGAAAGGAAGGTGGTGGAAGAGGAGGAGGAGGAGGAGGAGGAGAGGGTACAGAAAGTAAAAGAGAGAAGCTGTGGTGTAGTAAGTTTATCTGCTGTTGGGTCGTGTGTAAGTGTGCGTTGCTCTTCATGATCGAGGGTCACCTCTCCTTATTCCATTACTGCCGTGTGGTGGTTCTATGCTCAACGTTAAAAACGATTCCTCTCTTTCAGTTGTCGCTCGACCAACGAGGCGTTTCGAGGTGCGTCGGTCTCTTTCGTCGGTGTCGGTGGTGTTGTATATGTTGGTTACACACCTTTCGATCATATAACGCGCCGGCGTAAATCGTCGCACGTGCTTCGACACGTTTTTTTTTTTCTCAATCAACTAACCATCTTTTTCTCTTACATTTTCTTTCTTTCTTCCTTTAGACGATTATAAAATTTATCATCATTTTTAATTATTTTTTTTTTTCTCTTTTTATTTATTTATCAATTTTTGTTCTTCCTCCGTCGGTAAAGAAGACAAGAGAGAAAGGAGAACTTTCATTGAGAGTGAAAGCTTCGGAGAGATTTTTCGTTTGAATTCGTGGATCTTTCGTTCAAACAGGACCAACGTTATAATTCGTCCACGTTTACTGCTTCCTTTTCTTTTTTTTCCTTTCTCATTCGTCTGGAATCCAAAGGACGACAAAAGGTATATAATAATATTTATTATTTAATTTATATTGGTATCTTATTCTAATGAAATTTGAATAGATCATTAACTATCATATAAATTTATTCGAAATTTAAAATTAAAAAAACTTTATATATGTATGTGTATGGAAATAAGTATCGAATGATCTATTAACACTAGATTTACGGATGTTTTGTTCAATATTTTTTTAATGACTTACAAACATTGTTTAAATGAAGGATTGAATAGAGGGTAGTAATTAATATTTAAATATATATTTTATTACGTAAGTAAAAAAACAACATATATTTTTAAAAATATAATATTTCAGTTTATATATACATTTGTATCAAAAAAAAAAAAAAAAAAATGTGAAATGAGTCAAACTGGCTGAGTTCGTAAATCTAGTGTTAAAATTTGGAGAAAGGAGGAGGAGAGAAAGATTTCGCTTCCGTTGGCGTGTGATGCAAGATGGGTTTCTGTTGTTGAAGTCGAAAACACGCTTTGCATGATAAAACTTGGAAGAAAGCAATCG
This sequence comes from Polistes dominula, assembly GCF_049000335.1. Lineage (NCBI taxonomy): Eukaryota > Metazoa > Arthropoda > Insecta > Hymenoptera > Vespidae > Polistes > Polistes dominula. The sequence goes on from NW_028301147.1 coordinate 360,919, forward strand.
AAGAGGGAAAGTGAGTGAGCTACGAGGACTGCTGGGCCCTCCGACGATGGAGGGCCCGTTCTGGTAATCATTCTTGTCCACGCCTCATTTTTTTTCTCTCTCTCTCCTTCTCTCTCTTTCTCTTTTTTTTTCCCACATTACAGAGAGTAAACTTACCCAACTTAATAATTAATCTCCCCCTTTTTTTTTTTTTACTTATATGAATGTGTCATAAAGAACAGCACGATTTTCGCACGATTTTCGCATGATTTTCATGATAAAAACGTTGTCCCATCTCTCTCTCTCTCTCTCTTTTGTTCTTTTTTTTCAGTAATATTTCTGACACCTGTCTTTAAAGTAATATCGTAAAAGTAAAGAGAACGTTGTATGTAAAAGACTTATGAACTCTCTTATATCATCAAACACACACACATATATTTGGAGAACGTAAATGAGATCAAAAATTGGTATGATTCACGACTCGACTTAAAAACAATTACTAAATGAATTATCGATGAGTACGTATTAAAGTCAAAACGTTTTTAAATTATTATCATTATTAGAAATATTTGTTTATAATAATTTTAAGTATCCTTGTTATATTCGAATAGTAGAGGCGTACGTAATAGAAAATCATAATGAAGACAAAGTTAGTTCTAAACGCGAACGTTAGTGATTTAACGTTTCGTTTCTAATCGTTTATAGATCTTATCGGTAGATCGTTCATTGTCGGATAAAACGATCATAGACCGCCCACATTGGCTGACCTGTACGGTTCACCTATGATAAATCGTCAATTCAAGAGGCTCTTTTTTTGCAAAACTAATACACTAACAGTTAAACTCGATATATGTATGTATAGGAGTAATAGTATAATAGGTACATAGGTTTTTGTAACGCGTTTACACGTGTGCTTAAATCCTTCGTCGTCGTCGTCATCGTCATCGTCGTCGTTTATTTATTAAATCGTTTCGATCGGTAAGATCGAGTTCGAGAGATACAATGGAATGAAAAAAAGAATTCGTTAGTATTACCACCTTTATAGATATAATAACGAGTGTACTATCTCACTGTCCTTAGTAACAACACTAAACGATATTTTATAATGTCGCTTATATGTACGTACGACAATGAATGCCATTATTTATTAATATTCCTTTCTAAGAAATACGATTCATTACGGCGGGTGCACGCATTCGAATTCTTCTTCTTATTATTATTATTATTATTATTATTATTAGTAATCTATATGATCTATTGCATTCTTTTTTATTTGTAATATTAAACAAAGATGACTGTTTTTAAAATAAAAACTTCTTCTTTAGAATCAGGGTCATTTGAAAATTGTGAAACGGAAGAAACCGTGAAACCATTGAAACAAAAATAATTGATTAATTAATCAAATTCAGTGTCACAATATGTTCGTCCACTAATAATTCCGAAACTACTCAACTTATTTTAACGAAATTTGCTTTTATTTCACGTGATTTTTTCCAACATAGCACATAGCACAATTTTTAATTACTAATTTAAAGATTTTTATTTAGAGTTATGTTATCTAGGTTCTGTAAGGTTCTTTCAATAGATGACACTGTATTATAATTCAATTATTTTGAAGCTTGGTTTTCTTTGAAGGTTTCACTTCTTCTACCGTGTGTGATCTGCACACATCTGTTCTTTTTTTTTGTATTTTCAACGATGATTTCTTTCGGTAAAAAATAGAAGAGTAAATCATGTACACCTACGCAAATCTTATCCAAAAGAAAGTAGAAAAATGGGAATACCGGTTAAATCTTATTTTGTTCGATAAATATAATTATGCATAGATCGTTTTAACATATGGCACAAATTTTCCCCATAGATAAGAATTTTCCAACAAAACGATTGACGCGTACGAATAAAACAATCGATTTATAAAAATACACACAACAATTATAATACTGGTAGAGTTAGATTTTTTTTTGTTCTACGAACTATTACGTCGATCGATCGATCGATCGATCGATCGATCCTGATTATGACGATGACGGTTTTATTCATTCATTAAATTAAACGTTATGACGAATAAAGAAAAAAAAACAAAAAAAAAAAAAAAAAAGAACAATAAAAGAAATATATCCGTTATCGAGTTAAACCGGATGCCGGAAAGGATTATGAATCATGCATTCATTTTTACTGGATCTCTTTTTTCCAAGTTTTCTCGATGAAACGTCATCTTAAGAAAAAAAGAGAAAAGAAAAGAGACAAATGTTTAGATAGATAATTAATCTTCGATCATTCGCGATCGGTCGATGCATCCGCAAATAATTATTCATAGCACTTGGATATAATTGCAGGTTGACGTCTCTATTAAAATTAAACATTAACGAGACTGTATAAACGTTGGGAAGAAGAACAAGAAGAAGGAAAATAAGAAGACAATATAATCAAAGTATAAAGAGAACCGCAATCTCATCGAGGATGTTGCGATGCGGAGATCGAACAAGACAGATTGTTTCCTGATTATTTCAAATCGGTTCAATCGACAATTAACTCATTTCGAGTGTTCGATTTATCGCGTTTTGATAATCATGATTTTTCTTCAGACTATTATAATTACAGATTTAACGTTGAAACTTCAAGATTTGGAACTAACGCGTCTTCGAGTATTCGAAAATATTTGACGATTTTTTTGGGGGAATTTTTATTTCTCGTTTAGGATTTTGCAAAAAAAAAAAAAAAAAATACAAAGAAATGTCTTTGACGAACTTTAGTTTACCTTATCATACGGCTACGCCGTCATCGTTTCTTTACACTGGACACTCGACGATTAATAATCTTCGATTGAATGCCGTACTTCCGCCAGCACCACCTGTTAATTACGATAATCGTGAACCCTTTCGAAATGAACCTTACATACCACCGTCGAGGTATCAACAAGAACGTCAGCAGCAACAACAGCAACAGCAGCAGCAGCAGAGACAACGTCAAACGAACCAACAAAGAAGACCAGAAATTTATGCCGAACAATCTTCCTTTTCATCGACACAGGACACGCGTTATACGAATTATGATCAAGATTTTCGAAGGACTCAACCTAGAATGCAACAACAACAACAACAACAACAGCAGCAACAAATGAGACCACCTCCTCCAGCTCCTTCTACTCAACGTCAACAAGAAAGAATTCGATCAAACGATGAACATGAAAGAGAATCCTTAGAATCCAGCAGGATTTCTGAACAGGAAGGTTATCCTGACAGACCTAACGGGTAAGTCATTTTGTTTGAAATAAATTATTAATTGCATTCTTGATTATCTTTTTTCTTTTTTTTTTTGTTTGACTGACGAGAAAACAAGGTCGTTTTTCATAAAAAAAAAAAATTCATTTCCGTTTGTGGGGCTGAGCGAAAGCGTATCGTTTTATTTAATCTTAATTGAGCACGAATTTAATATTTACGTAACGTTATCCTCCGAAGCGTTCCTTCGAACGTGCTTCGAATATCTCAACGAATTTCTTTTGGTAATCTTTAAAGTATCGTACTCACATACAATCAACCTGTTCGTTGTTGCAAACACGTAATTATGTCATTGCTTATAATCGTTTTCGAATCGATTCATTATCTTGTTCGTGCATTACGAGATAAATCGATCTTGAAAATACGAAGTAATTAGTTACCAAATGACTTCCAAGGAATCTTCTTTATTTCTCAATCGAAAACAAAATCTTTTCCTTATTTCTGTTCTTGTTCTTTTCTTTTCTTTTTGTTATTTTGTTAAACTAATGTATCGAAATGGACATTAAATTAACCCTTAAAGTGCATATGGGGTGTTTGACATCCTAACAAATTTGTGATCTCTCAAAAACGGTACTGAATTCGAATAAATGGGTTATTTGTCGTCATCTAGTGTTCATTTCTATTTAAAAAAAGATGTATCAAACTACTTTTCAAAAAATTGCGAAGTCTAAATATTAAATAGCAACTTCAGGAAACGCGTTCAAACACGTTGGGGTGTCAAACACCCACAGTACATTTTAACTTTTACCAAGTGTGCACTTTAAGGGTTAATTTAATATTTGTTTTTTTTTTCTACGAGAATAAGAAAAAAATGTTACGTAAGACAATTTTGGTCATATAATACTATATATGGAAAGTTTGATTTCGATTGTGATTGTCGTTTTTGTAGATATACGAGAGTAAATGCTGAAGGATTCGGAGGTGGTCCAGGTACAAAAACGTCAGTTCACGCTGTTCTGGATTACGATGACGATTTCGAGGATTATTACGACGACGATGATCAAGGTGTACCAAGGGACGCACACGTAACACCGATTCAAGGACCGATTTTCTTAAAAAATGGTTCGGTTCCTGTCGTACCACTTTATTCTTATCCTCAAATAAACAATGGAACATTTGTACAAATTCCGGTGAGTTGCACATTAGTTGCATTTCTTTCTTATCTTTTTTTTTTATTTGTTTGCATCAAAAACGATTATGAATCATACTTGCTTATACAGGTATCGGTATCCTCGTCATGCCTTTTACATTCTTCTCAACCTTTCTCTTATTTCGCAGTAGAAACAAAAGCCATTCCAAGCACGGCAAACGAGCTTTCATACTTAATCATTATTTTTTTTTCTTTTTTTTTTTCTAAACATTTTATTAAATTAGTTGAATAATTCGAATATCACAAATAAATTTTCATTGTTTTATTAGTATTTGTACGTAAGAAAGATTTATATCGTTATTGAATAACAATTGAAAGGGATTGTTTGATAAAAATTGATATTAAGCCAATAACAATAATTGAAAAATGATTTATCATAAATTGAAGAAAGAACGATTTACGATAAAACATTGAATATATATTTTAATACTGTATATATATATATATATACAGTTGTAAAATGCCGAACGACGATGCATGCCGTGACTCATAGGTTAGTACACTGAATATATTTCTTGAAGAAAGCACCAATCATGATCTCCCGACCTACAATTTGCTCGGGATTCATCTTTAAATGGTTTACACTTTAAACGTATCATCTGTGACCAATAGATTCTTATCCTCTTTTGTTTTGCATTAAATAATTAATTAATCAATTCTGATTGCGACCTTTTCTAGACCTTTAACAGAAAGAAAATCAATTGAATAAATTTGACCATAAAGAAAGTATTACTACTAATTTAACAATAATGATAATATGATTAGGATGATAGTAAAAATATCATTTACACGTGTAATTACCATAGAGATATTACAGATAGAGGAAACAAACCATAGACGGCGGTTGTGTAAGTGGAAATGTCTCTGCATGAATATAACAGCAAAAAACGAAAGGTTGATGTTGTCTCTCTCTAACTCATGCGGTACACAAAAGACTCGCAAGTTTGAGAGAGACAACATCAACCTCCTATCTTCTATCACTTTTTATTTTGCCGACATGTTTTATACTGGTTTGTTTGCTCTATGTGTAGTATCTCTATGGTAATTATGTCTTGTTTGACGGTAATTTTTTGTCTAGGTTTGATTAAAAATAAATGACGCGACTTTCGATAGGATCAATCGATCGATCGATCGATCTTTATTTTGTAAAAAAGATGTTGTATTAGTTCGAAAGGTGATCGAACGAGCTCGGATAATACGACTTTATATCTATAAAGAACTGTTCGCAACTCTGACATCTCTACGCGTGACATTTCCTCGCTAGCATATCCATGACCCCAGTCAAAGCAGATTCTATCTTCCTTAGAATTTGCGAGACAACACCTTACTGATTACCACCAGTGAGTGATCTTTAAACAAAAAAAAAAAAAAGAATAATATAATTATCCTAAAAGAACTAACCACAAATGTTCTACAAAAGAAAAAAAGAGAAATTTGTTCACATTGACGAGAGTCTTTATTATGCATTATTATTATTCCCCATGTACTTGAATAAACGAAAAACCAAGTTAACTTTTATGTAACCGTAACTTGCGTAACCAACTACCATATTACAAAGTCCGATATATTCTTACGTTTGTTTTAATTATAAAATGAATCGCGAGTTGTTTCTTATTTTTGTTGTTGTTGTTATTTGTTGTATCTTCAAACGCGATCGGTGGTCCCCCCATTGGATATTTTTTGTTGTCATCAAAAAAAGACTAATTAATATTCATCAAAGTTGGAGCATTAAATCATCGTAAGATCTCTCATTAAGTATGTCATCGATGACAAGATCGAAAAAGATCGAGATCGCGATAGGGAGAAGAAAAAAAAACAACACGTACAGCTTCTTCTTCTTCTTCTTCTTCTTCTTTCCAGTAGATCACAATCGTTAAATGTTAAGAGAGCAACATGCACCTCATCTTCTTTTGCTCGTCCTCATAATGGCTCCTATAGCACTCCTTTAACCAATGATTACCTCCTCCTCCTCCTCCTTCTTAGACTTCTTCCATAATTGGACACCACCAGTCGTTCTCTGTCTTTTGCAATTACCTTAACACATTGCTTACAACTACTCCTAAAGATTCTATCATTCTAATATAAATTTCATTTAGTATCGTGCTTTATTTCAAATATTTTTTAATATTAAATTTATTTAAATACATTGTTAAATAATTAATCTGTGCTAAAAAAATATTCTAATAAGATTGATTTAGTCAGAGTTAATTAAAAGTTCAATCAAAGTCATCGAGAGCACACGAATATTGAAAAGAGTTTTGAACCGTTTGGAAAGGTGTAACCATCGTCCTATTTCTCGATGTTTAACAACTTCGTGAGAAAAGAAAGTCGTGACAAAAACGAAAATGAAAACGATCGACCTTACCCTCAATCGTGTTCTAGTAATTTTACGTGTCATCTCTCTATCGATTCTCATTCAATTCATTTTAAAGTAACAATTGTAATCTCCTTTTTCTTATTCGTAATATTTCTTTTGAAGTAAATAAAGATCCATGGAAAAGATAAATTACTTGAACAGAAGAAAAAAGGAGATTAACGAGTGTTGAAGATTGTACAATAAAATTGGTCATAAATGTAGATTGCGCTGTGTTGTTTTTGATCGCAAATAACGAGCACGTACTACATAACATTCAGTAGTATTTCGAAAGATAGACTAAGAAAGGACGATTTGTCTTATGTTAGTAGAAATCGGTTCAATGTCGAGCGTTAGAACGATTCCTCTTCTGGTATCGAGTTAATACCGTTATTGAAAATCCTTTCACTGGTGACCACTGGTCCTCCTCGAACAACGTTCAACACCCAATCACGGACAAACGTTAAGATTCACGGACGACTTGACTTTTTCTTTCAACTATTCATTTGTGTCTCAATCATTATCCACTACTATTCTTATCGTTGTCCTATACTCGAATGTAATAATTTTACCTCTTATATCGCAGATTGTTATCACAAATATATGATACTACTAAACTCGTTCCTTTTTTTATTTTGTTTTTATTTTACTAAGTATATCTCGCTCGGACAATTAATAAATCACCCAATGCTTAACGAGTTGTCTGACATTTTCACTCTGAAATGAAATTGCCAACTGTTACACTGATTATTATTACGTAACGGAGATACTTTCTTTTTTATTTTTGTCAAAAAAATAGTGTCAAATTTATTTAGACTCGTGCATTTTTTTTTTTTATTGCCGTGTGTTAACATATTAATTTAACAAATAAATATCGAGCAGAGACAATTATTAAAAATATCTAGGTAAAAAATTAAAAAAAAAACACACACGGTAGAAGTGAAACCTTCAAAGAAAACCAAGCTTCAAAATTATTCGAATTGTAATACAGCTATTGAAAGAACCTTACAGAACCTAGATAACCTAACTCTAAATAAAAATTGTGCTATGTGCTAAGTTGGAAAAAATCACTAAGTGAAATAAAAGCAAATTTCATTAAAATAAGTTTGAGTAGTTTCAAAATTATTAATGGACAAACATATTGTAACACTGAATTTGATTAATTAAAATAATTATTTTTGTTTCATCGGTTTCACGGTTTCTTCCGTTTGACGATTTTCAAATGATCCTGATTGTAAAGAAATGTTCACTTCAAAAATGATATTAAAAATATTCATTGGATACTTGTTGTTTGTTAATAAAACATCGGACAATTACCTCCTCGTTCAAATTCGATTCACGTAATCGTCGATTGCAATTGACTCGCGTGTACACTCGGCGTGATTCACGTTTCTATCTCTGTAAAGACTTTCGCTAATGTAAGACGTACCACCCTGTGGAGGAAGTTTTACTGAATGACTCGAACCGATATAGACGAGAAGCCGACTTTACTGACGCCTACTGATATGCAAACACGTGGGTTAGCCTAATCGACGTTAACGACGCAACAAGATCTTCCGGTATAGATCAATGATTCTGCAATTACTTGCCTCGATGCTGATCATTTCCTATTCTCATATTACAACTTATCGTTGTGACAATATTAATTGAATTAAACAACAGTCACAAAAGTGTAATTCCCTTTTTTTTTTTTTATAATCACCGAACAACTTTTGACTCATCCTGTATATTTCAAAAAAAACAAAAAAAAATACCCAACATATTTCTTATATTCCCATCTAATCTCATAAATCGTTATTTCGATCGAAAGAAAAAGTGACGTTGATCAATTATGTCAATAACTAAATTGTATACTATTACTAATAATGACGATAATAACCATGATGATGATGACCATGATTGGAGCTTGATAATGTTAAATAACTTTGATCATACACGGATAATGATAGATTTAAAAAAAAAAAGGAAGAATAAGAAGACAAACAAAAAAAAACATTCAAATATGATTTACATTAGTTTCTTCGTTAAAAGGTTTTCTTTACCTCGTGAACGTCCGTCCTTGCGGTCGATCGATAAGAAACGTTGGTGTCGTTGGTGTTTCACGTTTCTTATCGCAGTTTTCTCAAATACGTTGTCGTCGTCGTCGTCTTGGTGTTATCGTGCCGAGCCCTAAGATTTGCAGAATAAAGGTATAGGCCTCGAGTTAAATTATTGCTTCTATGTATTCCCGTAGGTGTCTCGAACACTGACTTGGGTCACGCATGTCATCGATAATCCACACGTAAACGTAAACGTACGTGTGTATCGATATCCAACTATACATTGGCTAGGTATTATCTAGCTATATGTAAATTTATGTACGATTATCTATGTGGGTGTGTATGAATCGTCTTGTCAAAGTATTGATGCTATCATGCGTATATATACGTGTACAATATTCCTATAGGTATACCCATGCTTGCTTAAAAAATACATGGAAGAAAAGTCGAATCGATAACCTTGAAATATTTGTCAATTTTACGAGCGAGCACATTTTTTGATAAGGAAAAAGAAAGAAAAAAAAAAACGTAATGGAAGAATCCATTGAACTTGTAAAATCATGAAATATTCTTCTCGACTTATCGTTCCTCGAAAGAACTTGTGTATACTTTATGCGTTCCTTTTTGCTGTGTGGAGAACCTTGAATTAATATTCATGGGTATATATATATACCATATGTGTGTACACGTAAATACATGCAAAAGTAAAATCACTGAAAGAAAATATGTTAGAATCGACTGACTATCATCCTTTTCGTTTCGTATGTCGCACAATAATGGTCAGGATTGTCACGTGGTATACCTTGAATTCTGACAAGGTGTGGTCGTTCGATATCATCTTTATCGTCTTGCTTTGAAATTCTTTTTCGATACTTTTTCAGATTATTCACTGTAACTGTTTCACCGAGTTTTACAACTTTTTTTAACCAAAACTAAATTCAATATTCCTATATATAGCTTATATTTTATAATTATATTTGAAGCACTTTTCAAAATACAATTAACCGAATCGTTTTCAACTTTCAAGGACAATGTAGAGACCCTTAATAAAAAGAGAAAGATAGATCGACCTTTTTAGATTTGTTCTTATCTAACAAGTCGAATCGTTTTTCCTTTCGACTTTATGCTAACCTTTCCAGCACAGATCCTTGACCCTTTTCCTTACAACTTTAAACGCGAGTTCTTTTGCCAATTGTTTTTCTTTTTTTTTTTTTTTTTAATAAAACGTTCCGTTAGATAAGATGCTTATTGATTTGTTTTCTTCATTCTTGTGTAGATCCTTTGGACAGCACTTTCGGTTGCATTAGGAGTTGAATTGAGAGGTGATTTGGTCAGAGGTGCACCTTGCATCAAAAGATATCATCAATTGTTTTGTCCAACTGCCGGTAACACCTACCCCATGTAAATATAATTTTTTCTAATTTTTTTTTTTCAATTTGTTTTTTCTCCCTTTTTTTTTTTTTATTCCGAATTTATGAAAAGTTAATTTTGTAGCGAACGGATAGAACGTTTCATAGACGAAAACAAAGCATTGATGAAGAGAATGTACGGTGACTTCGAGATGAGTCCAGGTCATCGAACTCGTACGAGAAGAAAAAAACGGGAATCCTCTTCGAAATCGGCGAAACTAGATTTACCGGATGGTGGGCCGAATCTTCAAGAAAAGGAACACGATTTCGAGCCGGAAATCGAAGCCGATGGGGATTCCTTTTTTGGTACGGAGAATCAAAAAAGAGATCCTAGACAATCTTTTGGGAAAAATCGTAACAACGAAAGTGGAAGGTAGATACTTAAATGACAGCATTGAAAATATCATAAAGAACATTTGTCATAATTTTAGAGTGGACGCATGCGAATCAAAAGTAGAAATCGTGACACCTTATTGGGCTAGCAATAGTGCAGGAAAGATACGAGCTATCGTAAACACCCAACATTTTGAACAAGCGATTCACCAAGAGGTTTGCTCGTGAGTACATACAAATGTTAATACATAATTTACAAATCAATTGATATTTAACTAAAGTTCAAATGTATTATTACATTACGATCAAATTTAATTGCAAGTGAATTGGCGTGTGTGTGTGAGAGAGAACAACAACAAAAAATGCAACAAACCAATTTCAGAAAGACGCAAACGAATCGATGCACGGCCGATTGCGGATGCGAACAAAAGTACAAATGGCATAGGTTGCTTGCATACGATCCAGACAACGATTGCAAGGGCATCTTCATGGACTGGTTCCTGTTTCCTTCTTGTTGCGTATGCAGATGCGATCCAACCAAGAACAACAACAAGTTTTCACCATCGAATTCAAGAAATTAATTATTTCAGGCGCACGCACCCAATAGGATTTTATTTGCCTTATTATTATTATTTTACTTTCTTCTATTTCTGAGAACGATTAAATATCTTTTTGTTTTCTTTTTGCTTTCTTCGATGGAATATTTTTTTAAGGAAAAGAACAAAAAGCACACACACACATACACATACACACGAAAAGAGGCTAAAAACTTACGACATCTTTCCTTGCTACATCCTAGGAATTTTTTTGTTCTTGTTATCCTTTATTTCCTAATTATTTTTCATTTTATTTCTGCATTATTACATACTATTATCTATATCGAATCGTTTCGATATTAAAAATATCATTACAGTGACAACGAAGACGACGATGTATAAACACGGTAAATATTTCCTTTCCTTTTTTTTTCTTTTTTTTTTTATTTCATATGGAGTACAAAAGTAAGGTTTTTTTTTTTGTAATTTTGTTCTATTAATTATTATACTATAATATATTTTCAAATTATGTACAAACGATTATACAATAACTATTCTCGTTACTCGGACACGCCTGATTATTTCCTTCTTCGTGAGAAATTTTAATTTGTAAAAGATAACAGAAAATTTCAAAAGAGAGAGAGAGAGAGAGAGAGAGAGAAAGAAAAGAGAAACATAAGAATACGTTTAACCTAATAAATTACAGAGCTAGAAGCCATTCGAAGGGTCTTAACAAGAAGATAACGAAGAGACTAGTTTTAATAAAGATCTCTGATCGTTTCTAAGCACTGGACGGATATCTGATAAGCTACGTTAAGCTTTCTTGTCTTACTCTTGCATTTTCTTTTCTTTTCTTTAGATATTTTTTTTTTCTATTTTTTTCTTAACTTTATTTAATTAAAATTTGAAAGGAGTAAGAGCAAGACAATGACTTAATTTTACAAATAAGAGAACAAAAAAAAATATACAAAGCTACTAATTAAAAAAAATAAAAAAAAATAAAAAAACCATTTGCGAGGCTTATGGATTCCTCGACGAACGATATGGAAAGAAAATATATTTTAACACAAGACGTGAAAGATTATAATTCTAAATAATAATAATAATAATAAACGTATGTTCTTTCCAAAAGAATTTGTAGGAAAGAATAAAGTTCAGGTAAGGATTCTAAGTTAGTATAAGTTAACTTAACGCGTTATCCGATCGTATGGTAACGTAATATGTTAATTCATTATGCACTAACGAGCTTCCACTAACTAAGTAAAATTAACGAGCTTACTTTCAAATGACTACGTACGTTCCAAAAATTCTTACGTAATCGACCTAATAATAACATATACATGCTTCTACTATATATAATAACTATCAATGATGTGAAATAATTTGTTTCATAAATCATTATTTTTGAACTCGTTAGTAAAAAAATATTAGCGTAGAAAGTAAATTGAGAGAGAGAGAGAGAGAGAGTAAACGATTAGAATGAATAAATCTTAAGTAAGATTCGTAATCAATAATTATTTGTCAATGAGACTTGTATAGATTTTAATTAACTTTTAACGATTAGATTATTTGATTAATTGTATTTTCGATTGGATTAAAAAACGATAACCGATGAAAATAAATCCAACGATGTATAACGACAGCGTCGTTGACAGGCCACTTGCCGAATTGCAGAGATCGGTACTACAGATATGACAAGATTCGGTTATACCTTGATTGTTTTTAGCGAGTGAACCACAAGTACCATCGGTTATATCATTTTCGTCGATATTTGGTATGGCACAGGAACGTATGACGATACGTTCGCCACCATCTGAAACAAAACAGATTATTCATCAAAGTTGAAATAGTTTAAAAAAAACATGGAAGGATATATATATATAATTTGTAAGATCATCGATAAGTTGACTGATGATTTAACGATGAAGAAGGAGATCGGTGGGAAATGATTCATTTTGTACGTTCGTACGATTAAGACGTCGTAGTAGTAATTGTGTTGTTGCATGGCATGACATGATTCCGTAAGTAAAATGCTGACGGAAGTCTAAAAAGTATGCTGCTAGTTGCGAATAATATCCCTGCGTTTTACTACGTTCCTCTTTCTATTCGCGATAGGATGCAATATACACACGCGATGTTTCAGTCAACAACGTTCCTATCCATTGCGCAATGCGTTCTTCCTATCCAGCTCAATTTCAAATGCAACCGGTGGCACTCCTACTTATAATTTTTTTTTCTATTTTTTTTTTTTTTTTCCTTTAACGATGTGTAAAAATAAGTAGGTATATATATATATATTTATATAGAAAAACGTAATAAGAGGAAAGTTTTGTACTATAATTCGTATCGATGATAAGATTTGTTTTCCAATCGTAGAAGGAACGATGTGCAAATCGGTAAATGAGTCATTTAGTATCGAGTTAGTAAAAATGTTTTGAGCTGAATTTCGACATATCAGCTAGATCATTGAAGGAAGAGGAAGAAGAAGAGGGACAAGGATCGAGGTCGTTCCAGTATACGGAAAATTTGTTGTTACTTCTACACTACTTCGTGAGACAATAGAAGAGAATACGTAATACACGATTTCCGTTTGATTCATGCCCGGTTGCGCGCTTCGTCAAACAGATTTAATTGCAAACGGAGAACCACACGTAATTCTATTTCGTCGAAATCACACAGTGGTATGTGTGATTCTTCATAATAAAAAAAAAATCGATTAACTTTTATTATATCAATCTCGTAGAACGTTGGGTTACAACACGCAATACTTAACCATGTTTGTTTGATTATTTCTTTTGCTAAAATGTCTTGCAAGGAAAAAAATATAATTGAATGATCTTAGCGCATTAGTGCATACCCTAATTAAGTCAATTGTCGTGCTAGAGGCAAGTAGTTGTCGTGAGTCAGAAAAACAAACGTGTCTTATTATAATTCATAGGTACGGCCTTCGTTAAATTCGATAGTGTTTCGTGAAAAGAGTTGAAGTATTTAGACGTAGATAGTTTGTGTTACGTTTGAAATGTGTCATCAAGCTAAGAATAATGCGCACAAAGTTAACTTCTATCATAATAATACGTGTTTTCTTATATACCAAATTTTATTCTTAATAATAAAAACATATAATTGTGTGTGGATATAAGAAAAACCAGAACGTACCTTTTAAAACCGTTTTACGACAAATAGGTCTATTATTGTTGTACATGCCTCTTCCACATTCTTTCACGTGAAACATAACTTGATGATCGGTAGAATTCATTGGATCACCGCACATTGCGCTCGTGTGAGATGAACAATCCCAACACCTTAACGCTGAACCTGTTTAAAAATTAAAAATAAATACCAAAACAAAACAAAAACAGACAAATAATATTCCAATTAATTTCTTTCAAAATAAAAACAATCAATTAATGTAAAAATAAATATGACCAAGATGATTCGTTGAAATTTGCTAGACAAATTACGTAAGGTAAATGACAGGTACAAAAATATTACGAAAAGTTAAATGAGAAACTAAAGTAGTTGATAAAATGCGCGCCAAATTTAAATAATGAGACTGCGTATAAAATCATTTTTAGAGTTTGGTCAAATGTAATATTTATAATTCAATAAACACAGAAAATGTATCTACTCACCAGAATTAGCGAAAATAATGAGGAAAATAGCTAGGATCATCCAAGAAGTATTGGAAACCATGTTGATAGTTAATCAAATAGACGTGAAAGAGGGAAAATGTAAATTTGGTTGAAATAAACACGATAAGAAATTATTTGAAACCGGCGTCGCGGAACGTGTCCACTTTGAAACTGAAGAGAGAGTAGACGACACCCTCTTTTGCTGAATGCACACACGAATCTTCTCCTTCCCTTTCTTCCTATATATATATATGTGTGTATCTCTCTCTTTTTCTCTCTCTCTCTCTCTCTCTCTCTTACTGTGACTCTCGTCAAGTTACTATTACGTTTGTCCTCGTCTATATACTTCGTCATAATAATGCGTCGTGCGTGCCCCCGGAGAACTCCCCACCAATTCTAACAGAAGCAGACCTCTCTGCTCTGCCAGGAAGTAGGAGTAAAGAGCAAACAACAGGCAAGAAGACTTTTTAAGAGAGTCGAAATGGGGCCCTCGTTCCACCTCGTTTAGGACAATTAACGATAGAGCTAATCGTTTGGGACCATTTTTCGTCATTTTCTTCTCAAACGTCTGTCTCTTCTCTTTTCTTACTTCACTTTTCGTTTCATTCAAGAAATGGGAATGTATCATACATTCTATTATTATTTTTCTTAAACATTAGTTCACCTTTTTTTTGTTTCAAATAAATAATATTAATGAATTTTGTAAGAAAATATCTTCTTATCTAATCCATCTATGGTTTGCTGAAGACCCTTAACGTACGAAGCTCCTCGTCTTCCTACTCGATTATCTAATCGTTCTAATCTATAATTATGATTTAATGGAGGAGATTAACTCTAATGCTTATCGATGCGAATAATTCCAATATGAATGTATTCTAGATGTTATTATTATTATTATTATGACATCAATATCGTCTAACAGATTCTCTTTTTATCGATGCAAATGTAATATTTAATCAAATTGATTAAATCATTAAATGTTTTTTGCCGAACAAATTGGTTTAATCATGATCGATTCACTCGCAACAAAAAATATTCATTTACATGTGTGATCAAATTTATTATGTAACAGAAAATGAAATAATTGAGATATAATTTGTAAAAAGATACTTGTACGAGAATATATAGCAGTAATTACGTCAATTACTTGCATCGATAAAAAGAAATTGATGCTACTTTATATTTCCAGTTTCGTGTCAATTTAAATTATGCAATTGAGTTTGGTATTGGGATTGAAGTGGAATGATATATCTTTATATATATATATTTCATCTGTGCACGTTTTTGTAATTGAACTCCTCCTAAACGGCTGGACTGATGTTAATAAAATTTTGTGTGTGTCTTCAGGTGGATTCGATAATGGTTCAGCGTTACAATTCGGTCAAATTTAAGTTGTTTATTTAATTAATTTTTTACTTATAAATTGTTATGCGAAAAGTTTATAGGTTGAAGTTAGAAAATATTCGAGTCGATAATCGAACTTATTCGATTCCAGTTTGTAAATCGTGTGCTAATTAAAATATTACATGAAGATCTAATTAGTGTTTGAAGAAGTTACTCAATTGAGACTGTTGTCAAGATTTAAAAAATCTGTGCTTCGTAATAATCGATGGTATGTATAAATAAAAAAACTAAAATAAAAAGAAATAATAATTTTATTAAACGCGTTCGATGATATTTTCGAAGAAAAGCAGCTAAATGTAACGATGCAAAGTTAGGCTTGCCGACTCGTTAAGAAGAACTTGTCAGGGGTCAGGAGAACATTTAACCTTAGGAAGAATTACCGAATTGACTCGAGCATTTGACCCCTTCCCCTCAACTCCGAAAGACTACGAAGATGGTAGCAGCAAACGTTTAGGTCAGCTTCTTATTCTTATACGACGAAACGTCGTAGAAGGAGTCAGTCAGTCTTCTGGACTATCTACTCTCTGGTTCATTCATAAAACGATTTAATTTCAAGCTCAGAAAGTCAACTGACCTTTCCGGTCTTCAAAGATGTTTCAACCACTTTCGTTCAACGATTCCTGACGATCTTTTCTTCAGTTCATCTCTTATCCTAAGTTTTATACAGATTTATGGTTAAATATCTTTCATGGTTTTATAGAACAAATTTGTTTTTTTTTTTTTTTTTTCAAAGAACGAAAAATTCAAGATAAGAGAATAAATATATACCTATTGTTATTATACTTATTGTTAACAATTTATTAAGGTCTCAACTTTGCATTATATAATGTAACTCAATACCATTAAAACGACAATTCCTAATGTATAAATACTGTCAGGTTTCATCGATGGATGACCATTACAAGCATAGTTGTTGCAAAAGTAACACTCGTTGATAGAATTTGGAAAATGTTTTTCATGATCGCAATAATGATCTATTTTACGACTTGGTACGCAGGCTCTTATCGTTACTAGAACGTTTTTATCTATAACATATTAAACATGAATTGGTCATTTAACACCATAATATTTATTTGAAAATAATAAATGAATATTTTTCACCTACACAGTACAACAGCTTTGAGACAATGATAAGATTCGTTTCGAGGACAGGCTATTAAATCCATAGAAGGTCCTGGAATGTAAGGATCGTTGCACTCATTTTGTGGACCATTTTTTAAATCGGTATTGCAATCGTAACACCAAAGATTTTGACCACTCGTCAATTCTGTCAAAATAATATTGAATTTTTCAACAAATGACGAAAAAAAAGAACCCTTAAAGTGCACATGGGGTGTTTGACACCCGAACAAATTTGTGATCTCTCGAAAACGGTACTGAATTCGAAAAAATGGGTTATTTGTCTAATGCCATCAACTGTTCATTCAGACGGATAAAAAAACCTATTCTATGTTAAAAAAGATGTATCAAACTCAAACACGTTGAGGTGTCAAACACTCATAGTGCACTTTAACTAACTTTTACCAAGTGTGCACTTTTAAGGTTTAATAAACCGTGTAACGATTATACGTTTTTTTTCCCAAAAAAAGCAAGAAATAATAAAGATTAAAGTAGATGTTTATTCAACGAGACGTTTCCTTTCCTTCTGTAACGCGATACGAAAAATAAAATAGGCCGAAATTCTAGTCTTTCGTGAACGCGAATTGAATCACCCAATCGCATTAATTGAAATGAATTTTTGTACAAAAGCACACACACACACACACACCACTTTATTAATATAAGGATAAATAGAAAATGATTGTACGTATAATTAACTTACTTATTAAATTAAAAATGAAGAAAAATATCATCAGTACGGTTACGTATTCGACCATGTTGAGGATGCTGTTCTTAAAAACTGTATCTCTGGAACCTCACATCGTTAAACTAATCGAGATATCTTATCTTCGATAATAAAAGTAACCAGTGAATAACAGAACAGGTGAGAGGAAAGAACACACCTAATATTTCACGCGGTTTTTTTCCTCATCTGTTATCAAATAATATGCCAATTGACAAAATCTAACACTGCGTTGATACTCGTAACATTTTTGTTTATCATTTCAATGATTCTATTATATTAGAAAATATTCTCAGAATATTTTACACACGATATTATATATTCTATTATATATAAAATAGATTATATGTGTGAGACAAAACCAAACAACCGTACCGAATGTCGCGCAAGTCTGACGCTAATAAAACAGCGTTGATCGCGCCAGAAATCTCTGGCTCTGCAATGACAATTAATGCAGTAAGATGGAGCTGCATCAAATTCTGCAACAATTTGTAGATTTCCCATGAAATTGAATTCCCGTACATTTTGATATCCTTGCAACAAACCTGTGTTCATCGACAAAACCGCTGGTCACGTGGCACGGTGCATGGGGGAGGATCGAACGGCGTACAAAATATTGGTCGGTATACCAAACCAGAAGGGAAAAGACACCACTAGGTAGACCAAGACGTAGATGGGAGGATAATATTAGAAGAGACCTGAAAGAAATAGGATACGAAGACCACGAATGGAAGGATCGCGCTCAGGGACGGGAACAATTGCGGGATTTGGTATTTAGGGTAATAAACTTTCGAGTTCCTATAATGCCAGTTAATAATAATAATAATAATAATCTTATAATTAGAGAGGAAAGAATAATTATAATAAGAGGAGCTGTTAGTTAACAAGCTTTTTTATTGCTCGTTATAATAATCGTGCATGGCAAACACTTTTTATTTGACCTCGAAAGCTTTAGCATTAGTTTTCTCGATACCAATATCCAAGCTCGAGAATGCATATCCGGTTGCATACACGTAGAGATACGATTTGTTTATATGTATATATATATTTGTAATATGTGTATTATTATTTTCATTTTGTTTTTCTTTCTTTTAACAAATAACAGTAGCCAGGGCCCACCGGACCAATCCTTTTCACGAATGCCCGATAAGTTTGGGGATGAAGGCGCGCGTCCCACACATGTAATATCAATGTATATATTCGTATCTCATACGTATATATTATTTATGTGTGTGTATATATACATAATATACAGGGTGGAATAAAAGTCGTTGACCATGTGATAAAACTCTAAACGAATTCTGCATATATTATTCACTTGTATGGTGTTCTATCTATCAACTGATACAAATCTTATGGTTTCTGAGAAGGAAAACGACTTTGATTTTACCCTGTTTTTTTGTATACATATTTGTATTAGCAGTACACACGCGTGAACGCGATTTATTCGATTCAGGGCGATTAACAAGAGAACAAATGATTTTTTTTCTTCGGATTATCGATGAATTATCTTCACGATTAGGATAAACGCCTGATTCGATATTAGTTTTTCCTTGTAATCGATATTTCTGAATTTCGAACACGACTTTATCCTAAGAAATTAGAAAACATCGATGTTTTTTCGATGCTTGCAAACGAGAGAGAGGAGGAGAAGGAGGAGGAGAAGGAGGAGGAAGAGGAGGAGGACTTTTTCCATGGTAAAAAGAGGCAAATGCAACGACGATAACTCGATTCGACGGTGGACATGAATTTACGGAATTAATTGGAAAAATGGTGGAGTGATCGTGAATGGTGTACGTTATGCATCTCTGTAAAGGATTAGAGCGATGACGAATGATCCAAGGACGATGAAAATAATGTGGTTTATTCTTGGAGAGATGGTCATCGAACCATTGCAACCATTTTCTTCGCACAATCCGCAAAATTCCATACCACCTTGAAGTTTTCCTTCGATCGACGTGCAAGGATCGACATTTTCCGCTTGAGCCGTTTGACAACTTCTTATCGTCACTAATTTGTCATAGTCTTTAACTGTTGAATGACAATCGATAATTAATACAAAATGTCAAAGTTTAAAGACAAAATATTAGTTGTCTACTCACTTTTAACATCGACTTTGGCACACGCCATGTTCTTTAACATACTCTGATCATGTTGCGGATCATCCACGGCAAAAATACTGAAAATTGGAGTAAGAATTTTGTTCTGTTGAATACTCCTCTGCCATTTGGTCATTTTTTCCATCGTACATTCCATTGGTTCGATTGCTTTTGATTTGGTTATTTCATTGCCACAATCCTTGTCGGTAACCGAGGTACACATGTAACATTTTAATGCGTCATCTGCAAAATTTTATTATAAATTATGAAATTTATGAACAGTTACATCAAAAATTGAATGACGAAAACGATGTAAGATGCTAATTTTCGCGCCTTCGTTATGAACGTGCGAACAATTATCGAGTATCGAGTATAACAGAGAACGTCTTTGTTCGATGACATTTTTTTTTTTATTAACAGAATCTTACTTTGAAGTTGCTCTGGAAAAGTTTTCTCTAATTTAAAATAAAGGAATTATTCATTTCGTACGAATATATTTCGTTAATAAAAAGAAAAAGTAGCTCATTGGTGTTCCTATTAAAAGTTATTACCCTGTAGTAACTTCGTATAAAAAAAAGAAAAATGTTAAACGAGATGCAAGTAGAAATGAATTCAATGAAAATCGATTGAATAGTAGTAAAAATGTTCAAGAAAAATGATACGGGGTGTCTTCAGTATTTTATTTCCAATGGGGTTGGTTTCTGACGTATCGTAAAAATATTTATGATTGAGAAAGAGAAAG
The DNA here is from genome assembly GCF_049000335.1 of Polistes dominula. Taxonomy (NCBI): domain Eukaryota; kingdom Metazoa; phylum Arthropoda; class Insecta; order Hymenoptera; family Vespidae; genus Polistes; species Polistes dominula. The sequence goes on from NW_028301147.1 coordinate 381,716, forward strand.
AAAAGAAGGGGGGAACGGTGGTGCATGGAAAGTGTGGGGGTGTAGAAAAGAGAACGCGCGTGTTCCCATTATTTGGGTCGCGGCGATGTGGCGCCAAAATCCCCACCCACATATTTTCTTTATATTATTTTTCTTTTCTTTAACATTTTTCTATCTCCATGCTTTCTTATCGATTACTTCAACAAAACTTCATTCGTCACTCACTAAGATTTAACGAGAAATTGTATTTCTAATTCAAATAAATTAGAAATAATAATGAAGAAAAAGTTTAAAAGTTGTTTGAACATGAATTTACCATCCCCCCTACTGTTACAAGTAATAAAAGCTCTGATAAATCGGACCACGTAGAAAATGGAACTTTGCATATTGGGTCGACGATCTTGGAATAAAAAAAAAACACACACACACACATTCGACAAGTTTTACAAATATCAAAAATTTTGTTATCTTCTTTTTTTAAAAATTGTCAATGCAACAATTTGTCCTCGGACATTGAATATCACGTTTTGTATTTAAATACATAAAAAAAACAAACAAACAATCGTAAAATAAAATAAAATAAAACTAATTTAAGATTAAATTAAAAACCAAAAAAAAAAAAAAACACAAAAAAAATGTTTGAAACAAAAATAATAATTCCCACCTGATCGAACCGCCAAAACGAGAGAAACGAGAAGGATGAAAAATATAGCAACGTTTCGATGCATGTCTCCTTGTCTCGATCACAGTTTTCGAGTTATCTTCTATCTCTCTCTCTCTCTCTCTTTACCTCCTTCTAGGAATCA